>NC_135784.1:33787160-34087160 GCF_051106095.1 Pogona vitticeps
CCCCCCCCCGTTCCTCTTTCTTTTTCTCCAAGTGTGTTTCTAAATAAAGATGTGTAGCAACCAGGCACCTTCCCCTTTTGTTCACCTTTCCATCTCAGTGCAGGAGCTATTTCAAATATAAGCCCTTATCTTGTCTGTCCTTAATAGCTTTAAATTGTTTTTTATTTCACTGAGTTCCCAGTTGGTCTCAGGGCACACGGATGTTGTGCCCTTGCCATCGCTAGCTCCAGCGATGGACATGCCCAGCTCCTTCTTCTTTGCCAGACTGTCAGCCTTCCCAGCAGCTGCCAGACTACATGGCGAGAAGTCTTTCGTATTGAAGAATGAAGCATAGGCAGGCATCATTTGTACAGTCATAACAATACTTGCTGTAGCTTGCTTCCTTCCTTCCTTCCTTCCTTCCTTCCTTCCTTCCTTCCTTCCTTCCTTCCTTCCTTCCTTCCTTCCTTCCTTCCTTCCTTCTCTCCCTCCCTCCCTCCCTCCCTCCCTCCCTCCCACCCGCCCGCCCGCCTGCCTGCCTATGGATCAAATAAATTACCTAGGAAGAAGTTAGTGGGAGAGAATAAAACAACATGGGGATTGTCGTCGTTTAGTCATGTCTGACTCTTCGTGACCCCATGGACCAGAGCACGCCAGGCCCTCCTATCTTCCACTGCCTCCCGGAGTTGGGTCAAATTCATGTTGGTTGCAACATAGGGATAGTGAACTGTAAATAATATCTTATTCTTTTTCCTCTCCATGCCATGTGTATATCCACTAACTTTTTTATATTGTATCATGGATGAATTTTAAATTAGAACCACTTTTGGATGCCAATCTTGGGTAAAATGTGTAGCATAAATGTAGAAAATATAATGAGCAATTCCCCCCTCAACTAAATCTGAGTATGGATTTAGTTGGGACAACAAAAATTAAGACCAGTATCTTTTTCGGAGCATGAAAACAATCACACAAGCATTTCCTTACTTAAGAAGGCTCCCTGTTGCACAACCAGTTTCTCAAGCAAAACGGAGACCTCTGAATGTGGTGATGAACACCCTTCTGCAACTGTATAATAGGATACTAGCCATGGAACAAAGAGTGATTAGGTTTTCTTCAGGACCTCAGGCAGATTTTTACACAAGCATGCATATGGTGCATGGCACATATACAAACTGACACAGAAACTTCTAAATTGGTAGTGAGAATACAATGGCAAATCAATAAACAGTGAAGAGCTGCCCTGCTTTTTCAAGGCGTCCATAACTAATCATCTGAAGCAACCCTCGACTTACGAACGTCCTTACCTACGAACTTTTCGATTTACAAACTGCTCCGTTGGCAAAAATTGGCATCGACTTGTGAACGGAGCCTCGACCTACGAACGAGGTTGAGGCTCTGTTCGCAAGTCAATGCCATTTTTTTGCCAATGGAGCCGTTCGTAAATGGCTCCCTGCAAAAAGGCAGGGAGAAAGGGCGGGAAGTTAGAATTCCCCACCTTTTCTCCCTGCCTTTTTGGCTTCAGAGCTCTCAAAGGGCTTCCTCTGATGTCAGAGGGGAAGGAAAGCCATTTGAGAGCTCCAAAGGTGCCGATCGCGGTGCCAGGGACCCCCAGGGAGGTCTCAAATTAATATTTCTAATATTTCTAATCATTTAGTTTCATTGCATGGCATGGAATCACAGACTTTAACACAGACAAGGATAAGAAATATAGAACCACATAAAATGCAATAAATTTGGGATCAAGAGGGTGACCAACTGTAGAGAAGCCGAGTTAAGTGGTTTGATTTCATGATTTGATTTCTCAATTTATGACACAAGGCTTGTCTTAGCTAAAAGTTGTTCCCCTTGGGAAGCCTGGGGAATCCCACTATGGGCATGTCAAAAAGCAAGCCTTACAAAAAAGAGCATGCAGGCAACAGATAGGGCACACGTATAGGCAAACAGGGCCAAATGGTAGAGGGGAGTCTCTGCTACACACAGCAAGGAGATAAGCCCTCATACCTAAATGGGAAGGAAGCTCTTCAGAGCTGAATGAGGCATCAAAGGATTATAGGTCAGATCAAAAGCAGAGGTCTCAGGTCCTTAGGTCTAAAGGATTAACACATGGAAGCATCAAAGGCAACTTTGAGGTTAAGGGTAGAAAAGTGGGGTTCGAAGTTAGAAGCCAGAGGAGAATAGAGTCAACATCCCTTCTTAAGACACTCATGGTGATGGAAAAGAGGACCGAGAAAAGAATTTCTCATTCTTAAATTTTTGTAAAACATTTCTAATTTGGTAATCGATTGTAATAAACAATTTCTGCTGCTGCTAATTTAAATGGAATAACTTTATTTCTGTAAGAGTGTTGTATTCCTTGAATTTTTTGCATGCATAGTCCACTTTGAGGAGAAAATCTGAGAATCTTGGAATGGAACATGGACATTTGATCAGAATAAGAGAAATATTCTTTCTACACACACAGAGAGAGAGAGAGAGAGAGAGAGAGAAAGAGAGAGAGAGAAGGAGAGAGAGAGAGAAAGGGCTTAACATCTCCCGGGACTTTTGCTTTGTGCTGTCATTTTTGCTGTCACAAGGACTTGCCCTAAAGGCCCATGCAAAAAAGGATTGTAGGTTCTCAATGACTCACACGCTCGGATTGTGTTTACCTTCTGATTAGCCAGTTGATTAGCTGACCAATCAGTCAAATCAATGTGTTTAGTCGGATCATTTATCATACAACGATACAAAGCTTTGTGAAATGGCTGCTCAGTGCTAGGGCCACGACTGCAAACAATCTCGGGGAGCATCCCCTAGTCCAGGTAAAGACATTCCAGATGATGTTCCCTCCTCATCTCTGTTAAATGATGTGTCCCTGTTATCTAGCTAAGATTAATAAACACCTTTTGTACACATCCTGCTTTTTAAATGTCCTTTGACTCATTAATCTCTTAACTGATTAGAATAAACCAGTTATATGTGCCAAAAAGGCGCTGCTACCATCTGACAATTCTACTTTTGGCAGGCCTCCTTCATACTTTTTCCAATGGCTCTCTAATCCATGTCCATTCCAAGATCCAGCCTTCATTCTGGACTCTGCCTGAGGAGCATACTGTCGGTTGTGGGGTACAGTGTATTAGAGGTACCTGCCAAACATTCAGAAAATGCCCCTATGCTACTTCCCATGCCAAGAACTACTAAAGAGTGGAGGATCCTCACCGAAAACCCTGCCTGTGGTTGAATTCCAACCACATTTTCTTCCTGCCCAACAACGGCAACTGAAAGAGCATTTATTTGGTAGTCACATGCATGCCTTGTGGTTCCTCCAAAGCTGCTTAAGGCAGTGGTGTCGTGCCACCAAAGCTCACAGAGCCAAATCCTTTTGGACTTTTCTGACATTCTCTGCCACCTTTCCCAGGTTTCTCTGCTCACTCTGAGCTTAGGTGCAATCCTCATAGTAGCTGGAAGAGAAATGGGTTTCTCAAGAAACAGTAAATTGTTACAAAGATAGCTTCCTTTACTGGTGGTAATGGAAGGCATTTGAAGGTGATCTTGAATTGGCAATAAAGAGCCATTAGATGTGTGTGTGTGTATGTGTGTGGGGGAAACAACAACACTTCCTCCTCATTGGTTTATATGGACCAATCCAGCTACCTGCATTTTTGGACTTTTCTTTTGAGTGGTATAGTTCTGAAGATTGTCATGATGGAGCACCTCTGCTTCCAAATTTACCACAACACCCACAGCATACCTGTCTTCCAGCTCCATGCTTTCTCTTTGCAACAGCCTGATGAGACAGAATCAGGCTGAAAGAAAATGTTTGGCCTCGGGCCATCTAGTGAGTTTCACCACTAAAGGGAGGATTCAATTCAGCTCTCTCAAGCATGAATTCACAAAACTAACCACCACACCCCCGTGGACCTTGCATTGCATTGCACTGTCCAACCCAGGCCATCTCTCTTCTCAGGACTTACGCGGCAAAACAACGTGCAGGGCCACCTTGTATTTTGAAACAAACCAGGATTGATCAAACCAAAGGTAAACTTTTTGTTGCTGTTCTGCTCCCAACTTGGTGACCCTATGAATGAGCACGAGAAATGCCATGTCCTCAACAGCCCTGCTCAGCTCCTGCAGACTCAAGACTACGGCTTCAGCCCATCTCATATTTGGTCTTCTTTTCCTCCTGCTTTTCACCTTTCCCAGAATTATTGTCTTTTTCAGGGAATTCTCACGATCTGCCTAAAGTAGGACAAACTCAGCTTCAACTTTTCTTACTTCCAGAGATAGTTCAGGCTTCATCTGATCTAGGGCTACTTGTTTGTCTTTCTAGCAGTACAGGGTGCCTGCAAAAGTAAATTACTGGCTATATTTTTTTAAAAAATCTGCTTTGGAGAGCTAAGGACAATCTCCAGTGGACTCAGGGTCTGAAAAACTGGTTCCTGTATCCCTAGAGTTTGTCTATCCCTAACCTATAAATCTTTAGACTCACTGCAGTCTCAGCCTCTGGTGGGTTGGTTTTTTTAAAAAAACTACACAGAGATTGCTGTGTGGAGCTTCCACTTGAAGAAACTGTAAGCAAGCTTCCTGTAAGTTCAAAGAGGAATACAGACAGGAAGGAACATTGAACTAAAGCAGGGCTGGAGAATAAGTTGCTCTCCCGATATTTCTGGAGAGCAACTTCCATTATCTATCACCACTGCGTATACTGGCAGGGGCAAATGGAAACCACACTCCAAAAACATCTCCAGAGCCACAAGTTGTCCACCCCTGTTGGATCACCCCTCTGTTTGTGGAGACTGTAGACTTCTTCCTTTAGTAAGTTTACGTGTAACCTCTCCTGCCATTATTCCCATATATGCCACAGAGGGAGAGACAGCAGCTCATATGCAACTGCCTTGGATAAGCCTAGAGACATCTGAGATTCTGAGGGAGCTGAGCAGGAGTCCCTAACTTAGGACATAACGGGGCTTCATCTCCTTCTCTGGCTATGTCATCTCACCTAAACACAACACCTTCACAGTATGAATAAACTAAGATACAAGGCATACACACCACCATCACCTTGCCTTGCTGGGAAATCTAAAGACAACGATAAACTGCTTCTGAGCATTCCCTCTACCTGGAAACCCCTGGAAAGGGTCACTGTAATTCAGAATTGACTTGATGTCACACAATGATAGTTAATGCCTGTCTTGCAAGACATAATTTCCTAGTCTTTGAATGCCTCCTCCCATCTAGATCTACTCGAATCACTCACTCTAGCCAGGAGGGGTGGCTGAGGGGCCTAACACCAAGGGAGGCCCAGAAATAAAAAACAAGAAACCGAGCCTTCTCGGCAGTGACCCCCCCACCCCACCTTTGGAATAGCCTCCCCTCCGAGATTCACTGGGTCCCTTTGCTGAGTATTTTCAAAAGCCAACTCAAGACCTGGCTATTTAGGCAGGCCTTTCCTCCAGTCACTATCTGATTTTTTACCTTTTCCATCTTGAATGTCATTCTTTGTTGTTAAATTGTTGTTTGATACCATTTGATTATTTTTAGTCTGTTTTATTGTGAGCCACCCAGAGTAGGCACTGTCTAAATGGGCAGGATACAAATCCAATAAATAAATAAATAAATAAATAAATAAATAAATAAATAAATAAATAAATAAATAAATAAATAAATAAATAAATAAAACATACATACATGCATACATACATACATACATACATACATACATACATACATACATACATAGAGAAAATGCACACCATTGTGATTTAAAACATGCCATCATAAGGAGACAAGACACCAGCCAACATTGCTCATCACTTAGTAAAGGTCTAACAGTTCTCTCTCTCTCCCAAACACACACACACACACACACACACTCCATCCCTCTCACAAACACACCCACAAACTTTTGTGAGAGGCCCAGTAGTTCTTCTTAAGCAACCTCCTTCTTCCTAGGAAGGCATTAATTCCCCACCTTTTCTCTGAGTGCTGATCTAGGCAGCCTGACTCATTTAAGATTCAGGTCTTCTTTCCTTAGGCTTGTCCCAGCAGTTGGGCCTGAGCCCAGAATACAAGCTTGAAAATGCTTTTGTCAGGGTGAACAGCCTTCTTACCTCCATTTTGAAGGAGAGGTGCCTTCTTATTTACATTCAGGCATTACCTGACTTGAGCTCTGCCCATCTGGCCTCAGGTGGTCACAAAATGTGCCTCTGTGTCTTTTTGTTACACTTTCACCTTGCGGCTTTCCCCGGGCTTTGCAATGAATCCACCAACCAACCTTCTCCGCTGTGCCCTCTGTCCTTTCTTGACTTCTTCAGGACCATGGACAGAGCAAGAACAGCAGTGAAATGTTAGACCCATCCTCTGGATTATCTATCTAGATTCCTGTGGAGGGGATTTGGTTCCTTGAGCTGCTTTTAAATCATTAAATCTTTGAAACATTAAAGCCCAAGGAATTTTTCTGTTTAAGCCAAAGACAGTTTTGAGTCATTTCTCTGAGCCCTAGGAAAAGTTATGGAATTGTCAAGCATACCTTGCTCTCTCATTCCAACTGCAGATGTTCTATTAAATTTCACATTTATTGAGAGGCACCTGGGAGCAGATAATATCCCATTTGATTCCACTCACACAAATGCATATCAGCCCCACAAAATACAAAAACAATTTCACAACTGATCAGAATATCTTGTTCCAATATGTACCACTCAGACCAGGGCAGTCTGGAGCCATTGCTCCTCTGGCTTTGTACAGGAGTTGGTATTAGGCCTATCCTAAAAGATATAAACGATTTGCTAATTCCTTAAGATGGGCAAATTGCAGTCAGGGATGGACCAGTTATGGCCTTCCAGATGCCGTTGGGCTATATCTTATGGCCTTCCAGATGTTGATGGGCTGTGAACTCCCATCAAACCTCAGATTATATTATCCTGTGATGGTGGCATCTGAACTATGAAATCTGGAGGACCTCAGATTGCCCACTCCTGCTTTAAGACTCCTTATTAAACCTCTGTCCAGAACCCAGAGAGGCACCATATAGATCAGAGAAAAACAGGCCTTCTCCTGTTCTAGATAATTAGGTATTCCTGAACTGCAACAATCAAATCACCAGAATAATCTAACATTTTTTTTAGGTATGCTTGTCCTATCATCCTTCCTCTGTACAGCCATGGGTCGTGTAAACCCACTTATTCTTCCGTAAGTAACATAAGCTGATCTTCCGTAAGTAACATAAACTTCTGGGTGTCCAAACTCATTCCTTTTTGGGTCTGATCTGGCTCTTTGGCATTTAGCTCCCTGTCTCCCTCTCCCTTTCAACTTGGTCGACTTCCTTTCCCACCCTGCCATTTGTGGGCCCTTTGAGGAATACTTGGAGAGGTTTTTTTGAGGGGGGGGAGAGGGAGGGAGGGAGGCAAGGAGCGGCCCGTGCATTTCCTCTCCCCTACCTGCCAGCAGCTGCATCCAGGCACAGATCTTGTAGACCGTGGCCGTGTTGCAGAAGAAGAAGAGGGCGAAGCAAGTGATGCAGCCCAGAATCAGCACCATGGAGAGCAGCACGAAGAAGGAGGCCGCCTTGAAGGCGCCCGAGGGGATGCTGCGGAAGTCAGCGAAGGAGCCCTGGCAGGTGAGCTCCCGGTTGTTGCCTTCGTTGCCCACGCAGTAATGGAAGAGCCCGAAGTAGCCCGGCTTGGGCGTGCTGACGCTGTCGCCGATCCAGTAGGGCTGGATGAAGACCACCACGTTGATGATGGCGAAGCAGATGGTGAAGATGGCCCAAAGCACGCCGATGGCCCGCGAGTTCCGCATATAGTTGTCATGGTACAGCTTGGAGGCCTCTTGCGACGGAAGCATCCTGCCGGGCGGCTCCGAGCGCGGCGGCCCCAGCGGCGCGGGCGGACGGGCGGGCGGACGGGCGGGCGAGTGGCCGCGGCGCCAACCAACACCACCAGCAGCGCCTCCTCCTCCTCCTCCTCCTCCTCCTCCTCAGTGGCCAAAGAGGACTCGCCTCAGGCGCCCCGCGGTGGTGGCGGCGGCGGCGGCCGAGGGGAAACCCAAGCGGGCTGCGGCAACAGGCCAGGCCATGGGGCACAGGGCGGAGAAGGAAGGGCCGGCAGCCTTCAGGAAGGATTTCCCCACCACCACCACCACCACCACCTCACCCCCGCTCTCCCTTTAGGCCCGCGCACGGGCTCCTTGCAGCTCCAGCCGCGACTCCATCTTGACTGCCGCTAATTGCTGCTGCTGCTGCTGCTGCTGCTCCGGCTGCCGCCTCTTTGCTCCTCCTGCTCGCTGCTGGCTCGTTCGCTCGCCTTGCTTTGCCTTGGCCGAAGCGCGCGCTCGCGCACGAGGCGGGC
This sequence comes from Pogona vitticeps, assembly GCF_051106095.1. Lineage (NCBI taxonomy): Eukaryota > Metazoa > Chordata > Lepidosauria > Squamata > Agamidae > Pogona > Pogona vitticeps. The sequence goes on from NC_135784.1 coordinate 33,795,467, forward strand.
GGGCGGGCGGGGGAGGCGCGCGAGAGCTCGCACGAGAAGGAGGTGGGAGGAGGAGGAGAGGAGGAGGTGGGAGGAGGGAAGCGCCAAGGCAGCTTCTTCCAAAACCGGGAGGGAGGGGGGAGCGGCGTGGAGGGGAGTTGCGCTGGGGGGGGGGGAGTGAGTGAGTGAGAGAGAGAGACGCACATGCGCCCAGGCAAGCAGGTCAAGCGAGGAGAAAGCCGACCGGCCGGGTCCCGTTCGCTCCGCCTGCGCCTGAAGGTCGAGACCGGGGCCAAGGGAGGCTGGCGCTGGCAGGCGGCCTCCCCACCTTCGCCCCTTCCTTCCTTTCCCCCCCCCCCCCGCCAGGGTCCCTTGTCATCCCACGGGGCGGGCTCCGAGCCAGAGGCTGGCTTATGTGCGCCAAAACCTCGCCCCCCCTTAAAGCAGCAGCAAAAAAAAAAAAACCAACCCCAATCTCTGAGCACGTACAGAGTACCTCCCCCCCCCCCCGAGCGGCCCCTTGGAAGGCCTCGTCATGCCGGCAGGGTGGGCATAATAGCTCCGGGCGTCGCCTCCCGTGTCTCAGGGCTCGGCTCTCCCGAAAGAATTTTGCAATCAAAGATAACACAACCGTGGGTGGCAGGCCTCGGAGGTTGTTAACCACCCCGAGAGTGCTTTAAACGCTATGGGGCGGTGCAAAGCCTGCTCCTTAGATTACCGCCCCCTAGCGCTTTGCAAGTTAATTGTGCAGGCTACCTACCCATTGCCCACCTATCCGCGAGGTGAGTCCGCGGCGCTCATTTGGTCGACCTCGGAAGGCTTTTGGTTCCATCTGCCTTTCTTTCGCTGACTTGAGTCGCCTCTCTCGACTTCGCCGGATTTGCACAGCAGGTTGACTCTTCCGCCAATGCCATGGCTCAGTGCATTACATTTTATGCCAATATAAGGTCCCAGTGCAATATATGCCCTGTCCTGGTAACAGCCCCAGAAGATGGGGAAACATAATGTACCCCTATCTGTGGAGCTGACATGCTGATTCGCCCAACAGAGTCCATATCTACACTCAGGTCAGATCCAGTTCTCCTATTCGTGAGTATTGAGCAAGCTTGCAAGATAATCAGGGAATAGTTTTCCACCATGGAGACCCAGATGTTGAGGAAAGAACACGTATGGTTTTCTACATTTCATCCTTCTTGGGGGCTTCTCAGAGACCACTGTATGGCTGCGATCATGAATGAAGTGACAATTTTATAAGCACAACCCTAAAAGTAAGCAGGTATCATAAGGGAAAGGGAGGGGAAGCTTTAGACAGCTGATAGGTTTCCTGACTCCTAAGTGCCCCCTCCCACAGAGTGCAGTCAAACTGTAGCTTCCTGGTTTACTACAGTGGGGTCTTGACTTAAGAACGGCTTGAGTTAAGAACATTTTGACTTAAGAACCACTCTCATAGGAAAATATTGACTTGACTTACATACGTAGATTTGAGTTAAGAACTGAAAAAAACCCACGTGGGAGGCAGGGAAAGTGCAAAAAGTGAACTTTCAGTTAACTGTTGGCCAGTGAAAAGGGTGCCTGTCTGCTTCCTCACTCCTCCCAGCGTTTAGAGAGTGGATTGGGAGACAGTCTTCGGACTGCCTGGTACTGCCTGGACTGCATTTTCCCTGCCTTCCCTGAACCTTTCTTGACTTAAGAAAAAAAGAAACAAAATATCCCCCTCTAGTGGTCGAAGGCGGAATAGCAGCTTCCCATTAGTTTCTATGGACGGAAAAGAGCAGATACGGATCAAATGGTTTTCAATGCATTCCTATGGGAAATGCAGATTTGACCTGCGAACTTTTTGACTTGACAACCGCCTTCCAATACGGATTAAGTTCTCAAGTCAAGACCCCACTGTAATTAGCTGAGGATAATGAAAGGTCGGAGATGGAGGCTAGAGGAAAAAATGGTAGAAAATTGATTTGTTTGTTTCTTAAATTTATATACCTCCCCATTAGTGCACAGGACTATTCTGAGCTGTTTACGACAATAAAACTCAGCAATTGTTCAAATAAAAAAATAAAAAAAACCACACTGAGAATAGCAGTAACTCCGAGCAGATCTGAGACTGAACACAGACTAGAGGCCATTGGAAAGCTTATTCCGTGGCAGTGGTGGCAGCAAAGGAGCAATTCTTCCCTTCCACCATGGCATCTACACTGGACCATCCAGCAGAGTTTTTTGGATGGCCCCAGGGGCCTGTTGCACAGACGTCCGCAAGAGAGGGACAACGTCCCCTTGATGGCCTGTGGTGAAAATTTTGCAAGCACTTTGCAAAGTCTCTCAGATCCACTGATTTTGATGGTGTAGTTGATGCAGATCCTTTTGATGTAACTTTGGCTGTTCCTTGTTCCTGTTATAATGGATCTGTTTTCAGCCGGTGCAGCCTGAGGCTGTGGGCAGGGATCTCGGGGGGGGGGGAAGTGAAAGCCACCACATGTGTGCTGGACCTTTGCCAGAGGGGAACTGTCTGAGTGGATTAAGGGAGTGATGAACCCCTCTTTGCAAGGGGTTGAAGGAGACCTTAGTAAAACTTCTGTTTTAAAAGCTCTCTTTGAATCCAACTGCATTAGATAATTATCAACCAGTCTCCAGTAGTTCGCAAGAGTTTCAAGCATGTGGTAGCATCTCAGCTCAAGAGGTTCCTGGATGCATCTAAATCCATTTCAATCTGGCTCCAGATCTAGTTATGGAGCAGAGATGGCTTTGGTCACCTTGGTGGATAACCTACACTGGGGACTGGACAGGGGTGTGTGAGTCCCTGTTAGTTCTACTGGACCTCTCAGTGGCTTTTCATACCATCGACCATAGTATCTTTCCGGGGCACCTTTCTGGGACAGGTCTTGGTGGTACTGTCTTACTTTCATCCTTTCCAGATGGTGTAACCCAGAAGGTGGTATCGGGGAAATCCTGTTCAACATCCTGGCCATTAGCCTGTAGTGTTCCCCATGGTTAAAGTTCTGTCCCCCCATGTTATTCAACATCTACATGAAACTGCTGGAAGAAGTTGTCCAGTGTTTTGGAGTTCAGTGCCATCAGTATGTTGACAACACCCAATTTTATCTCTCCTTCCCTTCTAATTCCAAGGAAGCTGTTCTCTACTTAGACCAGTGTCTGTTGTCGGTGATGGACTGTGAATGATGGCTAACAGACTGAAACTTGATCCAGACAAGACAGAGATGCTCCTGGTCAGTCAGGAGGCAAATCAGACGACATGGATTCAGCACAAACTGGATGGGATTATACTCCCCCTAAAAAAAAACAGATTTGCGGCTTGGGCTCCTGGACTCAACTCTGAGCTTAGATACGCAGGTTTCAGTGGTGCATTTGCGTTTTTAAAGCTGAATTTCCATGCCTGTTCCTTGAGAGTTCTAATCTGGCCATGGTAACTCGTGCCTTAATGTACACCTCATCTGAATTACTGCAATGTGGCTCTATGGGGGGAGGATGCTTTTGAAGAATATTTGAAAACTTCAGCTGTAGCCAGGTGATGTTTACAGGTAGCATGTAACTCTCTTATGACAACAGCTTCACTGGTTGCCAGTCTGTTTCTGGGCTCAATTCAAAGTGCTGGATATTTGAAGTATTATGTCAGTCCATATGAGCCTATTTGACTTTTAAGATCTTCAGAGGAAGCCCTTCTCCTCATTCCACCACCTTCTCAAGCTCGCTTGGTGAAGACACAAAAGAGGGCCTTCTCAAGTGGCTGCTCCCCGGCTTTGGACTGCAGGGCCCTGAGAGGCCAGGTTGCCCCCTCCCCCCCGCTTCCCTCTTGTCCTTCCCTCTGCAGGCAAAGAGATTCCTCTTCAGCAGTAAATGGGGTTCTAGAGACTGCTGTATTTATGAAATGCAGATATTTTCAACATTTCTAAAATGTTTTTAAAATTGTTTTTAATCTGATGAATGTTTACTTCTGTTTTAATAGCATAGGCATCCTTCAGTCTCGAGAGACTATGGTATCGTGCTCTGCATGGAGGACTTGGAACAGTATCTAGTGTGGCTGAGGAGGCCAATTCGAGAGTGACAGTCCCTTCCACACGGAGGACAAATACAATCTAGCTCCCTGATTTTGCTGCTTTCGGAACTGCCTCTTTGCCTCGGCCTGCTGGGCAAGGGTCTCTTCAACTTGGGAGAGACCGTGATGCAACGCCTGCCTCCAGGTTGAACGCTCAGACGTCAGCGTTTCCCATCTGCTGAGATCCATTCCTAAGGCCTTCAGATCCCGCTTGCAGATATCCTTGTATCGCAGCTGTGGTCTCCCTCTGGGATGATTTCCCTGCACTAATTCTCCATACAGGAGATCCTTTGGAATCCGACTATCAGCCATTCTTACAACATGCCTGAGCCAATGTAGACGTCGCTGTTTCAGTAATGAATATATGCTAAAAATTCTAGCTCGATCTAGGAATAGTCTATTTCCTGCCAGGTGATGTTTTAATATAGTTTTTTAAAACCTGTTATCATTGTACAGTTTTAATTGTTGTGAGCTGCCGTTGGTTCTCTATGGGGAGAGCAGCAACAAATAAATAATATAAACAAACAAATAAATAAAAATAACTGGACCTCAAGGTCTTACCCTCTCCTGGAAGACAGATCTCTGCATGCCATAGAAGCTGCTTTGAATGTCATAAAATACTGCAGTGAAGGATACTCTTCCATCACCAATAATAAAACAAAATTAAGTGACCAGCCCAGTTTACTACTGCACATGAATGATGATGATGATGATTGAGGGGGAGCACCATTTTGTCCTCCGGTTGCAAAATGTATTGGACTGGCTCTGTGAATCTACCAATCAACCTTATGCTAAGTGAAACCATCAGTTCATCTTTCCCAGTATGACCTACTCTGAATGGCAGCAGCTTCCTAGGGTCCCAAGGAAGAAGTCTTTGATATTAACGATAGCCAAGAGGGAATGGGATGCAACCATTTTAGCGCTGCCCAACATCCCTGAAAAACCACACCCCTAAATTGGTAGCAAAGGTTGTGGCCAAATTGCAATTGGTGCCGACAACAGCAAACCAGGAGAACACTTGAAGCTTTAGACTGCCTTGTTGTGGTTCCCCTGGATGTGGTACCAACATTCATGGACACAATTTGCTCGTGCATTGTGGTAGCAGATGGACAGCAAGAGGAGCAAATTTCAGCAGCTTTGTGGATGGGGTGAGGGGAACTGGCCTCTGGACCTACCCATGGAGGTGACTGGGATTTCCCCTGGGGACTTCTGAACGCAAAATAAGTGTCCTACCATTGAGCCGATGTCCCTTTTGGACATCCCTTCGAACCTCATAGCATGTTCATGGTGGGTTGACTAAATACGCATAGCAATCAGAATATCAGTGGATTGTCAGCCAGACCATGTATTACAGTTCATATTCTTCAGCCTTAGAACATTTCTTAAAAAAAGAAAGAAAGGAGCAAAAAGACAAATCTTATTCTCTAAATTAGCCATTTCCTTCTTCTGTTCTGAGAAGAAAAGATAAGATGGTTCAGGATTAACATATGTACAGAAGAAAGGACAAAAGGCAATTCCATTTATTAATCAATTATATTTTTATCCCAGTTTCCAGAGGGGGAAAATGCCTCCCAAACTGGCCCACAGCAATTAAAATTCAACACACAATGCTTGCGGTAGACATTGTACAACCAGGGAGGGGAGGGAAACCACAGATCCTGCCCTCAAGCTTACAAAATACAGAAAGAGAAGGAATCATGGTAAAAAGCAGGGAGATTGGAAGGATGGGGAGCAGTCTGACAAGGCCAGAATAATGTTGGATATATGTACTGTATTACAACCTACATATGTCTTTGAGAGGTTTTGGCTGGGAGGGACATTTCTGGACTAGGGTGTCAGTCAACTCAGTGATCAATAGTTCCTTCTCTCCCTCAGGTTCTTTTCCCTACTTTTTTTCCAGTCAGGGTTCTGTCAGTTATGGAATCTGAAGACAATTAGAGTGTGTGTTCTGTCAGCTATGTAACTAGTCAGTGAGTTAGTAATGAACCTAGTTAACCAGTTAAGCTCAGTGATGTAACAAGTTAACATTTTGATTAATTTTTTTATTTGATTAATTATTATTTTTTTACTTTTATCTATGAAGAACCGTAAGTAAACAGAAACATTTTATTCTTTCTCATTCAGACTCTGAGTGACTATATTGAGACAGTAAGTGTCAGATGAGGTAAACTAACAAGTCTGGTCTACTGAGGGAGACTTTAAGTCATTCAACTGTGTAGGCTCCTGTCTGAACCATTTTATATGCTGCACAATTAGAGGACGTTTATTTTAATTCTAAAGCCACATTCAATTTCCTCACACACTCTGTCTTTCAAGGCTTACAAAATACAGAAAGGGAAGGAATTGGTGGTAAAAAGCAGAAGAATTGGGGATCACTTTCACAAGGCTAGAATAGATCAACTGGAATTTGCTATGTGCTTATTGCATTTCTATTGCAACCCTTCCTTCCAAGGTGCTTGATGTGGTTTCCTAGGTTCTCCCCCCCATGACCTTATTCTTATCATAACCCTGCAAGGATGGCTTGATTAATGAAGAATGTCCCAGTCAATGACTCATCTGGGATTTACAACTATATTGTTAGTAGACACTTTGTGCCTAGTTGAAGCCAAGCTGGTCTAGTTCTGGTCCCAGAGTGACTTTCCTCTCTTGTTTCTGGTATCAGGAGTGATGTGGCTGCATTAGGCAGCAGGAGCTAAGAGGCGGTTGGAAGACAGAGAGGTGTGCTAAGCAACCTGTCCTATGCCACTAAGGTAGCCTGCTACCATCAGGTGCAGTACAGAAAACAGAGGCAAAAGCCAGCCCAGTTGGCTTTCATACATTAATGGGGTGGGTGATGATCACAAATTATTATTATTTCTTTTTTGGTCTTTCTTCTCTTCTCAGGCAGGAATAAGTCTTGGGCTGCTCCTTGATGACTGTAGCAGAGTTATTTATGCCAGGGAACACCAAAAGAAGCGGGCTTCTTTCAGCTTCTTATCCTCTGGCCAGTCGGCTGGGACACAAGGTCAGGCTGGTCTTCCCGATCCTTAGCTCTTGATTGTTAGCACCATCTCTTTCCACTAAGCAGAACACCACGCCGTTAGGCATCTCTTGCATGAACAAAACAGCAGGAAAGACAAAATGGAGCCAACTGAGATTGTGGAAGTAAAGCTTGGCTGACGTCCATCTGAGGCCCTCCTGTTAATAATGAGCACAAATTTGCTCTGAAAGTAGATCTGTGAATATCTGCCAGGATCCAGAGTTGAATCAATAATCCTTAGGCTGCAATCCAGCCTTTTCCTACCCTGGTACCTGGTATGCTGGACTACAACTCCCATCATACACCCCTGCAGGCTTACCTGGAAGAAAGCCTTCTTAGGCTCAGTGAGACTTACCTCTGGGTACCTTACTGTGCTGATCAGCAACCCACTTTCAGTGCTATGTCAGATTAAAAGCCAAACTCTGAAACATGATGTAAAGCAAAACGTTTATGAGCAGGTTTGATCATTCATTGGCCTGTTCTGTTTAAAGGAAAGGTTGAAACAGGGCAATGGGGGTGCTGGGGAACCACCAAAGGTTCTGAGTGATTAAAAAAAAACCAAGGGCTGAATGATTAGCAGGCACATTTCCTTCCTGAGTGGTGTTAATAACCTTAGTCACTCAAGGAGCCGGATCCTCCCAACTAGCTTTCACTGGCCTGATGGACAAAAGGTCTTGTTCATAAGGAGGCTATTACACAGTGTAAAGCATGTCCATTGCACTAATGGGCAAGACTAGCTAAAATGATCTAAGTTAAGAGAGAAACACTAACTTTCTGTGGTGATGCCTTGAAGTTGAACATACCAGCAACCTTGCTGAAGCTAAGATAAATAAATAAGGAGGTCTGGATGTGGCCAGCCCGTTCCTCAAGTTCCACTGCAGAAAGTTCATTTAGCAATACAATTGCTGTTGTGTGTTATTATGGACCTTGATGTATAGGGACCCATGAATGAATGACCTCCAAAATGTCCTGTCTTCAAAATGTCCTGAAGCCTCGCTCAGCTCTCACAAATGTAAGCCGCTGGCTTCCTTTGTGGAATCAATACACCTCATTAGAGATGGACACAAATCATTCTGCCTTCGGCCCACTTCATAACGTTTGTTGGCGTGGCATCATAGGTGCCATGCATTCCCTCCCCCTGCAGCCAGCTGCCCCACTCACAGGCTGCTGTGTGCCTTTCATGTACTCCTCTTCCTTGGATAGTTGTCCATAAGCTGAGCTTCTCTTCCCCACCTCCTCCAGCAGCCAACCACTCAGACAAGGAGGCAGGGTGGGGATTCTTGCTGTGCAGCCCTTGAGTGTGAGAAATCAGGGAGCAATTCCTCTCTCTCTCTCTCTCTCTCTCTCTCTCTCTCTCTCTCTCTCTCTCTCGTGTGTGTGTGTGTGTGTGTGTGTGTGTGTGTGTGTGTGTGTGTGTGTGTGTGTGTGTGTGTGTGTGTGTAAGCAGACCTGGGGTGATCCAGCAGATCTCAGTACATCTGGCAATAAATACCCATTCCATGAATTGACACAAACACCAGGATGATCTATTCAAATCTGCAACAAAAAGTAGCAGAAGGACCCACAACAATGGGTGAGTTTGCTGTGGGGAGAGGCAATGTGCAGCCTGTATAATTGTGAGCTGCCCAGAGCATGCTTTAAGCGCTGTGAGGCAGTATAGAAACAGCACACTGCTTTTTGTGATCTGGATACTGGTTGTTACTTTGAGATGACCACCAGGGTCCCTTGGAATTTGGGAGGGGGGAGGGGAAAATACCTGTGTGAATATAAATAACATAACGGTGTGATTTTTTTTTTAAAAAAAATGTTGCTGGCTTAGAAGCTGTAGCTTCCCCTCACTCACTTCAAAGAGAATCTTTTAGAGGAGACAGCCTGCATTTAAAGATGTGCATGTGAGACAAAAACAGAATATGATGAGGCTAGCACATGTAACACCAGCAACAGGTTATAGAGGGCCATTACACACAAGGCAGCCACCATGGGGCTCCCTCTGTGTGTGTGCGTGTGTGTGTGTGCGTGTGTGTGTGTGTGTGTGTGTGTGTGTGTGTGTGTGTGTGTGTGTGTGTGTGTGAGCCTCCTTCCTTCCCACCATTTGTCACTAGTTGCGGCGCTGCTTTCCTAGTTAGAGAGCCACGGGCAAGCAGGCAGTAACATCACGTGCTCTCCGTTCTCACCAATATCTTTAACCTTCAGTGCTAGGAGGATAGCCATCACCATTCTGCACTCCTACCTGTATCCTCTGGACGTTGTGTCCACTGCCTGCCACCACATCCCCGTCCAAAGGCAGTCACGGTTACCTAATCCTCCCCTCCTCCTTCCCACTCTGAAGATCCACACAGTGTGAGCCACACTCAGGAGAGGTGGGTGGATGGCTCTCTGGAGAGCTTGGCCAGTGCTGCTTTTGAATAGGTCCGGCTCAAGGGCGAGGCTCCAGTGACAGGCCTTCCTCACAGCCCCATGCAGAAAACTAGCGAGCAAGGCAGGAAACCAGGAAGGTGGAAAAATGAAGACAAGGGGAAAGAAATCACCCTCATTGTCTGGACCACACTGAGAGACAGGTGGACAAGGAGGTAGAAACTCTGGTCAAAAAGGGGCCAGGTCCAGTGGCTCCCTTTCGAAGAATGGGGGCCCTTGGCAGGGGCCCAAGCATGCCTGACCCCTTGCTGCTCCTCAGCATGTTTCTTCATGGAAATCAGGTGTGTTTCCCCCCCCTTCTCCCACGTTGCATTTTCACGCATAGTAAGGCTGTCTAAGGATGCCTCCGTCACGCCATGCTCACATCCTCTCCTGAGAAACTCAGCTCAGAAAAAAGGTGGGTGGGGTCTCCTAGCCCTGAAGATTGAGACGATATGTTTAAAAATATAGCAGCAGCACAGTATGAAATCTCACAAACCAAGGGATTTTTAAAACACACACACACACACACACACACACACACACACACACACACACACACACACACACACACACACACACACACACACACACACACACACACACACACACACACACACACACACACACACACACACACACACACACACACACCTCTGGTGGCTCCCCTACAGAATTAGCAGGATCAAAATAGACAATGCAAAACATGGAAATATGGAAGGATTTATTTGTGCATGACTTAGAGTGCTTCAAGGATTCAGCTTTCCTGGCTCAGAATTTGCATGATGATGCACAATTCTGATTGATTCATTCATTTACAGTGGTGCCTCGCTAGACAGTTACCCCGCATGACAGTTTTTTCACTAGACATTGACTTTTTGCGATCACTATAGCCATTCGCAAAACAGTGATTCCTATGGGGGACTTTTGCTGGACAATGTTTGGTCCCTGCTTCGCAAACCGATTTTCGCTAGACAACAATTTTGACAGCTTCCTCCGCGCTCGCAAAATGGGTGTTTTCGGGACCTAAGCTTCGCAAGACATCTATTTAAACAGCTGATTGGCGGTTCGCAAAGCGGCTTTCCTATGGCCGATCTTCGCTAGACAATGATGATTTTTCCCCCATTGGAACGCATTAAACAGATTTCAATGCATTCCAATAGGGAAATGCTTTTCGCTAGACGATGATTTCGCTAAACAGCAATTTCAGTGGAACAGATTTTCATCGTCTAGCAAGGCACCACTGTATCTGTTTCTCATGGAGCCTGGCCAGTATGGGATCACCAATCGAACAGAGAATGTCCCAAGCATCTCACCTCACATATGCCATCATCTTCAAACTGATGCCATTTGGATATACAGTATATACAGTATATTGACTCTGATGCCCAATATCCAGTCTTTCCTTGCAGGAGTGTACAGATGTTGTATTTGGCTTCTGTCCATTTTATGACTGCCCTTTCTCTTTGTACTCTTGATTCTTCCATTCCTGCCCTGCCTCTGTTGCATTGTTGCTCTTGAGTCTCCTATCCCATTTCCTCCCAATTTCTGATTTATATTGCAAGCTTTTCAGAGCAGGCAAGTTGGAGCTTTTGCAACTGCACGTGCTGCCTTCAGTAGCTTTAGTAGGGAAAGACTTTCCTGGGATGGGGTGGTGGTCAATGTATCCAGCAGTAATAAATTGTTCCTTCCCTGCCTTTGAATTCAAATGGAACCCTGCCTCTCTGCTCTGGTTCTTTCCCCCTCTTTTATGTGAATCTGTTGAGGCTTGTTGTTGAAAGCAGTCATGTTTGTTTTTAGTTCGCTGTTCGATCTATTCAAAGCTGTAAGAAAATGGTTTTTATTCTTTCTACTATTAATGTCTCAGAGTGAGTTATTGAGACTGTAAATGCCAGCCGATGGGGGAAAAAGGTGGACTAATCTGGGAAATATGAAGCTATTCTACTTTGAATCCCTGCACTTCTGCTACACAGCTAGAGGAATTTAACCAAAATTCAGAAAGTCTGCAACACCTATTAGAGTTTGCCATTCTATTCAGTTCCATGTATACAGATAGCAAATGCTGTTACTGATGGCAACAGACATAGTTCCATGATAAGGCAGTTGCTGTGCAATTGTGGGTGGCTCAGCTTAGAGACAGCAAAAATACAAAAACCCCAAAAGGCATATCGCAGCTTTCCTAGCCTGGTGCCCTCCACTAAAAGTTAGACAACAAATCGCATCATTCTCAACCCATGTGAATGCTTTTTGAGCTTGGTGAGAACTATAGTCCAACTCATTTGGAGGATGCCAGGTTGCAGAAGGCTGTCAAATGCCTTTGTGATAGTAGTAATGCTTCTACCCTTTGGGCTTTGAACTGAACGGTCTAGCTCAATACATACGTAGGTCACGAGGAGGCTCTCATCACAAGGAGAGCCCTCCTGCATCAGGATCCCAAAGCCTATCTAATCCAAGCCTTCTGCTTCACAGCAGATGCCTCTGGGATGCCTACAAGCAAGACACAAGTAGGGCAATCATCACACTTCTCCCATTGTTGCTCCTTGGCAATTGATCTTTAATGACATGCTTGCTTCCTCTAAATATGGAGGTTTAATTTAACTACCTTGGTGGATAGCGGTCGATAGGCCCGCTCTGTAATAGATGTGTCTTGGTCTCTCTTTAAAGCTGATGGTTCTGGCCACATCACCTGGCAGAGAATTCCATCAGTGACTGACTCGTTGTGTGAAGATATGCTTCTTTTTATCTACCCTGAATTTACTGCTAAGCAATTCCATTAGATGGCACCAGGTTCTAGAATTTGGAAAGAGGGAGAAAAACATCACTCCTGACAACCAAGTGCTCAGCCACACATATTTGTCTGTACACTCTCTCTCTCTCTCTCTCTCTCACACACACACACACACACAAACACGCACGTGTGTGTCTTTGTGGGTAAATAGTAATAAATTTATTTAATGCACTAATGCACAATTTCATTTTTTGAATCCAGATTTTTTATATTAGGCAAATTATACTGCCATATCTCAGAAGGCTGCTTTTAAAATGACAGAGACAAGGTGAGACTCATTGTGGTACAGCATTTAAGAGAGTGAATCAGAATGACCTGGGTACACCCCCCCATTCAGCCTCGAAACCCATGTAAAGATATTGGACCAATCACGCTATTTCTCTCTCTGACCTTCCATAGAGTTTTTATGAGTATACACATTGAGAGCAGAGAAAGAGGCCTCCATATAATAGTGTAATAGAATGTAATATATAAAATAAAATAAGAATGTTATATGAATGCTAGTGGTACCTTTGTATCAATGAGAAACCTTTGGCCCTCCAGATGTCCCAAGAATACAATTCCTCTGACATCTGGCTACCATGACTGATGGGAGCTGGATTGTAACAACATACAGAGGGGTGCAGGACCCACAGCCCTGGTAATATATTCTTGGGAACAGTGTGATACCTGCTGTATTCTGAAGCCTGCAGAGTAAGGCACAGAATCAGAGTTCAACTAAATAGCAACAGTGATCTCATTTTGCAAATGGGGATTCTTTATATGTCCCAAAATTTTCATATATTGTGACAAGGGAAAGATTTAAGGAGGCTCAGGTTTGCAGAAGTATTAAATATATGAAGGGGGAAATCAAAAAATAATAGAATACTCTAGAAAAAAAGCATAGCTAGCTGGCATTTTGAATGGAATCACTGCACCCTGCAACAATTTGTTCCAGGTCTCATTTGTGCATTTAAAAAAAGCTGTGTAGAAAGTGAAGCGTTAGTATACATTTGTTATGTATTATAGGAGCATCAAGCAGGATCCCTGCCTGTATCATCCATGCAACTGTAAAATTGAATCTTACATGCATTGCTTCCATGCTCCTCTGCTTCACAGAGTCAGAGAAATGGTTGCAGGTCCAGCTGCACACTTGGTCACGTGGCAAAGAGCAAGCCAGATGGGGAAAACCACTGCAGGATTACTATTACATTCATGGGGTTCCCCCATAGGATTTTGGCCAGTGAATTGTTAAAAATCCAGATGGAGGGGAACTGATGTGGGGTGGAGATGGCAGAGAAAGGAAACAGGATGCCATCTGGGCCTTGGGTGGACCTCTTATGAGGGTTCAAGACTATGTTTGACCTCCCCCCCACCCAAGACCTTAATGGGCACATTTCCTGTAACCTTAAAAAAATTCCACACACTCTGTGGCTAATCAGGTGCCAGAAGCCTTGGAGATATGATTTGTTTTTTCACTATATTCCCCAATCTGCACCAGTCATAAGTAAGAAAAGGCTCCTTTAAGAAGCAGGAAGTCACAGGTTGGATTGGGCTGGGCCTTATGAACCAGACTTTACGCATTCCTGACTGAGCCCAATGCATTTGTAAGAGCAAATCTTTTCATTTTTTTTCCATCAGGAAAGATGTTCTCTTAAAAATAAAGAGAGTCTGAATATATTGGCTCAGTGACTATATTGGAACAGTGTGTGGTTCATAGCCATCTCTGAAAAATCCATACAAACTGATACAGTGATGGAAGGACTGGAATTGAGAGACAAATTTAGGGAAACATAGTACCCTTCATTATATATGCAGATGAAGACTGCTAATCCCACAGTTCTCCACCTGAAGAGTTAAGGTGATTTTCTTTAAAAAAAGTGTGACAGGCTCCAACTTTTACATGCAGAAGGGGGAAAAAAATAACAGTTCTACAAGGAGGGGTAAAGAATTAGCTGTCCTACTTTGGGCACATAATGAGAAAGCAGTATTCTATGGAAAAGACAATAATCCTGGGAAAGGTCGATGGCAGCAGGAAGAGAGGAGGGCGAAGGACAAGATGGATTGACACCCTAAAAGAAGCCACAGGGTTGAGTTTACAACGGCCGGGCAGAGCTGTTGAGAGCAGGGGGGCTTTCTGGAGATCTGTCATTTGTGTGTTCGCACGCGGTCAAGTCCATTCTGACTTAAGCCGTTCCTTTCTAGGGTTTTCTAGGTACAGTGCAGAATACACAGAAGTGTAGTTTATTATTCTCTCCTCCCGGGGCCGCCCTGGGAGTGCGCCGCTTGCCCCAAAGCCACCCAGGCCGGCTCTTCTAGAATGCGCACTTGGGGGGATCGAACTCCCAGCCTCTGGGGCTCCGCAGCCACCGACCTGAGCGACCCAGCCAGCCGCTTGCTTCTTCATAGGGTCGCCCTAAGGCGGGGGCGACTTGATGGCGGCTAACCCACAAATCATTGGCTCCTTTCGCTCGTCCAGCAGGGATGGAGAGCTTTCGGGGGCCAAGCAGACCGACGGGTCGCTCTCGCGCCTGTGACTTTTACAGTACATGTTGTTGTTTGTCATCCCGTAGGTTGCAGGGCGAGAAAGAGGACGGGGGAACCCAGCGGCTCGCCCTGAACTCGAGGCCGCCTTTCTGACCTGTTCGTCGAAGAGCCCTCCGAGACCACCACCACCCCCGGGGGGGGGGAAGGAAGGAGCCGATGCATTTATTGCACCGGCGCTTTTCTACTACTGCCCTGCGGCTGTTCCAAGAAGCTCCGGACAATCCCTCTTGCGGTGACGCCAGCAACCGGGCTGTCCCACCCCTTTCTCCCTTGGCTTGGGCAGGGCTCAATCCGAACGAGGCACGACCCCCCCCCCCGATTTTTTTTCCTTTTCTGCAGGAGAAAGCGCTGGGTTCCAACTCTCCCTCCCCCGGGAAGCGCCCCCAACCCCGCGCGCGGTTCCCGAACCCGCGTGTCTTCCCACCCCCTGCCCAAAAAAAAAATTCCGGCCGGTCCGCGTTCCCATTGGAACAGGAGCGGCCGAATGATTATTCCTCCTGCCCTTCTGAACCAATCGCCGCCCGGAGCGAGGGGTGCTCGGCAGCCAATCCCCTTACGCCTTGGGGCGGGGGGGGGGTCTGGTTTCCCCACTTTGGCTGGATAAAAAAGCTAGACCCTGCAGGCAAAGGGGGGTGCGGGAGGGGATCCACAGGCTGCGGTAAAAGAAGAGCATGTGGGCGGCGCCTTTCGCCTGCATCTTTGCTCTGCGGTGCTTCCCTTCCCTGTGGTCCTTGGTCACCTGCTTCGGCCCCTCCTCCTGCTTGCGTGAGTCAGACACAAGCAGGATAATCTCCTCATCCTCCCCTACCGTCAGCATTTCCTTCTCTAAGACCTTTTAGGTATGATCCTGGTGCCTGGCATCAGATAAACAGCAGCCTTAACCCCATGGCATGTATGCGCAACAACTCCGTCAATTCTTGTCAGTAGGTGAGGGAGGTTTTGATAACGTTTTTGAAACCTTCAAAACCGGTTTCGCTGAGGGACTGTGTGAACCAAGGTAAACGAAAAGCAAGCCTGTGCAGCTAAAACATATTTCCCACTGCTTAAAAGCTATCATCCAGAAATAGTTGAGAGAGATGTTATAGACCTTGGTTCTCTCATAAATCCTAAAGCGACTACTGCCAAGAAATCAGAAGAAAACTGGGACTAGGAAGGTCAGCAGTGAAGGAACTGGAAAAGTTTCTCAAGTGTAAGGATGTGTCACCGCAAACCAAGATCATCCACACCCTTCTACTGTATTTCCAACCACCATATATGGGTATGAAAGCTGGACAGTTCAGAAAGCTGACAAGGGGGGGGGAGGATTTGTTTGAAATGTGGTGCTGAAGGAGAGCTTTGCAGATACCTAGATGATGAGAAAGACAAAGAAGTGGGTTCTAGAGCAAATCAATCTCTCTGGAGGCAAAAAATGTTGAAATTGAGGCTGTCCCTCCTTTCATCATGAGAAAGCAGGATTCACTGGAAAAGACAATAATGCTGGTGAAGGTGGAAAGTGCCATGAAATGAGGAAGACTAAATACGGGGTGGACTGAATCTCTAAAAGAAACCATAGAGTTGAGTTTACAGGAGCCAGGAGGACAGGACATTTTGGAGATGGCTCATTCAGAGGGTCACCCTAAATCAGAAGCAACTCGAGGGCATACAACAACAACAACAACAACAACAACAACAACTATAGATGGATGAATTACAGTTGCCTTATAGCTGCTTCTAGTACAGGCTGGGTTTGTGCAAGGCAGCAGTGTAAAATGCTATTAGTCTCCTCAAAGGATGCTCTTTGGAATACAGCCAGCCCTCTGTGCCCCAGGCCCAAGCGGTTCTGAAGGATCGCCAACCTTCACAAGCAAATCGAGGGAGGAGATGGCTAAAATCATCATTGGGTGTCCTCTGTAAGCCGTCTTCCCAGCCTGGTACTCTCCAAATGTTTTGGATTTCAGTGCCCATCTGATCCTCTCACAGGCACGAATGGTCAGAAATGTTGAAATTTGTACAGAATACCCGGTTGGGGGCGGTTAGGTCAAAATAGTAAGAGGACAAGACCATTCTATAAACATAAATGTTCGCCTTCTAGTCAGGAACAGTTGTAGCCATAGTGGGACAATTTACCATTTCAATAGTACATTTAAAGGATCTAGGGCATTTCACATAAATCACCTCAATGGCCTTAAGAACAACCTGGCAGAGCAGGCCAGTCTTGCTTTCCCCATGTTGCAGAATACGGCCAACTAAATACAGCAGAATATGGTCGGGGGGGGGGAGGACGGCTCTGTAGGTCAGAACCAAGGAATTTCCCAGCTCAGTTTGTATGCTTTTATGCCTTTCACATAACTGGAGCTTTATGGATGCCTGTGGACTCAATACCATTTATTGAGCTGCATTATGTTACACCAAGCAGTAAATCAAGATTTGGTCACCTCCGTTTTTCTACAACTGAGGTGAGGACAGAGCGAGTTGAAGGCAGAGCTCTAGCACCACCTGGTGGCTGTAACCCAAAACCAACCAAATTGGAACCATCATTTGCTAGCTTAGAGGTAGGGTGCTCTCCCTGTGTGTTCCCACTGGTTAATTAACCCTATCTTAAAAAAACCCTTATCTGCATAGTAATAGTTCCTGTTCTCCTGTTGCAATCCACCTCTTGCACCACCAGGCCACATGTAAAACCAGCTTCCCTTCCCTCTGTTCCCAACATCAACCTCTACTATTCTTTTGAGAAGGAAGTGATGAGGGGCAGTGCCCCAGCCTCTAAACCAGGGTGGACAATTTGTGGCCATCCAGATATTGTTGGACTACTTCATGCATCATCCCTCAGCGTAGGGTATACTTGCTAGGGATAATGGCTAGTGAGTCCCAAAATTGGTGAAGGACCTCCTGGCCACCCTTCTCTACTCTGATCTGCAAGTAAAGTCTACGGCCACATTTAAATAAATCTAGGTTGGTTCTTTCAGGAAGGAAAGTCTTGGAGGAGCAGATTTGGCCTTTAGCTTCTGAGGCCTGCCATGCCCCACCAATCTGAGTAAAAAATATATCCTGTGAGGCTGTGTGGGATGAAAGTCCTCAGTTTCAGCCTTCTGAGGGAGAAATGTGTTTAAGTCAGAACCAACTTATAGCAACCTCACTAGAGGTTTCACTTTGAAATATTTAAGGAATGGTTTCATTAGTTCTACTCCTCCAGGGCGTTTCAATGGTCTCACAGGGATTTTCAGCCCAGGTCTCCTGAATCCTAATCGGTCACAACATCCACTGCACCACACTTGTTATCCAGTAGAGGAGGAAATGGTCCTATTTAAATAATATTATTTATTCTAAATGTAAAAGCAGAATGAACTCACTTAGAGAGAGATCTGAATGCACAGAATCTACAATGGTGGTAGGAACACATAGCCAGCCGGACATCATTGGACTGCAACTCTCATCAGCCTTGGCCAGCATACCCCACAATAAAAGATGATCATTTTAGTCAAGCAGCATCTGGACAGTCACTCAAAGTCCTCCCTCCAGCGTCCTGCTTTGTGCTGCTTTTGGAAAAATGGGGAGGAGACCCAAGAGTTTATTTTTTCAGCTTCCCATTAGAGATCCCTTATCTGCCACTGCACAAGAGCTGGCTGCAGTTGACTTTGGATCAACTCCTGACTTGCTGAGGACCAGGGCCACTTGCAGGAACAGAAGTGTGACGAGGCGTGAAAAGGCCTGACAAAATGGTTTGTCTCATGCTACCTCCCCCTGGGACCTTCTGTGAAATCTTCTTGCCACTGGATAGCACTCCAGCATGTAGCAAAGACGTGAAACAGCTGGACTTGTCAGGAGGCTGAGAAAGCAGCTGCTCCACCATGCCAGGTGAAAAAAGCTGACTGCAGTGTGTGTGTGTGTGTGTGTGTGTGTGTGTGTGTGTGTGTGTGTGTGTGTGTGAGAGAGAGAGAGAGAGAGAGGGAGAGGGAGAGGGAGAGGGAGAGGGAGAGGGAGGGAGCCCTTAAAGCAGCTTCAACACCAGGCTGGATTTGGGAGATCAGGACAGAGACGGTCTCTTTGCTGGCCACCTGAGACCAGCATAGTGCCTTTGGTATAAACTAACACTGGGTTAAAGGACCAAGAGGCCATGCTTCCGGGATAGGGGACCTGTGACCCTTCAGACGTTTTTGGAGTCCACTTCCCTGCTAACACAGCCAGTGGTAATGGGAAGATTGTACAGTGATGCCTCGCAAGATGAAAAAAAATCGTTCTGCGAGTCGTTTCGTATTGTGAAATTTTCATCTTGCGAAGCGCGTTTTCCCATAGGAATGCATTGAAATTTAATTAATGTGTTCCTATTTGTCTTGCGAAGCACGGCCATAGGAAAAAAAATGTCTTGCGGGTCACCAAAAAATCGCAAAGCGCTTTCGTCTTGCGAGCTTTTTGTTGCGCAAGGCATTCGTCTTGCAAGGCATCACTGTACAGTCCAATGGCAGCACCTTGCTCAGAACTTGGAAACGTTACCTTTTTGGGACTACAGCTCCCAGCATTCCTGAGCCAGCGCCCCCCCCCCCCCGCACTGTGCTTATTCATTCTTCTTTTTACATCGTCCTTGAGCTCAGGTTTTTGCAGGGTTACCTTCCTAGGGGGAACTGGGCTTCTTCCAGGAGGCACAATGGGGAATTGAACTCCAGACCTCTGGCTCCACAGCCAGATACCTAAACCACCAACTCCCACTATCTCCAATCCACATATCGGATTGTAGGAGTTGCGGTCCAAGAAAGCAAATTTTAAAAAAATGTCACACCTGAGGTTGGGGAGTGGGGGGGGGGGTATAGAGCTCCCTACAGAGGAAGCCAGAGAGAGAGAAAAGCAAGTCTCGATAGCTCAGAGAGGTTTAGGTCTCCGGCTGTATTGCCAAAGGTTCGGAGTTCGAATCTCCCATGGCCCTTCCTTAACAGGGGCTGGACTTGATGGTCCCTTGTAGTTCTAAGGCTGTTATGATTAAGTCCTGATTATCCGTTTTACACGTCCGTCTACTACGAGTACCGCAAAGAAAAAGCCGCTTCTATTCCCAACCCCAGCGGGAAAAGCCCCGCCCTCGGGCACGCCCCCCGAAAAGCTTGGCCCCGCCCCCCGCTTTGCTCGCTTCTCCTTCCGGCACGAGGGCGGGGTGTTCTTTTAAGGCCCGTTGAGAGGGAGGGTTGTCTAGAAGGGTGGGCCGGGTGAGGAAGTGGGGGGGGGAAGCAGAATTGTGTCGCCCGGTGATGACGACATCGCTCGGTTTTCCCGGAAGCGGAAGGAGGTCGGGATGGGGAAAGCGGTGGAGCGGCTGGGGAAACAAGTGGAGGGCTCGGGCCCGTGATTGTGGGGTGGGGATGGCCGGTGCTGCCCGGGGCGGCTCCGCCTCCTTTCAGGCTGCAGGCGGCGGCGGTGGTGAGCGCGCCTTGACGGAGCTGTTGCTGGAGTTTTCTCGGGCTCAGTACCGGGCCCGGGACGGCGGCGGCAGCGGGATAGGCATAGGTGGAAGCGGCGGTGTAGGGACGGGCAGTAACGCCAAGGTAAGTCGGGGTGGAAGGGGGCTCATCTTCACACACACACCCCAGAGATCAACGATCAGGGCTGCTGCATTCCCTCCCCCCCCTCCCCGCCACTGCAGTAGCTTGTTTTGATAGCGGCATGGCAGGTGCATCTCAACAGGTGTAGATCCTTTCTCGGGCTTAAACTGTCAGAGGAAGGGAAGGAGTTGGGGTTGGACCAAAGATCCCCTCAGTGAAAACCTGAAAAGCATTTTTGGTTGTCGCATTTTGAACTGATTTCCACAATGCAAAAAAAGTTGTGACACCTTAAAAGTCTCTCACGTTTTATGCAGTGTACATTTTTGTAGCGTCAGAATTGTTATTGATGCCGTTGGGTGGCTGCTGGTCTATCACTGAAAGCATAATGTGCTCTTGGTTAACAAATAATTTTTTTAAAGAATGGCCAAAATCCTGTTGCTTATTGCAGTAAATCAGCTGGAGTTGGTTCACCGAATCAGTGGGTTCAATCAGAACTGTAGGTTTCATTGATTGAAGTGGTCTTATTCTAATTGTGATTTCTTTTAGCATAGTAAATTATTAGGGCCTCTCCACTCTGGCATGCTGATTTAGTATATGGCTTAATGGCATGGTTTTGACTGGGGAAAAAAAATCTCATCTGTAAATACTTCTACTTTGAACAATCTATCATTCCCCTTTAAGAGCTGCTGTTCACCTTTCTGGCCCAGCAATAGGGTGAGCATCCTGTAGCTTGTTTAGCTGGGAGATAGCAGCCTCCAGCAGCTGAAGGTTCTGAGAATTTGTGAGTTAAAGTGGAGAAGAACAAAAAGAGACGGGAAGGGAGAAAGTGAACAGCACTGAGAGAGGAGTGATGAAAAAAAGAGAAATTTAACTGTCCCTGGTCCTCCTCAGATGATCAGGGAAAGCATTTAACTGACATCTGATTGGCATATAAGAGGTCATTTGCTGTTCAGACTGAGACATATGCCAAATGACACATGACTTACCCCCCACCCCTCTCAACAGATCCTTTGTAGCCCGATCCACCCTCACCCAAAACATCCAGTCTGGACAGGCCCTTAGAGTGGGCCCACTTGAATCAATGGAACTTGTGAAGCAATTACTGTATTATTAAATCCCTGTTTATTCAGTGGGTCTTCTTTAGGACAATTTACTACACTAAGCAAGAGGATATGGAACAAAAAAGCAGTATTTTCATCTCTGCAACTCACTATTACTTGTAAAGCATCGTTCTTATTCTTGGTATAGCCAGTTCATATCTGTATGATGATTTCAGAGGAGGTCCCCCCCCCCTTGCAAAGTTAAAATACCATAAGAAAAGGGAATTCAAGGGAGGACGGGAAGTACTATGCAATATCAGGTAAAATGAATTCATTTCTAGTATGATCAGAATTGATCGATGCTACCTTGATGGCTGGACATACTCCAGGTTCATAATCTGACCTGGCCTATTACTTATGGGGACTGAATAGGAGAAAACTTAATGCCAATGTCCACATGGGAAATGCTTCTGATTGTGTCATTGTTTCCCAAATATCATGCATCAGTATTATTAATGATACAGTTTGGATGTGTGCTGATCCACCAAATCATATTAATGGGTATCTGTTGGAAGTCCGGAGATAGATGCTGACTGTATGGAAACTCATTTGTTGTTTTTATATGGCAAAGTCTCCCCTGATTCCAAACATTTGTCTTTTTATGGTTGCTTTCTCTGTGGAGGAGTCTAGGTCTCCTAGTGCAAAGACAATGTTTTTCTCTACCGTGCTTGTACATTGTAGTAGTTTATTTCCTAAGATTATGGTACACAGAAGTAACTATAGTCTTTTAATAACTACTTGTTTCCCATTCCTACAGATAGAACACATTGAAAAATGCTGCCTTGAGTTGTTCAACAAAGACTATTGCTACAGTCTGATCCACAATATGAATGGTGAAATCTGCAGCCACTACCCCCGTCTAATTGTCTTTTTAGAATATGAGAGCACTGATCAAGAGAGGCACAGGTAAGTTGTGACTGTCTTTGGAAGAGGAGTCTCGTCTGTTCCAAATGGAACCAAGCAGTTGCATGGCTTGTGAAGTATATAGACGTTCCTTTTGCTGGGAGAAGACAAGTTGTGCTATTAAGTCACAACTAGTTGTCATCTTTTCTTGTTTACTAGTTCTAAAACTGTCAGCGTTCACATAAGTGTTCCCAGTATTGATGGGACTATCATAAGATTTTTGTGTGACCAAGGTATACATTCCTTACATAGAGAAGCATATTCCCTATCTTGCCTCCAAAGTATTCAGTGAAATGATAGGGAGAATTCTGACTTTTCTTTTCTACAAGCTTATCAAGATTAGTAGTAGCTTTGACTGTAGTCAACAGAAAGATAATTTAAATGCCTTTAATTAGGTCTTATTTAAAGGGTTGAGTGGCTTGATGTTGGATACTTAGGTTTGCCTTGCCATGCAGCAGGACGGAAGTGACTGGTTTCAGACAGCTCATGGAGTGGAGCAGACAGGTAAAGATATGTATTAGTGTCCAAGTGGAGAGAAGAATTTTCCTGCCAGGAGCACCACTTGAGATTTGTTTCAGGAAGTAATATGCCGTGGCTAGAGTTGCAGCCACTGAAGGGCCACTTTATGTGTGACTGACTTCCTGTGCAGTAGTGATTTTCATGTAGGCAACCAGCTATAAATTGTCCCTGTACCCCAATGTGTTCCACTTGTCTTGTGTGTTAGGAGGTGCCCATAAACATTTGAGTTACCATCACATTTATATGTGAAAATCATTTTGGATCACTATTACAAATATGTCTTAGTGATCCTGGCAGCTGAAATGTTTACAAGATGTGTCACATTTTCCCTGTGAGAGTGAGAGTATGCTTTTCTCCATGGTGTACTAAACTTTAGGGACACACCGTTTTTTTGTTTTTGGACTCAAACTCCAAGAATTCCTCAGGCAGAATTCTGGGAGTTCTAGCACACAAAGCTACACCTGTAGACACCTCAGTTTTGCTCAACTGAACTAGGGCCTACCGTGGCGGCTGCTTAACTGTCCTGAATTTCTGTTTCCTGCACAAAAGGAAGTTTTCATGGATGTCATAGTTCTTCCAGAGGCCCCCTCTGTAGACTCTAAAGTGCAGCGAGACTGCAACTCCCCTGAAGTAAGAGAGTGGCTTCCTTTTTTTTACATGAGAAACAGAGGCTGAAGAAACCAGGCAGATTCCAAAGTAGGGCCAGGCTCAGATTAGTGAAATCGAGGTGTATATGAGTGTGGGTTGGAAGTTGGAACATCTCTTCCTGGGCACCTAGAAGAAATTCTGGTGACACAGTCCTGCGTGAGTGTAAATCATGTTAAATTTGTTGGGATTTACTTGCAGGTAGACTGGGAATATGATGGTAGCTTATACTGACAGAAATCCTGTTGCACAGCATAGTTAGATGCAGCTAGGGTAGACCTGTTACATCGATGGAACTTATGCAGAAGTTGACTCACCAAGTCCCCACTGATTCAGTGGGTCTATTGTAGTTATTATCTATTATGCCAACCAACAAGATTTCAGCCATTATTTTATTTTATGTATTTATTAAAAGTATACCCCGCCCATCTAGACACAAGTCTACTCTGGGTGGTTAACAATAAAAATAGAATAGAATAAAAACAGTATAATAAATTAAAAAGCGACAATAGCAATATGGTTCAAGATGGGGGGGGGGGAATAAAAATAATCAATTGATGACAGGAGAGAAAGCCTGCCTAAAGAGCCAGGTCTGAAGTTGGAAGCTGGCGAGGGAGCCAGACAGATCTCTGAGGGCAGACTGTTCCAAAGGCGAGGTCATACATGACCAGGAAGCCCTTAATTTTTAATTTTTTAAAAACAAAAGCCTGTATATGTCACACATCAAGTGCATACTGTTTCTTATAATAAGAATGTCTGTGTTGAAAACCAACTGGATCATATTTCTCTGAGTCTGGATACTTAGACTGGATGCCCTGCTGTTCTTCCTGATGAAACTGCTGTACCTTGAATATCTTTAGGTCTGTTTCCTCCATGATTGAATTCCTGTACAGACATTTGTTCTACCCTATAGGTTCACCACAAGTGAATAGGACTGTCCATCTGAGGAACTATATTGTACTCTGTTAAAGCCCACAATGAAATACGTCTTTCTGATTCCACAGCTGTTTTGTTTTTATTAGCTGCTCAAGCAGGTTGACAGGAGTATTTGGTTGATTGCCACAAGTCAAGTGTTGATGGTGTGTATTTACTGCTGTTACCTCCATAGCCTTAGTAATGAATTTGTGTTTACAGTGAGGCTTAGCTTCATGCTCAACACCTGCAGCATTTCCCACATATGGGCCTGATCTTGTACTTGGCATAGGACATCCATACCAGGTGAATGGCTTATGTTGCCATTTTTCAAATGTCAAGGATAAAAGTAATCTGTCCAAGACATCCCCCGGAATTCATGACTCATTTCTCCAAGGTTCTCCTGTAGTGCATAGTTCATTGCACTGCATTGTTCTAGGGTTCCATATGTTCACCTTTTGTTTTGTTTGAATCCAGCCAGTTCTCTCTTCCTTTCCATGTGTGCAATGTACCCTCTAATTTTCAGCCCCACTGGGCAGTGCTCCATCTCTCCAGCATGCAGCTCTGCTCCCCCCATGCACTGCATTCCGTTGCGACCAGAACCTAATGCGATCACTGCATGGAGAAGGAAGAGAGCTCTGCAAGGGGAAGCAGAGTTGTACTCCCAGTTTAGCGGGAACCTTGTGTGTACTTATCTGAATGTGAAATGCATACCTTTCTATTCTCTTTCCTTTCTCTGATTAAGCATTTGGAAACTTCTGCGCAGCAGTGTTTGGTTATCCCTTTCTCTTAATGTGTCCATCAGCTGTGAAGTGTTTCCCATGTTGTGTTTGTGCACCTTCCATGCTTCAGTTTCTTTTGTTCCACATCACCTAAATTAGTTTATTTCACTTCCCTGTTCTAACTCTTTAAAGTGTCATTGTTTCTGTTTATGCTTGAAGTTAAAGAGACTGGAGAGGTCATAAGATTATTTGCAACAGAACAGTGGAATCTGGCTGGGAATGTAAGCATGTTGCTGATCAGAGAAAACAGAGAAGATTCCTTTCCATGCAGCTGACCGTCCTAGTCAAGAGGAAATGTGGCATGCAGAGATGGCTCTGCATTCATTCTGGTTTTTCAAGAATTGTCTGAGCTGGATGGGAGGAAAAATAAAACTTTTGCTTTCAGCTGTTGTGGAACGTCACTTGAAACATTCACAGGGGACACAATGATAGAGAATGCTATCTACCATGTTTCCCCCAAAATAAGACGGGGTCTTATATTAATTTTTGCTCCAAAAACACATTAGGGCTTATTTTCAGGGTATGTTTTATTTTTTTCATGTACAACACTATACATTTATTTAAATATATTAATGTCATCTTCTGGTTGCTGCACAAGGGTGGAGGGCAGGGTTTCACTTAACTGGGGCTTATTTTTGAGGGTACGGCTTATATTACAAGCATCTTGAAAAATCATATTGGGGCTTCTTTTCAGGTTAGGTCTTATTTTTGTGGAAACAGGGTATGCTTTTGATATCGGGTGGCCACACCCTGCCATTCAATTTTTGGATTAATACACATTGAATAGCAAGATGTTCTCCACCCTCATTATAGTTCCGTGCTCCTTCTATAGGGATGCAAGCCAAATTAGACAGGTTTTTCTGATCCTAAACTGAAGTTAAGATTAAGCACAGTACTTGTTTAACAGACAACAAAAACCTCTTGATTTCTTCTTTTCATTTGGCAGAGTAAAAGCGAAAACCTCTAGATTTGTACATGTTGTAGCTTAGCATTGTAATGGAGTTCAGTCTGTCTCATTCCAAATTTCTCTGGAACAATAACAATATCCTTTTTATTCAACCTAGCTCAGCAGATAAAATGAGTTCTCACTGTAAATTTTGAAATTCCTTCAAAGATTTTATAATCTGCTGGCATTGTTCACTCTTGTTTCAAGGGAGATGACAATATTTTAGAAATGGAATACTTTAATTGATCTCTCCCCCCCCCCAAGTATTCTCTCTTTCAGATCTTCATTTCCTTTGACTCTCTGTGCTCGTTTACATTGGTGCCTGCCTGTCTAGAGTTGAATGTTGTTCTCTAAACTGTGTTTCTGCGGTGAGGATTATATAGCCTATTGATATGATTTTCAGACATTGCTCTTTTGCGCGATGGCTTTGGCTTCTGACACATCGCCAATGCTTGTCAGTGTAGTCCCCAGACACTTACCTGACACACTGTAGCCAGCTATTTTCCAAATCCTGGCCAAATCTTGTATTTGGTGCTTTCTTGGTTTCTGTATAATAGGTATCTTTACTGGCTGCAGGAGAACTTTGCCCCTCAAGGTGGTGTTAAACATTGATGGTATTTACTTGCAGTTCACTTAGTGGTAAAGGTAGGTTGGATGGCTCCACACACAGGTTTCAGCTGTGGTCTGTAGATGCTTACAAGTATTAGCTGGTTTTTTCTCTCTTTTTGATATGAATCCTGTCTTTCTATTCACTTCATAACATAAAACATCTCAGCCAACAGTTTGCTGGTACAATTTCTAGGCCCATAGTGACCTAGAAGAATCTCTATGAGATTTGTGTGTTGCTCTAACGGGAAGCATGTGGCCCTTCAAATGTTGTTGAATTACAGCCCGATCAGCTCTAACCTCAAGGAGTCAGTTGTGAGGGCTGATGGGAGCTGTAGTCCAAGAAGCATGAAGAGAGACATATATGAGACAGGCTGGAAAGGTAAAGGAACACTAGCTGCGTGCTGAGAAGATTGCATAGGGTTAAGTGTGCATATGTATATTTTAACTGGATGATGATTAAGTACTTGGTCAGATTACCATCTGTCCTGTTTGAGGACAGGAAAGAATTTGATTTCTTAATGCTCACAAAGTGCTTCCTTTCAATTCAATATATTGTCATTGAACGTATATACACCATGTACACAAACAACGAAATTCACAAAGAACATTCAGAGACCCAACCAAAAACACACCCACATCCTCATAACAATCCCAGAACCCCACCTAAAATGTGGGTTCTGTAATAGTAATTGCAGACCAAATAGTAATAGGTAAAGGTTCCCCTTGACATTTAGTCCAGTCATGTCCAACTCTAGGGCACAGTGCTCATCCCCGTTTCCAAGCCATGGAGCCAGCATTTGTCCGAAGACAGTTTTCATGGTCATGTAGCCAGTATGACTAGACACAGTATGACGTTACCTTCCCACCGAGGTGGTACTTATTATCTACTCGCATTTTTACATGCTTTTGAACTGCTAGGTTGGGACAAGTGACAGGAGCTCACTCTGTTGTGTGGATTCGATCTTACGACTGCTGGTCTTCTGACCTTGCAGCACAGAGGCTTCTGTGTTCTAACCCACAGCGCTACCACCTCCCTCAGTAATAATAATACAGTCCAACAAGTCACTTCTGGTAATTCTTAAGTTCCTTGTTAAGTGCAATTATAGCTCTAGGATAAAAACTGTTCAAAAACGTGTTGTCCAAGTTTTAATTGCTCTGTATCTTCTGCCAGAAGGCAACAGTTCAAAGAAGTTATAAGCAGAGTGGGAAGAGTCTCTGAGAATATTTAATGACTTCCTCAAGCAGTGAGATGCAAAGATGTTGTCCAAGGTTGGAAGCTGAAGTCCAATGATATTTTGAGCCATTTTAGTAATTCTCTGTAAAACTTTTTTGTCCATTTCAGAGCAACTCCCATACCATGAGAGGATGCCATATGTTAGGACACTCTCTGTGGTACTATGATAGTAGTACAGAAGTAAATGCTGAGATAGATTTATCTTCCTGAGCACACTCAGGAAGCACAGCCTCTTCTGTGCCTCTTCCTTGCAGTTTTTGGTTGCCTCTCTTCATATATTTGACTGTATTTGATATAAAATCAGGTTCTAAGGTTGGAAGGGAAACATCCAGCCATCTCCACAAATGGTTGGCACCGGGAAGTCAAAGAGGTGTGGATGGTGGATTACTGTAACAGTAAGAGATCCTAGGAGTGATGTTGGTTTTTTGGAAAACGAAATATAACTGGAAAATTTATCTGCATAGTTTTCCAACACTGTAATGTTAGCTCATATAGCATGTTTGTTTGGCTCATTCTTACCGCCTATCACACATTTCCCCCTTCCACCATAAACACACAAAATATGCTATGTAAGCAAACCAAAGAACTAAAAATGTAACTCGTGTAAATGTTGTGGGCAATAGAAAAGTATCAGGTTTTCCTAACAGGTACAAAATACTTGGACTGATATATTTGCTTAGGAGAAAGTTAAAATAGATTTATATTCAAACACATTCAAAGCTTTATGTGGAACTGATTTTATTGGAATATTTGTAAAAATGTAAAGATAATAACATATATTTCACTTATATTTAAGAAAAGGTGATTATTTCTGAAAGAACACACTATTTTTAGGATACATACAAACAAGAGCTGTACCAGATATATTTAATATTGATGTTTTAACTTTCGCTGAGGTAAAACTAGCACCTGCAGCTTCACTTGCTCTCTGTGCTGTTTATTGGTTCCGTTTCAAGTTCAATGTAGGGCAGAAAAATTTTAACAGAAAAATGCCACATCCATGGAAAATTTTCAGCCTCACATCTCGAGGAGTGCCAGGTTTAGGCAGATCATTCTCCCCTTTCCTTCCCTGCCCATGGAAGGAGGCTGGCAGTAACCTTGATGGCTGGTTCACCTATCTCTTCTTTACATGCAGAAGAGGCAGAAAGAGCAAAGCATGTTGTGAAAACATTGCATCAACACTGTGACCAGTGCTGAGATGCTAACAGGCACATGTAAGTTCTCCCTAAAGCTTTGGGTAACGGGGTCCAGCCCACTTCCCCCCTCACATTTTCACTTCCTAGTCCTGTTCTGTGGAGCATTTCTTGTGATATGCTGACATGGTGCACTGACATGATCTGTGCAGAAGGGTTCGGTGGATAGGGAGAATGGGATGGAGGAATATTTTTTGGGTGGTTCTTTCCCAGTCCCAGGACATCTGAAAGTAGTGAAACAAAAAGGATCCTAATTGCTATGGTAGTTGTCCTCCTCACATGCCAGATTTAGCTCAGCTTCTGTACCCTCCTAAACCAATATGAATGAACCTCCATGTTGCTTTGTCTATTGATAGTCTGAGACCCGTTCGTGGAAGCTATGAGCAAACTCTTGTTGGGTTTCCAATGACAGCTTTGCCTTTATTCTTGAGAAGCTATGCCTGTGCCTGCCTCGAACTCAAAGCCATTCAAATTGCATAAATATTAAAAAAAGATTGCTGCCATTAAAGAGCTGGGTACTTTTTCTGAGTTAATTCATTTAATACACTGGTTCCCAGCCTTGGGTCCCCAAGTGTTCTTAGACTACAACTCCCAGAAATCCTGGCCAGCACAGATAGCAGTGAAGACTTTTGGAAGTTTTAGTCCAGAAGATCTGGGGATCTAAGATGTCCCATATAAAATGTTATTCAGTTGTCGTAAACGATAGTGAAGTATATAGAACACAGGGTAATGGAATAAGATAGAAAATATAGGACAAAACAATGTTGGATCTGCTGGTTCTTGCTTAAACTTAAATCCTGGGTTAAAGTTATTTAGGAAATTTACATCGGCTAATGGGGGCTGAGGCGGTTTTTTCAAAATAACCTGCAACTTGGAATGTTTATTCTAGAGGAGCTGTTGGCAGTGCTTCCTGGGAATGAAGTCAGTGGATTAAGGAAGGTTGGCTAAAACTGGTTGACCTTAAAACAGTGGTTGGCAACATTTGAGGGGCCAGAGGCCATTTTTATTTGAACCTTGGAGAACTGCTACCCCCTCCTCCCATATTTGACCCACCAAAGAGGAGGTGTTGGCAGACATTGCTGGCTAGTTTTTTCCTCTCTTTTTTGGGTTTTGTTTTTTGTTTTTTTGGTCTAATATAGAGCTGAGAAACAGGCAGTGTCATAAAAATGACAAATTGCTTTCCTTTGGGGCTTTTGGAGGCATGATTTCCTATTTGAGAGCCCCCCAAAAAGCATTTTGGGGTGTGTCACAGTGATGAAAAAGGCCAGAACAGCTGGGAAGGCTCTTTCCCACTTCTACCTTAGAATGTATTTTTCTCCCAAGAGTGGGTCCTAAAAAGGAATCTTAAAATTAAAGCTGAGAAGTTTAGCAGAGTTGCACTCCTTGTGGTCTTTCTGCCTTGGTTGTAGTCCATGGTCTACTTTTTTTGTTCATTCTATTTTTGAAGAATTGAAAGAGAAGTTATGCATACACATAGAGAGAATCAACAGTCATAGTTCCTTCTAAGATTTGCTGTGTCATGAGGCTGAGTGAGGTGGTTGTCCCCCAACAGCCAAATTGGGTGGTGGCGGCTATTTATGTTGGACATTCTGCTCTGCAGAATGTCAGAATTAGCCATTTGTCCTCACATAGTGTGGAGAATATTTGTCTCTCTGCCACTGTTGAAGTAAATTTCATCTGCCAATAATCTTGAAAGGGATGTCTAGTTTCTCACCTCAGGTGGAAGAATATTTTCAGCTAACCCTGCACCTTTTCAATTCCGTTGAACTTTTTGAGGGATGGGATTATGTGGCATCTCTAGAGTTCTTACTATACTTTAAAACCTGCCCCTTAATGGCCGCATGGTTTACTCTTGAAGCGGAAACCTCATCAACTGAAGTGACTTCTCAGCAGATGGTGTTGCTAGCTGGATATGTGAACTACATAGGGTCATAGAATATTCTATGGGATAGTATCTGAGCTGGCAGCACTTGTTTCTTGTACATGCTTCAGGTTTTTAAAAACTGGAAATGCCATACTTTTTGTATTTTTCATAAGTAGGGCCCTCAGTTGCCATAGCAACTCCATGGCATGCCAAAGCTTTTAAAGGCTTTTAAAAGTGTCTGCAAAGTTTAATGGAGTTGGCATAAAATTGTTGCCCTTTGGGAATGATTCTCTGGATGGCCAGGGCTCTAGCCTAGCATAACAGTGGCGGTTTTGCATTTAACTGAGAAAGCTACAGCTGCAAGTTCAAAGTGTTCAGATCTCTAGTGCTGCATCTGCATGCATGTGTACTGTATGTGCCTGGCACTCTTCGGATGAGATGGGTGGCATGTGTGTGTTTTTAGATCCTTGGCACAGATGTGCAGGGAGGTGAGAAACAATAGTTGTGTTGTATGAAACGCCCTGTGCTTTTTATTTCCATTAACAGTACACTGACATTAATGTCAGTAGGGTAATGCCCTTCCTTTTCTCTGATCTGTAGACAAGACGTTCAGATTCCATGTAGTGGGATTTTTATTTTGATTGACAGCTGATTCATTGCAGTCATAATTCGAAGTGCTGATTATTACATTGTAAGAGGCTTAGCTTGTGAGGAAGAGTGACAGATGTCCAATTTCTAGGATGCTTTTTAAAAAAAGCTTCAACGCCCAGATCTGCCAAAGAGATGAAGGTGCAAAGTAGTGGTTGAGGGGTGGAATACCCAATTAGAGGTAAAGAATGAGATCGGTCTCGGCATCTGCTCAATCTGAGAGTTAGTTCACTAGTGGACCTGATCCTTCAGTGCTTTCACACCCTTTCTCTCATGGCTCTCTGTTACCTACAGACTTTTCTGATTTTAATAGTCTAATTTTGGAACATTAAGCAGGTGGAATCAGATGCATTT
Source organism: Pogona vitticeps (assembly GCF_051106095.1). Lineage (NCBI taxonomy): Eukaryota > Metazoa > Chordata > Lepidosauria > Squamata > Agamidae > Pogona > Pogona vitticeps. The sequence continues at coordinate 33,827,437 of NC_135784.1, forward strand.
GTTGATGCAAGCAAATGATTGGGAGATCTTGTAGGAGATCCTGATCTATTTTCAGTATCCTTTCCATCCAAGGGCTGTTCCATGCAATCCTGCCTATTTGCTGCTGTTAGTGGGAGAGCCTCTCCTAGTGGGAATGAGAGAAAGGCCACTTCTATGTGGCAGTTTCCAGAAGATTGGACTCCTTGATCTGAAGGAGATATTTTTGATGCTCTACCAGAATATTGCACAGGCGAATCAATTTGATTTTTAAAAATCATTGATTTTTACCCAACCTATTTTTTAAAAATTCCTCTGGTATTCTAGTTAGTTGTACTCTTTAAAAACAATTATTTTTTCTAAAACTGTGGTGCACGTTTTTACTGCATTATATAAATTGTCCTGAATGTCTAATTTGGAAGCGGAAGGATGGGATCAATATTGAATGATGAAAATACAAACATAACTGCTCTTTCCAAAATGATAAAAATGCAGTGCATTCATGGATAAAATTGAGTAGAAAGTATATAGGCTTCCTCTGATTGCCAGTATCATAGGGTAAGTCACCTTGCTTTCTCTTTGGAGTTGGGGGTGGGATTAGTGAAACAAGGAGTGACAGCATGAGAAGGATTAGGTGGAATACTGAAGAATTAGCAACTAAGAGAATGATTTCGTGACCAAAAACCACTTGGCACTTTAGCAGGATGTAGGAATAGAGATTGCTGGAACAGGGTGTGTGAGAGGATGGTTTTAAGGAGTTTCAGAGAGATTGTGGTGGCTCATTGCCTCTGTTGGAAAAAAACCTTAATTTTTGGCACTGTGAAGCACAGAAGTAAATTGAGGTCTTTTTTTAGAGAGAGAGAGTGAGTGTTAGTCTGTGTGGACATACTTGGCACCGTGATGAAGCTTTGAGCCATAAACACTATTGGAGCACCTTGACTAGTGCAGTACCTCAGTGTTTTGTTTTGTTTGTGTGTTAGAGTGTACACTTTGTGGAGGCCTTTCAGCTTATTTGGGCTACAGGACTCAATTACTTATTCGAGTTGTAAATCCGAACCAAATAAGGAGGAATTGGAACCAACACTGCCTTCATTAAAGAAATGGAGGGAGTAGTTCAACTGAGGGAAGCTTTCTGATCTGACTACTAGAATATGCTTGAAAAGCAGAAGTTCTAATTGGCATCCTTTGGGAGTTTGCTGTAGTTGGCCCTATTTATCACTTTTTCTTATCTCTGTACCTTCAGACATCCTCCTTCATTCAAACCGCTTTTTATTTCTGCCCCATCATGCCACTTTGCTTTAGTTTTTCAGAAAATGCAGTAATATTTGTGATAAGATTTCCAGACTTTTGTTGGGTCATGGAACCCATGTTGGGCTGATCATCTAACTAAGCCGAGAGAAAGAATTTTGTGCTCATGCCCTGTGCAAATACTGTAACTTTCCTCCTCCCTTCTTACATTCCTTATAATCCCACAGTTCTTATAAATCCTACAAATAAACTTGAGAGTGGTTGTTGTGGTTTTTTTGGGCTGCCGTGTTCTGAAGGTTGTTCTTGCCAATGTTCCGCCAGTCTCTGTGGCCGGCATCTTCAGAGGACAGCACTCTGTGCTCTGGTGTAGCTGCCTTGGGAGTGCAGTATTTATGGCTGTGAGATAGACTTTTGTCTTTTTCTGTAGATGGGTGATGCCGGCCACAGAGACTGGCGAAACGTTAGGAAGAACAACCTTCAGAACACAGCCAAAGAGCCCGAAAAACCCACAACAGCCATTAGATCCTGGCCGTGAAAGCCTTCGCGAAAAACTTGAGAGTCTTCTTTTATGCATGGATTCCCTTTTCATCAACAGTTCTGAAACTGTTACCCACAGTTTACTCTTGTCAGGTGACAAAGAAAACAATAGGTAACAAAATATTCCCTGGTTTATCAATGCACACTGGAGAAGGGAAAGTCTGATATCTGTAACAGACCGTATGATTCTGAACAAACTTAAATTTAATCTAAAGAGTGCGGAAGTATTCCTGGTTAGTCACTTGGCAGATCCGGGATTAAGAAGGCTTTCAGTCTTGGATGGGGTTGCACTCCTTTTGGAAACCCAAAGTCAGCCCTGAATCAAGACACCCAGTTTAAAGTGCTGGGCTGGCTAGGAATGCTTTTGTGCAATTGGGACTAGTGTGCTGGTTTATTGTTTGGATTGCCATAAAATAACATCTCAGTGGGGCTAGCTTTTAGCATTAGGACGTTCAGTTGGTCTAGAACGCTGCAGCAAAATGATTGGCTAGGACCAGTTACAGGGAGATGCAACTCGTTTCTTAGAGCAGCTTTACTGGTCAATTACTGGTCAATTTCATGGGGATTAAATTCCCATAACACTTTTGTGACTTGGGACCAGGGAGTTTGAAAAACTGTATTATACTTTATGAGTCTGTCTGGGTTTGGAGATCAGTGTGAGATAAACCATTCTGTCTGTCTTGCCCTCACTTGAGATCTGTTTGCTGAAAACTTGAGACAGGAGTTTGTTGTCCTCTTCTTCCTTAATTAAAAATACGTGTACAACATATAGCAAACTGCTATACATTGTACATTATAGGAACACTGCTTAGAAGCTAAAGCTATGTACATCAGAGAGGAAGAAAAACAATGTTTGTACATAATATGATAAATAATAATCTTTGAGCTGTGGAACTGGAAGGGATCCTATGGATCGTTAAGTCCAGCCCTTCTCAAAGAGGAATAGTGGAGAATTGAACTCCCAGCCTCTGGCTTTAGAGCCAGAGACCTAAGCTACTGATTAATAATTTTATATTGGCTCCATAGATATTTCCACAGGTCCACATGATTTTGTGTTGGCTGGGACACTAAACTGATCAAACCAGTGTGGCTGAATCCACAGTTCAATAAACTGTGGTCTGGTCTTTAAATTACATGCCATTTTGATCAATATCAACTATGGATCCTTCTCGGGAACTAAACTCACATAGAGTGATGTTAATGTTACCATCACTGATGCCTGTTGATGTTTTCAATGGAACAAACCTGTCCAATATTTTTCCTGCTAAAATTAGAGGACATAATTATAAACTTTATGTATCACTGATATCTTACTCCCCAATGTCTCGGTCAAATAAATTAAATGATATGCTCATTTTGGACTGAGAAGATGGGTGATTTAGAGAGGGGTCAGGGAGGCCATACATGTGCATGTAGAAAATCCCTGACTTAGCAGGAGTGGAGGCCTTAGATATCATCTATCTCCTATTTATCCTGCTGCCCTTTCATCCCTCCCCTGGAAGATTAGGACCACACATTCCAGAAAGACCACTATTAAGGACTCTTAACAAGCATGACAATGGGTGGAGAAGGACTGCAGTAGAGGGATTTTCACTTACTGCCAGTCATTTGTCCATCTAACCAGCCTATTCAGACCAGGGGGAAGTGAAACCAATGTGGATGATCTATTAGGGGTCTCCTACGAATTCTCCTCAGACTGAAGACGCTACAGTGGTGCCTCGCATAGCGACGTTAATCCGTTCCGGATTAATCTTCGCTATGCGAAAACATCGCTGAACGGAACGGAAAAAGCCATAGGAACACATTAAACTTTGTTTAATGTGTTCCTATGGAGGATAAACTCACCGTTCAGCGATGTTCCTCCATAGGGGCGGCAATTTTCGGTGCCTCTAAAGCGAAGCAGCACAGCGGGTCGGCCATTTTGGAACCGCCGACCAGCTGACCGAAAATGGGGCCTTTGGCATTTTCCCCCAGCTGAGTGGCGGGAGCTTCAAAGCCCCGCCGCTCAGCTGGGGGAAAATGTTGGCAGTCGGCGGTGGCTTTGGATGGACCCCAAAGCCACCGCCGACCGCCGACACTTGCCTTCCGAGCTCTCAAAGGGCTTCCCTCACACACATTGGAGAAAGCCCTTTGAGAGCTCGGAAGGCTCTCAGCGGCGGCGGGGACAGGGTAGGGGGTGTCCGAATGGCTTCCAGGCGAAGCACTGGAAGCCATTCGGAACCCCCCTGCCCCCGCCGCTGCCGCTTGGAGCCGCCCCGCGCCCGGCCAGCATGTCCGAGAGGTGGTGGAGAAGCCTTCCCCCGAGGCCTCTCGGACGCGCTGGCCGCAAAAATGCTGGCCAGCGCGACCGAGCGGTGGCGGCGGAGCCTTCCCCCTCCTCTCGCCTCTGCCCGACCCACCCCTCACCCTCATCTCCGCCGCCGCCGCTGGGTTTTGGAAGCCGCTTCCAAAGCCCAGCGGCGGCGGCGGAGAAGGGGGTGAAGGGTTGGGAGGAGGGTGGCCGGGATCCGCCCCCCGGCCGGCTTTCCCTTCCATGGTCGGACTCTCAGGAGTCCAGCCATGGATGGGGTAACCGGCCGGGGGGGCGGATCCAAGCCCCTACCGCTGCCGCCGCCGCTTGGATCCAGCCCCTGGCCGGTTCCCCTTGCATGGTCTGATCCGACCATGCAAGGGGAACCAGCTGGGGGCCGGATCCAAGCCCCTACCGCTGCCGCCGCCGCTTGGATCCGGCCCCCGGCCGGTTCCCCTTGCATGGTCTGATCCGACCATGCAAGGGGAACCGGCCGGGGGCCGGATCCAAGCGGCGGCGGCAGCGGTAGGAGCTTGGATTCGCCCCCCGGGCGGCTTTCCCTTCCATGGTCGGAGTCTCAGGAGTCCAGCCATGGATGGGGTAACTGGCCAGGAGGCGGATCCAAGCCCCTACCGCCGCCGCCGCTTGGATCTGGCCCCCGGCCGGTTCCCCTTGCATGATCGGATCCGACCATGCAAGGGGAACCGCCCGGGGGGCGGTTCCAAGCGGCGGTGGTGGCGGTAGGGGCTTGGATCCGCCTCCCGGCCAGTTACCCCATCCATGGCTGGATCCGACCATGCAAGGGGAACCGGCCGGGGGGCGGTTCCAAGCGGCGGTGGTGGCGGTAGGGGCTTGGATCCGCCTCCCGGCCGGTTACACCATTCATGGCCGGACTCCTGAGAGTCCGACCATGGAAGGGGAACCGGCCGGGGGGCGGATCCTAGCCCCGCATGCCTGATAGGCATCCGGACCCCTGCCGCTGCCACCGCCGCTTGGATCCACATTGCGGCTGGCTACCCCATCCATGGTCGGACTCCTGAGAGTCTGACCATGGCGGGGGTAGCCGGCCGCGGGGCGGATACAAGCGGCAGCGGCAGGGGTCCAGATGCCTTTCAGGCATCCGAAGGGGAATCCCGGCGGTGGCCTCGGAAGGACCCTTCAGAAGGGTCCTTCCGAGGCTACCGCCGGCATTTTCCCCCAGCTGAGCAGCGGGGCTCCCGCTCAGCTCGGGGAAAATGCCCCCTCCGAAGGGGAATCCCGGCGGTGGCCTTGGAACGACCCTTCGGAAGGGTCCTTCCGAGGCTACCACCGGCCTTTTCCCCCAGCTGAGCAGCGGGAGCGGTCCTTTGGAGGCTCCCGCCACTCAGCTGGGGGAAAATGGGGCCTATGGGGAAAACATCGCAAAGCGATTTTTCCCCATAGGCAACATCGCAAAGCGATGGCAAAAGAGATTGCTTTTTTGCCATCGCTACGCGGATTCATCGTTAACCGGGGCACTCTTTAAACGAGGCACCACTGTACTTGGAAGAGTAGTGAAACATTTCAACCTAATAAGAAAGAAGTCCAGTTGCCATGACTCAACTTCCAGATAACCTCACCTGGATGACTGAGAATCTTCACAGATATACGATTAGCCCTAGATATTGGAGGGGATGTCAATAAATCGGATGTTACTGTAAGTGGTGGACATGTCCTAAGGTTCATCCCTTTTGGGAAGTAATATTTAAAGAAGCTGGTGTCAATGAGTCAGAAAGCAATATTAGGTGTTTGTTATCAGTACAGTGGTGCCCCGTATAGCGAGGTTAATCCGTTCCGGATTAACCTTCGCTATACGAAAACATCGCTGTGCGGGGCAGGAAAACCTATTGGAACGCATTAAACTTAGTTTAATGCGTTCCAATAAGTGTATAAACTTACCCCCTCCAGCGATGTTTTCGCTCCGGCGGCCATTTTGGAGCCGCCGATCAGCTGTTCGGCAGCTCCAAAATGGCCGCCGGAGCCCCAATCGTCGCAAAGCGAGTGCGGCGATTGGGGCTGATCCGTATAGCGATCCCCAAAAAGGGATCGCTATACGGATTTTTCGTTAAACGGTGCACTCGTTAAGCGAGGCACCACTGTATTTCTAAATGACAATGATACACTGCTGCATAAATCCTTGATATTAATTCTTCATCATGAGGCTATATCTTTGATTGCTTCTCAGTGGAAAGCACTATGTAATATTTCAGTCATGTAATAGTGTGCAAAAGGCTGGCAAGTGGTGCTTGTGAAAAAACTGATAGAGCAGATGTGGGTCCTGAAACTGGAGAACTGTGGGTCATAGGAGGTCTTTGTTAGCAGCTGTTCCCAGGCTCTGGGACTCCAAATGGAAGGAGAACCAGTTAGTATCTTTTTTGGCCTTCTGTTGGGAGGCAAACTTTTCATTGTTTGGGCATCTTTCATCTCATAAGGTGACCTGAGGGCCACTGTAAATGTTTCAGCAGGTTTAGCTAGCTGTTCTGCTTCACTTTGCTTGATGCAGCTACCTATTTTTATGTTTTGTATTTTATAATTAGCTGCCTTAAGCACCATTTAATGGAAAGGCAGAATGGAAGCATAACAAATATTAATTATTTTTATCCCTTGCGAACCCTAGAGGCTCCTCTCCTAAGAAAGTAGCTCCTTTATGAGGCTGTACATTGTAGCTTACTCTTATTCTCTAAAGCAGGTTTCATTATGAAGAAAACATTATTCCATCTCCATGAATACAGCTAGACATTCCTGCTTCCTCTCTCTCTTTCTCTTTCTTTCTCTCTCTCTTTTGTCTGGAAACTAGGTTGGCCAAGTATGTACTGCCAAAAAAGGGAGTCCCACCATGAAAAGAGAGAACTGCACAATAGTTGTATGTGCTAATTGAGATGTATACATCCAAACTCCAAGAGTTACTATATTCAGAAATGTTATATTTCCCAATAGTAAGGAAAGAAAGCCACCAGGTGACCTGTGTGCCTTCTCAGTCCTGTGCTCAGATGCTTACTAATGGGTAACTACGAAGTCCCTGCTCTCTTTTCGGATGGAGTCTTCATTTTTTAACTAGATTTTCATTGGATAGCTCTTAAAGTAAGGTAGGAGTAGGGACTGTTTGGCCCTCTTGATGTGTTGATCTTAAATGCCTGGAGGTCCTAGCAAGCATGGCAGTATCAAGAGGTTGTGGGAATTATAGCTTGAAACACCCGGAGGACCAAAGTTCCTCCTGAAACAGAGGACTGGGCACCGAAAATTAAGACACACAGCTACCCTTCTTAACTGTTAGAGCAGTATGACAGTGGAACCAATTACCTTGGGAGGTGGTGAGAAAGAGAGAGAGAGAGATGATCCCTGCTACATTTTTTTTAAAAAAAGGAATTTTAAAATCAGATCATTACATAAGCTGTTGAAAGGAAGAAACTCTTAAGTTTCTCAAGTAATTAGGTTAATATAAATCTGGATATAAGCTTGTTAGATCCACAGTTAATCGCTGTGTAAATGGACCAGTTTCATCATTTTTCAAACATAAACATCTGCACTCTATGTGCCAAACACAGGCAACACCTGGGAAAAACGAACTGTTCCAGTAATTTTCAAACCTTGCTTTTATCGATTAGTCAGTCTTCTTTTGTTAGTTTTATCTGAGAAGGAGGGCTTTCCTGGCTGGGGGATTCTGAGAGTTCCAGGCAAAAATATTTTGAGAGCAGCAGGTTGGGGAAGGCTAGTTTAGTTTAAATAGATTCCTCCTGGTGATTTCAACCATGGATTGATGTGTAGTTTTGAGCAGGCCTGCTGCGTATGCACTTTCAGTTTTTATCAGCTACTGTCCTGCCCCTGCCAGATTAAAATGAAGGAAAAGTGTTTTCAGAACATCTGTGAATCTTGAAGGAACAGCAGAGGGTGCCAGAATTAAAATGTCGATACTTGGCTCTTGAAACAGAGCCGAGGCGGTAATTCGACCACTCCTTAAAAAGCCTAACCTGGACCCAAGGCTGGTGGTTAACTACCGACCAGTAGCGAACCTCCCTTATTTGGGCAAAGTGTTGGAGCGGGTTGTGGCCAGGCAACTCCAGGCGCTGCTGGATGAAATGGATTTTCTGGATCCATTTCAATCGGGTTTCAGGCCGGGTTTGGTACAGAGACTGCCTTGGTCACCCTGTACGATGACCTTTGCCGGGAGAGAGACAGGGGGAGTGTGACCCTATTGATACTCCTGGATCTCTCAGCGGCTTTCGACACCATCAACCATGGTGTCCTTCTGGATAAGCTTGCTGGATTGGGAGTTGGGGGCACCGTTTTACAGTGGTTCCACTCCTTCCTAGCTGACCGTGTCCAGAGGGTGGTGCTGGGGGACAGTTGCTCTGCCCCATGGCATTCATGTCATGGGGTTCCTCAGGGCTCGATACTGTCCCCCATGCTGTTCAACATCTACATGAAACCGCTGGGAGAGGTCATCAGGAGGTTTGGGCTGAGGAGTCAGTAATATGCTCTACCTCTCGTTTTCCACCAATCCAGGTGAGGCGGTTTCTGTGCTGAATTCGTGTCTGGACCTGATAATGGACAGGATGAGGGTTAATAATCTGAAACTCAATCCAGACAAGACGGAAGTGCTGTTAGTGGGCACTTCACCGGACAGGCTGGAGGGCCATCTCCCTGCCCTGAATGGGGTTACACTCCTCCTAAGGGACAGGGTCTGCAGCTTGGGGGTGCTTCTGGACCCCAGTCTAACTCTGGAAGCCCAGGTGGACTCGGTGGCCAGGGGCGCCTTCCTCCAGCTGCGGAAATTATACCAGCTACGGCCCTACCTGGACGAGCGGAGTCTCATGACAGTTAGACACGCACTGGTAACATCTCATATAGATTATTGCAATGCGCTCTACGTGGGGCTGCCTTTGAAGACGGTCCGGCGACTGCAACTGGCCCAGAATTGAGCTGCACCGCTGGTGAGTGGTGGGGCCGCTAGGGAACACATCAAGCTGATTCTGATTAAATTACATTGGTTACTAGTTGCTCCCCAGGCCCAATTCAAAGTGCTTGTTTTGACATATAAAGCCCTAAACGGCTTGGGCCCTGGATACCTGAAGGACCGCCTCCTTCCATATGAACCTACCCAGCAGTTAAGATCTAGCCAGGGGGCCCTTTTGAAAGAGCCGTCCCTCAAGGAGGTAAGAGTGACAGTTTGTAAACAAAGGGCCTTTTCGGCAGCTGTCCCCAAACTATGGAATGCCCTCCCAATTGAGATTCATCTGGCACCGACGCTGATGACATTTCAGTACCAGGTCAAAACCTTCCTGTTCCAGAAGGCTTTTAATTGAATTAACATCAACTGTGGGTCCTCATGGCAATTTTTAGAGAATCTATTTTAATTGTATTTTAATCGTTTTATCTTTTGTTGTATTTTAATTGAATTTTAATTGTTGTAAGCCGCCCATGGGTGGCATATAAGTTGAATGAATGAATGAATGAAGAATGAATGAATGAAGAATGAATGAATGAAAGAATGAAAGAATGAATGAATGAATGAATGAATGAATGGATGAATGAATGAATGAATGAATGAATGAATGAATGAATGAATGAATGAATGAATGAATGAATGGAACCCTGAGAAAGCTTAGCTCCCCCTGCCACATGGAGAACTGGGATACTTGGGTGTCACTTAATAGGCTACAAAGTTGCATGGGTAGAACCAAGATGAACCTAAGGTGTGGGTGGGTTTTTGCACTGGTACAGTTTTCTGTGAGTGTTAGGAAGAATGGGCAACTTCATACTTACGCTCACTGTACGAGAATCCTCAACATGTACCGTGGAATACTATTTGACTTCAGCAGCTCCAGATGCTCCTGATGTTGCCTATTATAGAGAAAAAATTATCTTGTATATTAACTGTGTGGTGGTAGTTCTGACACTGAAATACATGGATGGAGAACTTTATGTTTGGTTCTTTTTCCTTTGAATGCCTTGCCATGGAAGTGCTGTCTTGCCTGATTTTGATCAATTGCATTTAGGCAGTCTTTTAATAAATTGCATTTAGGCAACCATCTTGCTCTTTTTTGATCCCTATTTTCACTTCCTTTTTTATTTTCTCCAGCTACATTTATGGAGGCTGTTTTTGCCATGCCAGCGTGTATCCCAGTAAAGTGAGGAAAACCCATTTGTGTATACAGTATTTGTTTTGGGAATCACTTGCTATAGGCTGTACAAATGTGTGTCCAGTAAAGATAAATATGTGCACATTCAAGTGATTTAAATGTGTACAATACACAAAAAGCTAAATCTTGCTGTTAGTTTCACTATGGTTGACCCATTTAATCATTGGGTCCTACATCAACACTCATTCATGCGATGGGTTTGTTTTAGTTGGAAATACCAATTGGGTTTTTGGCCACAGATGCACAATTAAGTGTGTGTGTGTACATCTATACATATGTGCAATTTTAATGTAAAAATACTGTATGTGGGTGTGTACCTAAAGATCCTCATTTCTCAGCTGCATTGTTCAAGGGGAAAAATCATTTGTGAGCAGATTTGCATGCAACTTGTTCTGGGAGTTTATTACACAGTTCTAAATCCCAGGAATATCTGATCTCATTGAGCTCCTCGGATGATTAGAATTCCCTCCATGTTACCCTATTACCCTGTGTAAATAAATTGCCTGCTTATCTAGCCTTTTGCTTATCGCATCACTTTGACTGTTTTAGGGCTCCTGCTAAATGAGGTTTTACCATATGTTGCACAGCTTGTTTGAACGGCCAGGTTTCACTTTGCTGCTGGGCTTTCATGTATCTTTTGGTTTCCTGAGGAGCACTGGTCATTTTTAGGGAACTTTTCTGAGAAACAGAGTGTTCTTGTACAATATATGTTGGCAGTACACAACTGGATGTCCTCCAGATTCTTCAGACTACTATTTTCAGGTTCTCTGCCCACTGGTCATATTAGGAATAGCTTTAGACTGACTTAGACCCTTGATTCACCTTGCCCAACATTGTTGACACTGATCAACTGTCAGCAGTTAACTCTGCAGGGTTTCAGGCAGGTTTCTTTCTCAGTCCTACCTGGAGATGTTGGAAACTGAACCTGTGACCTTCTACTTGCAAATCATATGCTCTTCCAGGGAACTATGGGCTTTCTCTGAAGGCTAGGATTTATGGGCATTGTTGTCCAAAACACTTGCAAGGCATCAGATTTCTTACACTCGCTATAAAGAATAATCTCCCACATTGGTGGCACAGTGTCATTATCCTGTGTCCTACTATGTGGGCAGATATATCTGCCACTTCCTGTGGTGATTGACAGACTTGGGCTCCACTTCCCAATAGCTGTAGACCAGGGGTGTCCAACCTTTCACCTTCCATGGACCACATTAGAAGATGAAAATTTGGTTTGGGCCACACATAAATTTGGTTTGGGCCGCATGGGGGGCAGCCCTAGTCATCCTCCACAGCCCCGCTCCAAGCGCGCTTACCGGCAGCAATCTCAGACAGCAGAGGCTGCCAGCTTCGACTCCGGTGGCTTTATGGGGCCGGGAGGAGGTCCACCTATTGACGGGGATGGCGCAATGCAGTCACACAGCCCCCCTCTCCCCTCCACTCCTGCTCCTTCCTTCCTTCCCTCTCTCCCCCCCCCCACCATTGTGACGTGCCCCAGCCGCATTCCAGCCTCAAGCACCGGCAGTGTAACTTCAAACTTTGGAATTTCTTTAAAAATAAAAAATTGCACTGGGCCGCATTATGAGCCGACCTGGGCCGCATGCGGCCCTCGGGCCGCAGGTTGGACAAGCCTGCTGTAGACAGACATGGCTCCCTTACTACCAATCCGTGGTAGATGCCATTCTACCCCATTCTATCTAGTGTCTAGAATGCGTCCCACATCCAACCCACTTGGAACACACATGCTAGCCCTTTTCAAAAACATTTTTGTAACCTGTAGAGATCTCACTGGGGGTATCCGAGGTCAAAGGGATAGAGCTAGCTGATCATGAATAGTGTCCACATGCTTGTCACCCTGCAGTGGGGAATAGTCAACATTTCTGCTTTTGATGTACAACAAGCTGCGGCTGAATTAAACTGCTTTGAATAGATCATTCCCTCATCCCTTTTCCAAACTTGTTCTTTTCTTTTTTTTATATTTTTGAGGGCAGGGGGTTGGCTTTGGTCAAATCAGATCTTTTCATGCTGAATGGCTTGTAAAAACCTTACAAAATCTAGAGGAAGTGGTGATGATGAATTTAGGACACCTGGATCCAGTTTTCTGCTTAGCTATGAAGTTCACAGGGTGGCCTTGGAGAACAGGATTCAGATTTGATTACAGTTTTCAATTAATATGGATCCTGAACCTGTTAGATTTGTTCTTTGTAAAATCTCTTCTTTGGGGTTTCTTCTTTTAACAAGATAATCCCAAATAAAATAACCTGAGAACTGCAGCTCCTTAGCGAGTCTAAGGCCTGTCAAGAAGGCACAGCAAGGAGTCAAATTAGCAATGTCTGGCTCTGTAGCTAGATACCTAAATCACTGAGCTATCCAACGGTTACCATTGTAGGCAAGTCCCATCTTTTGTGGCAACCAAGTTTACAAAGCCAGACATCTGCCTGGTGAGCAGCATTCCCCCCCCTCACAGGCTGCAGGACTACTAAGGGTTGATGGCTTGTTGTGTGCAGGCCCAGATATAAATTTGTAACCATTTGCAATTCGAGAATGCATTTAGACAACGCCCTTCTTTGGATCAAATCGATCCCCATGTAAATAATAAATTCTTTTGCTTCCCGTAGATTTGAGAGCACGGTCCAGGTGGGCAAACTGCAGGATCTCATCCATCGCAGTAAAATGGCCAGGTGCAGGGGGCGGTTTGTCTGCCCTGTTATCCTCTACAAGGGAAAGGTAAGGGTGTGCGCGCCTTGGATCTTTTATGGGCTGCTCTCCTCTATGCAGAAATAGGCTACCAGAGGGATAGCCTTGTTAATCGGCTGCAGCAAAAAACAGATGGCAGCCCACATATGGTTATGGCTCAAGACTCTATCACATGATTTTTCGTGGACATATAGTTCACATGCTGCAGTGCCTAGAGTGTAGTTTTGGTGCTTTGGCTATAGGTAGAGTGTATACGGTTTGAATGTGGGAAGTAGAAAGTAAAGGGAGAGTGACTCTAAAGGCAGTACCGTATTTGCCAGCCTACAAGGTGACCGGCCATATAAGATGACCCCCCCCAACAGGAAGAGCCTGGGCGGGCGGAGGCAGGAGGAGGAGGAGGAAGAGGGGAAACGGGGGGGTGGCGGGCAAGCACGCGTGCTGGCTCAGCAGCGGGAGGGCGAAGAAGAGGGCAAGAGGCTGAGCGGGGGATGGCAGGAGGAGGAGGAAGAAAAGGGAAACGGCCGGGTGGCGGGCGAGCAAGCGAGCCCAAATGAAGTGCCCTCGGCGTACAAGATGACCCCCCCACTTGGAGGCATGTTTTTTGAGCCCAAAAAGTCATCTTGTACGCCGGCAAATATGGTATTATTAGCAATTGCAAGTACACGCACATGAATATCCTGGTTCTAGGTGGTAGGCTAACAGACCGTTGTTGGAAGCTGGAGCTTCCTGGTACAGTTGTTCTCACCCTCTTTCTGCTGCACAATATAAAGTTTCAAAGTGGAAGTTGTGCTGTGATAATTACCACAAGAAGCGGCATAGATACATCAAAAATGTTCATGGGTTTCTCAATGTACGGCTTCAGACATTACTAGCAAGCCTCTCAAAATTTGATGTGAAAGTATCTTGGCACCTTTTTGCTTCCAGGTGGCATCTGAAGCCACTCCATTAATATGCATGCAACTATGCAGAAGGAAGGTAGTCCAGAGGAGGAGATTAGCTGTCCTTTAGCTTGCCAGACCCCTTTCCACATGGCTAAAGAAGTCGTGTTCTTAAAAAGTGAACTCGGTGAATTGAAGAGCATCCTGCAGGGACCAGCCTAATCCACTTCATTAAGGGTTTTGGCAGAGAAAGTTCAAAGAGCATGTTAATGACACACTCTGTTGGTATTAGTTGAAAAAGAATTGCAAATAATGATATGTAGTGGAGGGGGAAAGGAGAGATACATAGAGGGAAATGTAGCTTAATGCTTAACACGGCAGTTGGGAAGTAATAAAACCTGGCTTGTGAGCCATGCAAACAACAGTTCCAAAGGTGGAATATGAGTCTGCTATTTGATTTGGTCTGGGAAGGGCCTAGAGGGGAATGGGCACCGTTGCCTCTCTATGCTATGATGATTATTCTTTGTCACCTCTCCAGCATATATGCCGATCAGCTACCCTGGCAGGATGGGGAGAGCTTTATGGGCGCACAGGATACAACTACATTTTCTCAGGTAAGGGACAGCACGGAGGAGACATTTTGTGATGTTTGCAGTATGTTACGTCATTTTATAACACTAGCTGAAACAAAAAGAGCCTCCGTGAGGAATGGTATGAGCAGAGGACTGGAGCTGCACAACCTCTGCTCATGCTGGATATAACTACTCAGCATGGCTGCCTTCACTTGTAGAGATCTGGAGCTGTGGTAGTCTAGAGATCCTGGGCTTCAAAACACAATACCTTTACACCTTTTCAGAATTCTGCAAAGATGTAAAGTGAACCGTTTGCCTAGGCTGTTGCCGTGGTCTGTGCTAGAAACCGACCTGCTCCCAGACCCCACATATATGCATACACAAATAATCACATCTGTATTTTTTATTCTCTGATTGCTGATACCATTTCAAGAGTTCTTCACAGTGGAGGAAGCTTTCTAAACCACAAAAAAAAAAGGAAGAGCTGCAAGTCTCTTAATGTGACTAAGTGCAGCAATTCTGCGCTTGGTTAGTAGAATATACACAATCTTGATTGATGCTAGTCACTTTGTTGTGTGGGAAGCAGGCAATCATTTGGTGTGTGTTTTTGCTGTGTGTATTGGGTGTAAATAACGCTTGAGATACACTAATATTTTGGACAGTTTCTGAAAGCATCATAGATAACATAGATTCTAAAATAAGTCAGTGTGGATTAATGGGAGATGTGGGCTTGCGGGAGCAGAGTTCTGATCTCACTACTATATATATGCTATCAAGCAAGTCATGGTGTCTTCTCAGGTTCTAATCAATGCAGTGAATAATTGGAGCAGCATCTCCAATTCTTGGGTGCTTGATATGGACAAAAATTGAATTATAATCAGAGATGGGATTTTCAGACATCTTGCACAGCAAGTCTCATAATTCCCATTTTAGGAATTCTACGTAACCTACACACATCTTACATACACCTAAATGTGACTTACCTGGAAGAAAAGACCTGCACTGGAAGGCTTTGAGGCTTAGCTAGGCCACCCAAGCTTCCTGCTCCTGCCCTGGTGCTCACTGGAAGCTTTATTTCTGAACAGGAAGCTTGGCATATATCAGCCACCTTGTTCAAGAGTGTGCTGCTCCAATTCTCCACTTCATTGCATTGATTAGAACTTAAGAGGACACCATGATTTGCTTGATGCATATACAGTGGTGCCTCGCAAGACGAGCGCTTCGTTTTACGATGAAATCTCATAACGACGAAGTTTTGCGATCGCAAACGATGTTTCCTATGGGTTTTTTTCACTTTGCGATGATCAGTTCCCTGCTTCGCTAACCGATTATCGCAAAATGACGATTTTTGCACAGCTGATCGGTGGTTTCAAAATGGCCACCAGGTAAAAAAATGGCTGCCCGCTGTTTTCTGGTATGGATTCCTCGGTGCACGGGCGGTGAAAATGGCTGTGCTATGGAGGATCTTCGCTGGACGGTGAGTTTCAAGCCCATAGGGACACATTAATCGGGTTTTAATGCATTTCTATGGGCTTTTAAAAATTGCTTTACGATATTTTCGTTCTACAGCAATTTCGCTGGAATGAATTAACATTGTAATGCGAGGCACCACTGTATATAGTTACTTGCTATTTTGCTACTTTGTTGTTTTATGTTGCTTGTTGTAAACTGTCCTGAATGGCCTTGTCTGCCAGATGGGCGGTATATTAAATAAATAAATAAATTGGCAGAGAGTGTTGTTCAGCTGCAGCTCCCACCTGTCCTAACTGAATTTGTAAGTGGTGAGGAATGAGATGAATTTCCGACTAGCAACATTTCAGTAACGTGGAACCATCGTGCATAGAAGAAAGAGTCAGGTCCTGTAAATATCTGTAAAAACATGTTATTGTTGCCATTCTCGTCAAACCAACTAATTATGGCAAAGGCTCTGACTGCTAACATGCTTTCCCTCCTGTTTTTTAAATGGCAGGGGGCGCAGATGATGCCTGGGCAGATACAGAGGACCTGTCAGAAGAAGACTCTGCTTTCAGGTCTGTTTTCTCCCATGCAAGGACACAGGGCAAATGTGCTGATGGCTTCCTGACATGGCAGTGGGGAAATGAATGGGCACCTTTTTTTTTACCGCACAGCTTTGCACAGCTTTGCAATCCTAATTAGAACTGCACTTCATGAATTTCTCTGTGGCAGTGTTAAAGGTGCGGAGACTAAGGTTTTGAGTGCTGTGTGGGTGGTATCACGTGGTTGACAGGCCAGACTGACTGTTAATATTTTATTCATACGGAGAAGGAAAGCATTGTTGGTGGCTGTCAAGGTTCCCTCTAAGGTGCACACGCGACTCGACCCCCCCCTCCGCACAGCCTCCCTCCTCTGCGCACGGACAGGGGTCGTTTTCAGCCCCTTTGGTTCCAGTCGTTACGGAACCCTGCAGTGGGGCTGAAAATTAGAGGGAACATCGGTGGCTGCGGTAGAGGCAGCAGGGGCCTCAAATGGAAGATGGGTTATGAGTGAAAATCCTGCACTCCTGTAGCTAATGTTTTTCTCAAAAACAAAGTTCAAAATAGTGTTCTGGTGTTTTGTTTTGTTTTTTAACTTTTCATTTTAAATCCTAGTAATTTATAACCCATTGTTCAGCATACTCAGTAGCGGTTTTCGGCTGAATCTAAAATCAAATGAGAAAGAATTTTTAAATGGCCTTAAAATCCCAGAGTAAAAGTTCAAACTTTGTTTGTTTGTTTGTTCATTCATTTTTTTAATTTAAAATATTTATATGCTGCCTTTCTCTCAAAGGATCCAAGGCAGCGTACAGCTTTTAAAAGAAATGAAGTTAAGGGTTAAAAAAAATTAATTATTATAGTATAAAAAGTATTAAACAACTATATTGAAACACATAATAAGAATATTAAAAGTACAAGTAAAACACAGAATAAAATGCTCCCTTTAAGAATCCCTTTGGTCAACCAGCTATTTAAAGAAAAGCCTGCCTGAAGAGAAAGGTCTTTGGTGAATTAAACAAGTATAAATTTACACTTAAAGTTATAAAGATAATTTAAGATCAAAAACAAATTTCAAAATAGTGTTCTTTTTTAAAAAAAATGTACTAGCAAAAGTAATATCCCAAAGCTAATTGTAGCCCTAAGATCCTTGGTCATTCAGAGTTACTAAAATCATGCCTGAGAATTTGCTTACTCTCAGCTCACAAAATAGTGTAGAATAGCTTGTGACTACAAATGTGGTAGTTTAAATGTCTCATCTTGGCTTATCCAGTCATCTCAATACTAATTTGAGAAGATGATGAGCAATTCCTGGGCATTTTCAACAATCTTTACTTTCCAAAGTAAGGGGTTGGTTGAGGCAGTTAGTGGCATCTGAACCAATGTAAGTCTTTAAACCAGATGTGCTTGCCATGATTTATGTAACTTTGTGGCAAAAGGTTTTTTTGGATTATATCCGTCCTTTTTTTTTTTTTTTTTTTTGAGACCTTACTGAAATGAATGAGATTTGCTGATTGCTTGTGTCTTTGGTCTTGGCCACTATATACGACCTTTGTACGACTGCAGGAGGAGGAGGTTGCCTTCACATACAAGACTTGCTTATACTGTGATGTGTTTTTAGAAGAACATTTCAGATCTGTCTGTCTGTCTTTCGGAAAAGCCTCATCTGCTTCTCCTGAATTTCAGAAATGCAGACTCACAGCTGTTTGACAAGGTCCGAGGTCATGACATCAAGCTTTTGCGGTACCTGTCTGTTGCATACATTTGCGACTTGATGGTGGAAAATAAGAAAGTGAAGTTCGGCCTGAAGTAAGTTTGGATACATTTATTAGCTTTATGCACTCAAATTGGCTGCTGTCACATTTTGAACAGTGTCTCAGCTAAAGTAAACTGCTAAAAGCAACTACAGTCCACAGGTTACCGTGGTGTCCCCTTTCAGCCAACATGATACAGTCTAGTTATGACGGGAGTTGTAGCCTAGCACATCAAGAGAAATCAGGGCTCACAAAGGGTAGGGTAGAATGTCAAATTTAGACCAGAAACAGTATCTGTAAAGCAGAGGTCCCCAGCCCCCCCGGTCCACGGCCCAGTGCTGGTCCATGGCCTGAGCTGGACCAGGCCACGGAGACAGACCTCCTCCCCACCCCAGCACTCACTCCACCCCTGCACAGCCCCTTTGTGCCTGCGCAAGTGCCCCCCCACTCCTTTGTGCCTGCCCCCCGAGCGCCACACTGCCCTTTGTGCATGCGCACAAGTGCAAGCACACCTGCACAGGTGCCGTGCCACCCTTCACATATGCACCCTCCTGCTCTTTCGCGCATTTGCACGAGCACGTGTGCACCCGCGTGCTCCTTTGTGCATGTGCATGAGCACGGCAGGTGCCCTGCCTTCCCCAACTCGTCTGCGGGGTTAAAAAGGTTGGGGACCATTGCTGAAAAGCGTTATATCAGTTTTTCCCACCCTTGGGTCCACAGATTATCTTGGATTATAGCTCCAAGAAATCCTGGTCAGCACATTCCTTGTTTCCTGTAAAGCAGAGGTCCCCAACCCCTGGTCTACGGCTCAGTGTCAGTCTGGGCTGTGGAGACCCACCTCTCCCCCACCCCAGTACACACTTCCCCCCACACAGCCCCTTTGCGCCTGCACAAGCGCTCCCCCACCCCTTTGTGCATGCACACAAGTGCCCCTGAGCGGCGCACTGCCCTTCATGCATGTGCACGAGTGCAAGTGCACCCACATGAGTGCTGTGCCACCCTTCACACATGTGCATGAGCAAGCGAGTGCCCACATGAGCACCCTCCCTCTATTTCGTGCATGTGCACGAACCACCTGCGCGCTCCTTCGTGCATGCGCACAAGTGCGGGTGGTGTGCTCCGCCTTCCCCAACTACTCCGCTGGGTTAAAAAGGTTGGGGACCACTGCTGTAAAGCATTATATCAGGTCTTCCCCAACCTTGAGTTCCCAAATTATCTTGGACTACAGCTCCCAGAAATCCTGGTCAGCACAGCAAGTGGTGAAGGCTTCTGGGAGTTTTAGTCCAAGAACATCTGGAGACCCATGGTTGGGAATCATTGTACTACTGTATAGGTTAATGGGCAAACACCTATATCATAGAGTGCTGTGAAGCCAGAAGCACAAGAGAACCATGTATCTTTCCCTGACATTTGTGGAGTGAAGGATAGGATGCAAATATATTGCTACAAAGAGTTTTGGGTTTTGTTGTTGTTGTTGTTGTTGTTGTTGTTGTTGTTGGGGAAGATCAGTTATAGCTGCTGCCTAGAATGTAGCAAGCTAATTCCTTTTAGTAGTATCAGATCTGCTTTTATGTATATTCCAGCACTGAGCAAGGGATTGGCCTTATAATGAGTCTGTGATTCTGTATTCTGCTATCATTAAGCGTGGGATATTTGGGAGCCATCCTCCCACTTCTTTTCTCCAACATGTTGGGATTCTCTTTGGGAAGGCCCGCAGAAAGACAGGAATGCAGCCTCTCTTTGCTTTTTGAGTAGGGTTGATTTCATGCAACACTCTCTGAAGAGAGGACTGTGAAAGCCATCCAAACATGACACAGAGTAAAGTTATGTAGTACTGAATTCTACCATTTGAAACTGCAAGAGTGAAATTTATATTTTTGAAGGCTTCCTTCAGTGAGCTGCATCCTGCTTGTACGAAAGTAGGATGACAAGGAATAAGCTATCCTAAACCTTCATCTGGCATGCTGGTTTAAAAACATAGCTACCCATCACACACACCACCATCACTGCAATACAGTGAGATGTTCAGATCGGCTCTAATTTTGTGTTGCAAAAACATTGTTTAACTAGAACAAGCTTTTCAAATAGCCTGCTTCCAAATACAGTCAAGTTTAATTCCACCTACTTAACCACGTGAAATTAAACTTGCAGATTCTTGGATTATGGCATTTGATACTCAGCGGGGCATTCTTTCTAATCTTCCTATCCCACTCACTGTCTCTTTTAAAGAAATGTAACCAAACCTGATTAGGCAGTAAGGATAACAGGAGATCTGGCAAAGCCCTGTTCTCATTTTAAGTAGGAATGCGTAGTTGGAATAATGGAGCCCAGAGAACTTGCTTATTTGAGAACAGAGCTGGGGATGCACTGGCCTTCTCTTCGGACCATGCTATGTGGGACTGGTGGAAGTTGCATGTTGGAACATCTGGGGAACGAAAGTAGCCCGCTTCCTGTTTAAAGAAATATTGAATGTGCACTTAGGCGCTTTCAATTTTTAAAACACTCCAGATGTACTACAGGAAGTCTTAACAGGAGGAGTGTAGTGTAGATGATATGAGCTCAACCCACCAATGCCAGGCAATGCCAAGAAACTATGCACCCATTTTAATGAGTTCTTCTGTCTTCTGTCCTCAGTGTGACATCTTCTGAAAAGGTGGATAAAGCGCAGCGCTATGCCGACTTCACTCTCCTCTCTATCCCATACCCAGGTATGGC
This sequence comes from Pogona vitticeps, assembly GCF_051106095.1. Classification (NCBI taxonomy): domain Eukaryota; kingdom Metazoa; phylum Chordata; class Lepidosauria; order Squamata; family Agamidae; genus Pogona; species Pogona vitticeps. The sequence goes on from NC_135784.1 coordinate 33,848,250, forward strand.
CGGGGGCATTCAGAGGGAGAAGGGGCCATTTGCATCTGGGCATGGCTAAAGAAAGGCAGGGAAAGGTGATAACCTAAGATTACCTGCTTCAGTGACAGCCTGTGGGCCATATATGACCTCCGACTGTTTTCGTACCTTCCAACACACTCTTTTAAAGACATAATCATACACTCTGCTGCTGCATCAAATATAGCAGTGGGAGGCAGTGGGCCACAATGAGTTCAGGGACATAGCTGTGAACATTTCCCACCTCAGCCCTATGATAAAACGGAGTCAGGCCCTAAATGTCAAGGAAGAAACCTGTATTATTTATCTACATAAATGCAGTCCAGTTTTTTCTGCCACTCCCAGTGTACTTTAAGTACAACATACTCCTCATCAGAGGCAACCCTTGTTTCGTTTAATTGAGGAGTTCCCCCATTGGCTGGAAAAGGAGCACTTGCCAGGGGCTTCCTTTCCTTTCTCTGCCAGGGAGAATGGCCAGCTCCACTAGACAAATACTCTAGAGCAGCTATTCAGCCCTACAAGGGGGAGAGGGGGATTCAGCCTATATTTATTTCATATTGTATTTATGTCCATTTCCAAAAAAAGGTTGAGGATGCCCGCTGTAGAGGATGGGGCAGAAAATGCAAGCGTGTGGTCAATCCAAGGGATGCTGGTGGCTTTGGAAAACTACCTACCAGGAATAACAGCCTTTTACTGCCTGCTTATAGCATACTCCTTTCTTTAAAGCGCTGGTCTTCTCTTTCTTCGTTTTAGCTCCTTTTTTGTGTTATAACAGGGCTTGCCTCTGTTTTTCTGTTATTGAAATGAGCCATTTTGGGAGGCAGTTATTCTCTGTAAAGTGGGATGGAAATGTAGCCAGTCAATAAGTAGTAAATAAATAACGTTTTATTTTTGGAGGGGACTCCCAGAGGATCTGGCTCCTCGTTCACACAAGATAAGTGACTCAGACAGTGGGTTTTTTCCCCTTCTTCTTTCCAGCCTGAGATTCCTTGTAGTCTTTTCCATCCCCTTTTCCTCCCTCCCCTTTGCGGGAGCACAGCCAACCTCCCATCCTAAGTGGATGATGCTGAAAATTGACGTTGCATCCTGAGATCCTCTGCCTCATGCTCTTTTTGGCTTGGCTTCACGGCTCCTCTGCCAGGCTGCCCCTGTGTTTTTTTCCCCCTCTCCTTCCCCCCCCCCGCTATGGCCAAAGCCTTCCTCGCCACAGTGAAGGCATAGCCAGAGCAGCCAGGCACTGTGCAGAAATCCTGTCTAGGAGATTCTGACCTGGAAAGTCCATAAAGTTTTGAAACATTATGGGATGTTGCAAGAGAAGCATTACATGCAGGGGAAATCAGCACATAGATCCTCTAATGGAAAAAGAGCCCACAGTGGGAATGTTCCGATTAAAGTTGCATCAGGCCATGGATGAATTTTCACTTTCCATAACATGGTTTTCCAATTGCAGAGTAGTTAAGGCTGGCTTTTTGCAGAAATCTTCCCACTCCTGAACCATTTGAGACTGTGCCTGAGTGTGCATGTATGTATATGAGAGAACCCAATTCATATTAAAATGATGCTAAGCTGTCGGCCCGTGAGGCCCAAGCCTGCTTTTCCTGGTTTGGTATGGCTGAGGCCATGGCATGATATTATAGTTTGGGAGTCAGGAACACTCCCACCCTCAGTCTCCAAAGATAGTTTTAAAACTGGCCAATCTGTTGCAGGAAAAAAAAAAGGCCAGGTATGTGGTTCCTGATTCCCTGTTTCAGATGCTCTGTAATATAGCTACATGCTAATCATTGTTGGCCTGCAAGCATGAGTATTTCTTTTGCAGATACAAATGATCTTGGAGCAATTGTTTTAAAACTGGGATAGGAGATGCAGCACCCTCCAAATGTGTTGGACTACATCCTATCAGCATTAGCTGCTGTGGTTGATGGTAGGGGGTTATGGGGATTACAATCCACAACATTCAGAGGACATGGGCATGCCTCTGTGTCTGCTTTAGAATACGTGCAGGGCTCTCTCGAATACTCTCCAGCCTCCATCATGGCTCATGCCACTAGAAAAATTGAGGGCTTCCACTGGAATGCGTCAACCCTATCCAGAAACCCTCAAGATCTTTTTCTTTTCTGTAACTAGCCTGGGGGAATAGATACTGGCAGTTCAGAAAGCTACGTCCTGGACTTTGTTTAGGTAGGAATGGAGAATGCAGCCCCTTAAGCATTCAGCTAATTTGGGCTTCTGACAGCAAGCCTTGTCTCTGGCCAAGGGAGAAGAGCTCATCACCGCTTGCTCCCTGTCAGGCTTCTGGATGCTTGAGTGCCAGAGGGTGCTGTTGCCATGGGCAGGTCCGAGTGCTCACTAACTCCTCATGGCAGCCTCGCTTTGGCTATAATCTGCTGCTTGTCCCGGGGAGGCATCTCTGCTGCAACAGGGTACATGGCTGGTATTTCAACTCTGGAAAATCTCCATCTCTCATTCTGCCTGTGTCTTTTCTTCTCTTCCTGCAGGCTGTGAATTTTTCAAGGAGTATAAAGAGCGGGATTACACGGCAGAAGGGCTTGTTTTTAACTGGAAGCAGGTATGAGGCACAGGCAGTAAAGCAGAACTGCTGTGGCTCTGTTTGGTTTGGAATGTATTTTTTTAAGTTGATAAAATGTGTGGATCATCATTCTGTTTGTAGACCTCCAGAGCCTAAGCTCTCTATGATTGAATTTGGGGAGCAGGTATTTAATGATTCATCTTACCAGCCAGAATCTCTTTGCTGATTTCTTTTCTCTCCCTGGGCCCACCCTAAGAGTTATTTTTTTTCCATGCCAAGAGTCAACTGTAGAGCACAAAAATAAGTGAAACAGGTGGAACATAAGAACATAAAAAGAGCCCTGCTGGATCAAGCCAAAGGCCCATCTAGTCCAGCTTCCTGTATCTTACAGTGGCCCCACCAGAGGCCTCTGGGAGCGCAGGAGACAATCAGATACCACCCATCCTCCCAGTTTGGAGAGATCCTTCTGGAGCTCTTCACAATCCCTTCTAGTCTTCACCACCTGGAAAAGGAAAATACACTGATCGTTGCAGGATTGCCCTTATGTCATCTGGGCAACAAGGAAAAATATTCAACCCATCAGTACTGTATCTGCTACTTTAGAGAGCAAAGCTTCAAGTCTTACTCTGCTCTATATAGAGATTACAGACTTCTTCAAACCTAAACAAGGTTGGGTAATACTTTCCTGGAGCACTAAAATGGCACAGGAAGGTCAGCTTTTGAATCCTAAGGACGTTTCATTAACTTGCAAGTGGGAGAAAGAGGCAGATCCAAAAATGTAATTCTGATTTGATGTTGGTAGAGGGTGAGTCCTCAGTCCAGTTCTATCCCTGTTGAGTGGTGTTACACCTCCTTGCTTTGGTGTTAGATCCTGCCATAGTCAGCTATTTATGGCATTTTCCCTAGCAAAACAAAAACACAATTGTAGGTAGCGTAAGGCCTTAGCTACATCAAATTAAAGTTGTGTCCAGTCCAGCATTTTGTCTCCTTAGGGGCCAGCCACGTGCTTCTTGGAGGTCTACAAAAGAGAATGTGAGGACCATAGCCCTGTTTCCCAGTTGCTCAAATTCAGAGGTGTCCTGCTGCTGATCTTTGAGCTGCCATCGCTAATAGCTGTAGACAACCTGGTCTCCCTGGGTTTGTCCAGTCCCCTGTTTCAGCCATCCAGGTTGACAGCCATCATTACATCTTAGTGGTAGCTGATTTCAATACAGTCACCGTGTACTGGCTGGAATCCTGTTGCATAACATAAGAAAAATCAAAACTTCAGTCTGTTCCTCCCCAGTAAATAGAGTCCCTGGTGTGATTATCGGGGCTACATACTAATGGCACTAAGCAAGTGTGTACATGGGCCCTAAAAAGTCACGGTGGTGACTCTTCGTTTAGCAGAGGATCGCAGACTGCAGGTTACAATTTGTTGTACGTTAAGCAACAGGATTTTGGCCTCTGCATGAAAATTACTTCCTAAATCTCCCACAGTTCAACTTCTATGGATAATCCTAGTGTTCTGATATTTCATGTGTGGAGCAGCGATGGCTTGTTTTTTCTACATCATGTTTAATTTCATATACCTTTGTCATGTCCTCTGCTTTATTCACCTTTGCCTGAGTTCAAGTTCCTTTCTCTGACTTGTACTTTGGAGATTAAGGAATAGTTTTCAGGGCAGAAGACGTTTACAGATACAGTACAATAATTCTCTCTACCCCCCCCCCTCTCTCTCTAAGTAAACACTCTTTTGTCTACAATGTGCCAAGCAGGCACATTGTCCCTCCCCTCCCCCCAACACACACACACACTCACACCTGCAACCACCAGAGGGCCAAGAATCTGCAGGATTCCTCAGCTTTGCTTCTTCTTCGCCTCCTTCTCCTCACCCTCCATGAGACACACAGTCCTTTGTGAACATCCTTCTAAAAAGACTACTGCCATTAGTATTTTCCTCCCCTGCCTCCCATCCAGAAGAACACAGCTGTAATCTAGTTCAAGGAGGGAAGGGAGGAGATTATGCAGGTAGAACTTCGTCAGAACTACCAGGCTGGCAGGCAGCACGGTCATCCACTGTTGTCTTTGACCATCTTGAAGGCTGAAATCAGGATCCACAGATTGGTGGGGTGGGGGGAAGGTTTTAAAAGCTGTTTGTGGACAAACAGTTCCATTAACCTGTGTAGAGGTGGCCAGTTTCTTTGTTCCCTGAAGGCACTTTTACTTCTAGTCTGGGAGGCTGTAGAAAAAAACTGCTGCACAGACTGACTCACTCAGGAGTAGAGTAACATTCCATCATAAAGCCAGTGCCATGTAGTTGAAAGGGCTTCTCCCAGGCTTGGCTTTGTAAGCTTTCTTACTGCATGCATGTTGTAAACAAGAAAAGTTTGGAAGGGGTGTGTGAAGTGTTGCACTAATGTATGGAGTACCTCTTGCCATCCATAAATAACACATATTTTGTCATTCCTTGGCATGGTTAATAGAGGCTAGAAGATACTAACCTAGTATCACAGGCTTCTAATGGCCATCCATTGTTTAACAGTCTTCAGGAAATTCAGTGCAGGAAGACTGAAGTCACAGAAGGAGACTGGCAGCAAAGTCCCTTTTTGCTCTTTCTTCGGTTCCCCAGCCCACAAATGGACAGGTTTATTTCAAACAAGAACTGAGGCTTCAGATAGTCTTGGGAGGAAGTTCCAAAGAATGTGCATCTGGCTGTTTAGCTCAATTCCCTTGGCTGATTTGCGGTTTTAGTCAAAGGAGTAAAACATACCGTTCTATTTTCAGTACAGTCTTAAGTCTGCCTTTGTCACACTGTTCTAATGACAGATATTGTGTGCTTTTTTTTATTTATAGGATTATGTAGATGCACCTCTTAGCATTCCGGTCTCTCTCACCAAGTCATTAAATATTGATTGGAGTGAGTATCAGGTAAGATGGAGTTTTTGTGCAGTTTGCTTTCTTCCAGTAGACTTTTTTAACCATGTAGGGCAAGCTGTTGTGACTTATTCTGGACATTCATTTGCTCTCATCAGTGTTTGGCAATAGAGTTAGTAAAAAGGATTCATGAATGTGAAGGTTGAACTCCTGAGGTTCAGAGTCAGTAGTACTGTTGATATAAATTCAAGATTTGCAAGGTCTTGGGTGCCTTGGCAAAATGCTTGACAACCTAAACCTTGGGAAGTTACTTTTAAAAAATAAATTCTTGTGCCAGATACTGCCAAGTTAGTGATGGTTAGTGAATTACACAGTAACATATCTTCCAAACTGTATTTTTTCCTTCCTGAACTGCATTTTGGAGGGGCAGGTTTGAGAACTCCTTTCATGAGATTCTGCCAGTCATACATACTGTTTTTCTGTGCCATTATGAAATACCAGATAAAAGGAAAGTAATGCATTGCATCTAATTCTATACTTCCTTCCATTATTCTTGTGTACTGTGCAATTTTGAAAATGCCATCTGCATTTGCTCCTTTTTATATGCACCTTTTTTGACTGGAACTCCTTAGGCAATAAATTCCTTTGTTTCTGTCCTGGTACTTTAAAAAAAAACTGCTCTCCTCTGTTTCATCAACTCGGTTGTGGCATTTTCAAGATCAGAGCTGGTTTGGGAAGCCTGGTTCAAAAAGTAATTTTTCCTAGCTTTGGCCAAAATAAGAAGCAGGTTACGTAAGGGCTTCTTCCTTAGCAAATATCCAGAAACAAGTTCCTTCTGATACGTCAATTTCTGTGTGTCCCTTCTTGATCAGGAGAAAGGAAAGTCCAGGAACAGAAAATCTCTCCGTGCTTGCTGACCTGTCTCCTCTGGTGTGCATGCTGTAACATCCGACACAGCCAGTGTGGTATCTCTCGGTGCACTACTGAAAATCTACTGATGAAAAAGCAGCAGTGTTCAGCGTTATGCGGAGGCCCTGCAATTTCCCCTCAGTCCTGCCAAGCGTACCTTGCTGTTAATTGCATTTTTGAGCACATGATTGCTTGAAAGAGCTTCGCCGTGGCATGTCAGTCACCTTCTTTTGATTCCTCAGTAGCCAGGTGCTGCTTGGTGGGGGAGGAATAATAGTTTGCCTATACCTGCGGTGTGTCTGCTCTTAGATATTGTTGGTGATATTGAATTAGAATAAAATACTCAAGTATGCAGAGTGTTAAAAAATATCCCCTGAGGAGAACATGCCTTTGTTTAAGTTGAATTGCACAGAAGAAAATAGGATTTGTGGGAAATGGATGGCTAGTAGCAAACCTGCTATTGGCACACACAGTATGAGTAGAAGGTATGGGGTCCTGGCTCTTTAGCAGGACGTACCGCAATCATCTGTCCTAGACCCCGTTTGTTCTGGTGCTTGGATGAAGGGTGTCAGCTGCCTACATTCAGAAATCCCATGATTCTCCTGTTCTAGGATTGCTATAGGGCATTGTGGGAAATTTAAAGGGGACAGCTGCCTGGTGCTAGGCAGAAGGCTGCTGCCGACTGTTACTCTCATGAAGAGGTCCAGTGGTTGACACCTTGCTGAAAGGACCCCATCAGACCATGGCTGTCGCTCAGACTTATACAGCAGAACAGAAAAACAGGCCGTTATGAGAATATGCCCTCTTGCCCTATTGTTAGAATAGATATATCATCGTAATTGATCATTTTAGCTCTCGCAAAAAAAGCTTTCAGGGCTTCTGAAGACAATTAAATCAACTATGGGGAACTTTTAGCCCTCCATGAGTTTTGGGCTTTTATCTCTTAGGAGTCCTAGTGAGCGAGACCAATGGCAAAAGATGATGAGAATTATAGTCTCAGATTCTTTGGAGAACCAAATGTTCTTTAGGACTGAATTAGAAGAAAGGGGAGAAGAGAGTTGGAGACCGAAGAGGCAGATGCCTCAGCCTGGATCTTCTACTTTCTGCATTTTTATTCCTAAACTTCTTTTGCATGTGTTACAATTTTAAAAAAAACCCACGTTCATTTGGGACAGGGTGTTCTACAGTAATTGCCCAGTTCTGTTTTTTTTTTTAATATGGCTATCATTGCACTGCTTGAAATGCCTCTCCCTGGGCTTCAGAAAATAGGGTGTCCAGTGTGAAAGGCAGGGATGAGAAGTTTTAAAAAAAGCCTTTGCTCTCTCTGGCTAAAGCGGCTGGTACTCCGTGCCTGAATTGGGTTGGTCCCATCTTTCTGTCTTCTGGAAATCTTGAATTCTCCCAGGATGTGCGTGTGAATGTAAATAGATGTGAGTCTCAAGGGCATGATTAGATTACAAGAAAAAGAATTAATGTTGTCATTGGTTTTTGGGGCCATTCACCCCCTCTGATTTTGTTGTTGATGAGATGGAGACTAAATCCAATCCCATTCTGGTGGTTGAAAGTGGGTTAAGATTCTGCAGGTAGTTCAGTGGGGTGGTGAAGGTCCTAGGGGGAACCTTCAGTCCCAGCCACACCAATTACAGGTGAAATGTACTAAGGGGGCAGTTTTCCCTTTCCCTGCCCCCTGTGGTCTTGGATGCGTGGACTGTTCCCTGTTTATGTTGTGAAGCTGTCATTGGCTGAGTGTGTTTCAGGGACCTTGCAGAAATGGGTCGGGACCCAGCAGGATATTCTTAGGCTCTAGTCTAATCAATCTCTCAGAATGTGCTCTGCTCTTGGTCTATGAGTGATTTTTCTGAACTTTGGGGGTCGTGAACATACCCTGTGCCTCTGTGGAATGAAATTCTCCTACCAATTGAATCAGAATTTCTGAATTCTGAATCAAAGTCAGAAATGGAATTTCTCTCCCCTTCTACACCTCTCCAATTTCTTCTTGAGTACTATTTTTCTTAAACTTCTGGGTTACCCAAGGGTGGGAACCACTCCTCTAGAGGATGATGGACTCCACCTCCCATGATTGCTTCAAATGTTGGGAATTATTATTGTTGTATTATTTATTCAATTTTTATACCGCCCATCTAACCCAGTGCTTATTCTGGGTGGTTAACATGAGTTGTATTTATTTATTTGTATATTTATAGGCTGCCTTTCTCCCGATAAAGGGAACCAAGGTGGAGTTGTAGTCACACATCAGCTGCAGAGGTGCAGATTCCCCACCTTTGGCTTACATATGGGGGCCCCAAGGCTCGAATGGGAGCAGGGAAGAGCTGGAAACCCTGTTCAGACATAAGGGAATTGCTGGATGTCTTTGGGTATATCACTGTTTCAACTTACAGATTGCCTGTAAGGATAAAGTAGGGCCACATCTGCTGCTAGTACATCATAAATGCATGAATGTCAAGATGCATGAGCGATCGATGTGTTCGGCCTGCAAAACATGAGTCTTTGCTGTTGAACAAGTAAAGGACTGGTGCAGGATTTATGTTAAAGGAAAACAGCGAAGACAGTAATCCCTGGCAAATATAAGCCCTCCTTGGACTGGTTTGTGAGCGTTGTGCAGAAATATGTTGTGTGCTACATGCTTATTTAAAAAAGAATGGTACCTTACAGGAGTGTAAATTTCACAAATTTCTAAGCTGACATAAATGTCAATAGCTGTCTCTTAGTCTGTCTAGCCTTTCGTTCTTAATTTGCATTATTACCTGTTGTGAAATGGTTGTTATATGTTTTTATTCCATTTGATGTGAGCTGCCCAGAGTAGACACTGTCTAGATGGGCGGGATACAAGTTCAATAAATAAATAAATAATAAATAAATAAATACCTAGGATGCCTGAAGACCCCTTCTCTGGCTTTGCAGTCTTGTGGAGGTGGATGTTACTGACCTTTATAGAGCACTTTCAGGTGGAGAGAGTGGGAGGTTGTCTCTGAAGCCAAGATACCACATTCCTCAATGACAAAGAAGAATCCTGTGGAAAGTGCTTTAGAAAGAGGTGACACAGCAGTCTCTGTCCTTTCACAGGCACCTAACACAAAATGTGAAAGCTAGAGCAAGTGAGCAGATAATACAAAATGCTTCTAAGAAGGCTAGAGCAGGAGAACAAAGATTACTCCAGCAAGTATGGTATCATGTCGTGTCGTCTCTCCTCTTCCCCAACAGAGCTGGGATCTTGTGCAGCAGACGCAGAACTACCTGAAACTTCTGATCTCTCTTATCAATGGAGACGGTGAGGTTCTCTTCTTGTTATGGAGGAGGAAGAACAAATGGGGAGCGGTGGAGGGAAGCCAGTGTTTTATGATAGCTTCCTTAGCAGCAGGAATGCACAGGACGGTCAAAAGAAGGGAATCAGTGGCGGGACCTTTAGATTTCATTGTAGCCTTGCTTTTCTCAGGGTGGTGGGAACTGTACTCAGTCACATCTGCAGTGAGCTAGACTGGAGGAAGCTGGCCTGAAAGCATTCATTCTCTGCAAGGGAAGGGAAGTTCTCTCACTCTTGGCTGTAGCAGGGAGGGCTGGCAGGAGCTGAATGGCCACAGTTGCTCTCTCCCATGTAGGAACTTCATTTGAATAGCTGTGTTTTGGGTCCAGCTATCTGCCATCCCATATGAGCCCCTCTGGCCTTTCATATCTTCTGGGGAGCCTCTTCTCTTGGTCCCTCCTCCCTTTGGTGAGGATAAAAGGCAGGTCCCTTTCAGGGGCAGCTCCCAAGTTGTAGAATGCAGTGCGCCCTAGGAAGCCGGATTGGCCCCTTTCCTGTTTTCCTTCTGATAGCAGGAAAGGGCCTTCCTTTTTTAGGCAGGCCTTTGATTTGGGCCTGCAGAGGTATTAGGAATACTACTTTAAATGAATTCAGACGGTATTTTTGATAGTGGCTCGTTATATTGTTCGGTGTTTATTCTTTATAATTCTATAATGTGGTGTTTTAAATTGTGATTGTTGTCATTGTTTTAACTGGCTGTGGGCTACTTTTGAGTCACTTGTGAAAAGAAAGGCAGTATATAAATTAAGTTTAAAAAAATTTAAAAGTTGCTGCTCCTAGGTCCTGGGATAATAGCATAAAACCAGTGGGGAATGTATGGTCAGTGCCTAAAATCCACAGGGATGAAGTTACTTCATATTAAAACATAGGCAGCATTACTTTTAACACTGATCCAAAGAAAGCAAGATAGATCATTTACTTAAACATTTAGTCCAGACCAGAAGAAGCATCTACTTGGATAAAACACTGAGGCTCAGATTGTGGTGGATTTCCTGAGAGTAGTGGAAAGGAGTTCCATAGTTGTACCCAGCAAGGATTTGTTTGAGCTGCTTTATTCTGCTTAAAAGCAGCTGTGATCTTGCAGAGTTGGTTTATCTCCATTGTTGTTTTTTTTAATGGCCCTGCCAAGAGGCACCTTCCAGGTTCCCTGAGTGAAGGAGAATGGAGGTGAAAGGAAGGAGAGTTTTGCATTGAAATGGGGTTGTAAAATAAAAACAGGCTTTTACACCTTGTTCAGGCCAGGCTGGTTTTCTTTTATGGGTGGGTCTTCTCTCCCCCCCCCCAAATAACAACAATGGATATTCCTTGTTGTTTTGTTTTTGGGAAGGGTGAAGTGTTTTTGCAAGAGTTGGAGAACTTATCTTTTTGGAATATAATTCCCGGAATCCCCTGTCCAGCGTGGTGGTGGGATTCTGGAGTTGTCGCTTTCAAAAATGATACTACCAAGATCTTGCTTTTGCATTCCCAAACCTGTAACTATTTGGAGGACCTGAGTTTTCCTGATGGGGATGGAAAAACAGTAATCTCCCTACAGCTGCTCCTCTGCTTACCAGTGGATGGACCAAACTGAGTTCCCAGTTTTCTTGCTGGTACTTTTGGGCAGCCAGGGTCACAGCCTCCAACTAGCCCTAAGTCCCTAATTGCTGGCAGCAGCCAGAGAGAGCTTCCCTTCTGCTTTCCAGTTCCAGGACCATTCTGTGATGAAGGGCCAGCCATCCTGCCTTTGCATCTAAAACTGCGGGGATCTGGGTACAGGTTGCCTGTTGAGACCATCCAGGCTTGATCTGTTCAGCAGTGTGAGCTAGCACTTGGACCATATGATATTCCTCCGCCACCTTTTTAGCCAGGTCTCTCTCTCATAACTACAAAAAAAGAGTTACTTTTACACTGCAGAAAGTCATGTGGTTATCCCTCAGTAACTAATAATCCACAACACAATGTAGTTATACCATGGTTCTTAGATAAAGATGGTTTCTAATACTAATTAAAAGTAAGAAGCATAAAAGTAGTTACTTCCAGTCTTTGAGAGATGGACAGTAATTCTTTAGCTGAAATATATTCTTACCAAGATAGATGATGAGATAAGATTTCCCCATTGTGTACCTTTTTGTAGCCATTCCTTTCCTGCTTGGTACTGCCTTTTATCTCCTCTGCTTTGCAGAGAGGGACTGTCCTTGGAGCATGCTCAGCTTTGTGCTCCTGGCCCATCGTATGCCACTGGGCTTCCCGGGGACCGATGGAGGCCTGAGTTCCCTGGGGTTTTTTCCATCATAAATGCCATACAAGTAACACCGTTCCCCTCCCTCCCCTTCCGCTTTTGCTTTGCCTTCCTGCCGGCTCAGCACAGATGACAGCGGGCTTCTGGTGCACTGTATATCCGGCTGGGACAGGACGCCACTCTTCATCTCCCTCCTGCGCCTCTCCCTCTGGGCTGTGAGTACCAATGGGCGCCATGCCTAGCCTGTGCCAGACACAAGCGGTGTATCTGGAGCAAGAGAGACCCATGGGAGGGGGAAGATGGGTGTGGGAAGTGGGTCCTTTCCCCTCCTCAAACCAGATTGGTGAGAATGATGCTCCAAAAGATTGTGTGTATGTGTGTTTTTGAACCCTCCTGAATTCTGTTAGCAGAAGAAATAAGTTCTGTTTTAAAAATTACTGATGTATTCTGTATCACTTGATAAGTTTTGAAAGGGCATCGGCTTTCAGAAGGGAGGCCGTTTTGTTTTTCGCTAGGGAAAAATAGAGAGGGTAAGGGATAATGGATCTTGTTTTAGAAATGGTAGGTGTAAGGGAAGAGAAAGAGGAGAACTTTCAATTGCATTGAAATTAAAACCAGAGATGAGAAACCTTGCTTTGTTGTTGTTGTTTTTTGGACTACCACTACCAAAATCCACAGCCAGCATGCTGACACTTACTGCATCCTCCCTTCACTGCATTTTGCATCCTTTAAAGTTAGAAGTGAAAACATGATTCCTTCCCTCCCTGCCCAGAGCTTCAGGCTTTTAGATTAATTCAAAGCCACTCACATAGTTCTACTCTTATTTCTTTTATCTGTATTTGCCAGTAATGCCTCGCAGCATTTTACACAGGACAAGCAGGTCAATCTTCCTGCATAAGAATAAAAAGGCATGGATAAAATTATAGAAGCAGAAGTGCTCAGAAATGAGTGGAGGAACACTTCAGTCTCTCCGGACACTCTTGTCTCTGACCTCAGGGTGACCTTCCTTGAATAAAAAAATCTTTGAAGTCGGAGACTGCATCAAGTGATTCAGTCCAGTCCCACTTGGCTTGAACAGGGATCAGAACTTTTTATTTCATTGTGTATATTAATCAGCTCATCCATATGAATTTGTCTCTGTCACTACCCAGCTGTTGCATGTTTCATGTAACTGTTCAGATAATTTTCTCTACTTGAAATTTTGGATTCCTGTTCTGTCTACTAATGCTGAACCCGCTGTAACTGTGCATCACACTCTTTCCATTACACTGGACTTAAAGACTTTTCTCATCTTCACAGATGTTAAGCTGCTTGTCTCTGCTTTTCACCCACCTTGAGACGACTCCTTATAACCACCCTTTAGATCACTGTCAGTCCCGAGAACTATCACTGAATTCTAAGGCACTCTGATCAACCACCACCATGCTGGATCTTGTGCATTTCCATGAAATTTCATGCTCCTACTCTCCCCATTCCTGTACAAATGTCAGTCTACTGAGACTACACTGTGCATCTGAAGAAATGGTGTATAGTTCACAAAATCTGGTGGCAAATCAAACTAGCCGGGCAAGACTCTTCCTTGGTTTTGCATCTTTTTGTGTTGTCAAGTTGCCTCTGACTTGTGGCAACCCTAGGAAGGAGTGATTTCCAAATCACTTCATTAAAGAGCCCCACTTAGCTCTCAAGACTGTGGCTTCGTTGATGGAGTCAATCCATCCCATATTTAATCTTCCTCTTTTAGTTCTTCCTTCAGGTTTTCCTAGCTTTTCTGGTGAATTTTGTTTTCTCATGTTGTGCCCTAAATATGACCACCTCAGTTTTGTCATTTTTGCTTCTAGAAAGAATTCAAGCTTGATTTGACTTTGACCCATTTATTCATCTTTCTGGCAGTCCAAGGTATCTGCAAAACCAGCACCATATTTTCAATGAATTTATATTTTTTCCTGTCGGCTTTCTTCACTGTCCAGCTTTCACATCCGTACATAATAACTGGAAATATAATAGTGTGGATGTTCTAGGCCTTGGACTTGAGTGGTACAGTACATCCTTACACTTCGTGATCTTTCCTGGTTCCTTTGTTGCTGCCCTTTTGACTCTCATTCGTCTTCTCAGTTTCTTGACTGCCGTCTTCATTTGATTTGTTGGTTGAATTAAGGATATACCAGATCTTTAACAATTTCAGTTTTTTCATTGTCCACTTTAAAGCTATGTAGTTTTCTGTGGTCATGATTTTTATCTTAATGTCCAACTGCAACCCTACTTTGACACTTGTCTCTTTCTGTGGTCATGATTTTTATCTTAATGTTCAACTGCAACCCTACTTGACATTTGTCTCTTTCACTTTCATCAGGAGTTCATTCCAAGTAATTGTTGCTTTCTGCCAGTAAGATGGAGTCATCTGTGTATCTTGAATTATTGTCGTTTCTTCCATCATTTTGCATTTCTCCTTCCTCTGAATCTAATCCAGTTTGATATGATTGGCATACAGATTGAACAAGCACAGAGAAAAAAATATATTCTTGCCTGACCTCTTTGCCTATGGGAAACCAATCTATTTCTCCACATTCATTCCTAACAATAGCTTATTGTATGAACTAGTGTATAGACTGTGCATTAAGAGAATCACAGCTACCTGCTTAGAAAAGTTACAGAGTATAATTTCTGTATATACCTGAGAGAGGAATGCCAGAGACATGCCAGTTACTACTGTATTCTTTTATTGCAGGTGGTCATTTTGCAGCACAATCTGGTTCTTGACAGGGTTGGGATCTTAGGATGAGTGGCAAGCTGCTTGGTTATCTTGAGATTTTCATATTTGTGTTAGTTTAGTAGAAAGTGAGAGAAAAGAGAACTTAATTTCATTTGTATATGTTATCTATAAAATGGATTTTTCCCCTTTCTTTTCTTCTAAAGACAAGCTCAAAAAAAATAGTTGCCCAGTTCTTTGATTATGTATTATGTAAGGATAGAGATAGATTCTTTCTTTCTTTCTTTCTTTCTTTCTTTCTTTCTTTCTTTCTTTTCTTTCTTTTCTTTCTTTTCTTTCTTTTCTTTCTTTCTTTCTTTCTTTCTTTCTTTCTTTTTTGTGAGTGGGACCTGAAATCTTACTGCTGTCTCCTTTATAGCTGATCATTTGAATAATGGAAACTTGCATACCTGTTGACTTGCCAAGTCCCCATTGATTCAGATGATTGACTCTAGTGGCGTCTCACAATTGGATTAGTCCAAAGTTAATGCTATGCAGGGAATATGATGTCATGAGCCATAGCCTTTTATACCTAATTAAAAGTTTCCAATTCCTTTCCCCTCCAGGAGCCACAGAACCTGGGACAGATGGGGGAAGGGGGCAGAAATTCCTAATTAACAATAAAAGACTGTGGTTGATGATATCATCAGCCCTGTGTGGTGTGGCTCGATGCAATTAGATTTTGGCCTTTGCATCGGACCTGTGGCACATAGTGCTATCTCTGGTTGAGACCATGTGCCTGACTTGTTTACTCTGTATGTATTTCTCCATCTTCTTCCTGAATTGGGAGTCCACCTGTAGGCCATGCAAATTCCAAGACTCCTCTAAACTAGAATGAAGCGTGTAGCTCAGCATTTCCTGTTCTGCAGTGAGAATACATTCTCCTCACATCTTCTTGCAACAAATACATCTTGCAGCGATTCTCTTCTGCCTGCTTGCCTAGCTTACATTAGTGGGATGGGAAAGATAGTAAGGGCTGTCATGTCATGTCAAGAAAGTAGGGAAGAGTGACGGCAGGAAAAAGCTGTGGGATGATAAGAGAGATTGCAAGGAGGGCTGAGAAGCTGTGAAATGATGCAGACGGGCAGCTACTTAAAAACTTGGAAATGTGAACTAAATCCCACATTGTTTGCAAAACATTGCAGTTTCACCAGACATTAATGACCAGAAGCTTCCAATTGGAGATGGGATGATTTCCGTGTCCAGGTTATGTGCTGCACATAGCTTGAAATAATGATTGCCCTCATTAATTTTCTTTGTATTGATCCAAGGAACATACAGTATTTGTTTTCCAGTTATCAAGTCAGAATGTCCAAGATGGCAATGCTGGGTGGTTGGGTAGGGGTTCTGATCTGTGTAACAGAGTAGAAAGCAAAGGGCAAAGAGCCATTTCTTTGCATGCTATTTATCAGTCACCTTTCCTTCCTTAGGATGGGCTGATCCACAGATCCCTGGAACCTGCAGAGATTCTCTACCTGACGGTGGCCTACGATTGGTTCCTCTTTGGGTAGGCTTTCAGAAGGGCTGGGCCTGCCTCAGCAGAAGCAGGAGAGGAGGGGTAGAACCCTTTCCAATTCTAGTGAAGTCAGTCTTCCTTAATATGAATTTGGGTCCATCTTCCAAATATGCCTTCTCAAACACCAGTCACATCTTTTGTAGATAGATGAATGGAGATCTTTGCCCATAGGACAGGTGCCGGGGAGGGTGTCTGCTACTGCTGCGAATGTGGTTTTGTGGGTCAGGACAGTGGATTCAGCACTGACATCAGGAGAGAGGGCTATTTCTGACCCTCTTCTAAAACCACGTGCGGGAAAACATCATTTAAAGCTGTCACTCACAGCTCTGACCTTTTCAGAACAGGCTGCTGCAGTGTCTCGGGAATTGTATAGCAGGGTATGTGTGGAGAGCAGGGAATCCTCTGCAGAGTCAATGCTGCTTGGTTAAGATCCTTTGGCCCGGGGACTGGACTGCATAGCTTTGGTCTAAAGCTGTCTCCAGATGTCCTCTTTCTCTAGAGGCTTTGGTGCTTTAGTTGTTCCGCACTCCTCAGAGGTGGATGTGTTTCCCACCGGTAGAGATCAGTTATAATTCTTATAACAGAGTGGTTTGAAACCTTGGGTAACCCAGGTGTTCCTGGACTGCGATTCCTAGAAGCCTTCACCAGCCACTGTGCTGGCCGGGATTTCTGGGAGTTGCAGCCCAAGAACCACCCGGGCTGCTCAAGGTTGGGAGCCACTGCTACAATCCCAGATATAATTCTAAGAATCCTTCAAGGGGTTGGCTCGCCAGCAGTACGTGGAAGTAACTTGTCTGATACCAGACCTTCTTTTTTCTTTTGCAGGCACATGTTAGTGGATCGGCTAAGTAAAGGAGAGGAGGTGAGGCAACTTGGGCGTAGTGTCAAACTGCAGTGAGATTTGGGCTCCATCATCTGTGGATCCTACCTTTTTTTGGGAGGGAAAAAGTCAAAGGTTGCAGATGTCATATACACCTCACAGATGGGGTAGAGTAAGTGCAAAATTATCCAGATCTTATTCTAAGGAGATGGAACATCTGGTTTGTTGGATCCCACCAGACATCCTGTTGCTCTCCCATCATGGCCAGACAGATGCTTCTAGGAGGCCCCAAAGCAAGTCACAAAGGTCATGATACTCTATCTCTCCTGCCGCCTCCCAACAGCAGATCTTCAGTAGTATATATTGCCTCTGTAAATGACAATTCTCGTTTAGCTGTCATGGCTAATGAGTGCCAACAAAATCCCTCCTGTGAATAATTAACTTCTGATATCAGGGTTTTTTTCACCCCACTAGGTACCTTGCAGGGGTTTGGGTACTGTAGGAGGCAGTAGGCGTGAGGGAGCCTAGCAAGAATGCTAGCCTTAGCAAAGACTAAATTATATGGGACACTAAAGCCATACTCCTAGGCAGGTGCCGTTCTGGAGGGTTGCAGAAGATAGGCAACATTCCTGGTCCTTGATGGCTACTTGCAGGGCGCTCTCTATCTGCCTCTCATTGAGCCGTCAGTTATATATCAGCCTTCTGTTTTCAGCAAGTATGCCACAAATCCAAAGACACGAGCAACTGTTTCTTAAATGCACATTTCTTCCCATCTCCTAAGAGTAAAATTTGCCCTGTCAGATGAAATCCATCAGTCCAACAGTTTGCCTCTGGATTCCCCTGGGGGGTGAATAAGCCGAGCTTGGATTGAACTGGCAAAAGAGGTGGGGAGGGGGTGGGCTTCTAATTAGCTGTCATGACGAATAGCCAAATTATCATTATATGCTTTCCTACTATAGCCTTGATGTGCTTCTGCCCAGAAATTAAAAGAGAGTTTTGATGTGAAAATTCTCAGAAACTCCCAGCCATTGTGGCCAGAGAGTTAGAAGCAAGCTCTACATAACAGGAGGCACGTCTGCAAGCCTGAATGTGGGCCATAACCAGGCCTCTGGGTTCTGCCTGCTGTAAAAGAAGAGGGGGCCAACTGCCCCAGCTCTAGAGGTGGTTCTAATTCGGTTTGTCTGCTTGTGTGGCTTACATGAACATTCCCTTTTGTGTGTGTGATTATGTTATTCTTTATGGGTTGCTAACTCTACACACCAGATGGGGCAAAGTTATGCTTTAAATGTGTGGGGTGCGGCAGTGTTGCATTTTGAGCCTTCAGTTCCTATCTACTCATAACTGAGGGGGGACAACGTCAGTAGTATTGATATATTTAAATATTTATTAAATATATAATATTTTATTTATTATATTATATATAATATTTATTAAATATAATAAATATTTAATAAATATATAAATATAAGTATTTATATATTTATTTAATAGCTTTATATACTGCTCGATGAGCGCCGGGCACTACAAAATACTTAGAAGGCCAATCCCTGCTTAGGTATTTGTAAGTTTAAATCTTACATTTCTGAATTAGACTCAGAATCGGTGCATGTTGTGTGATTTTCTTACTATCGAAACTGGCTGCCTGGGTCATCCAATGTGGACCTGACAGCCTAATAGCCCTATTGCAGTGCATCATCTTTATCATGCTCCATTCCTTGTCCTTTTTTATATTGCAAAATGCCAGAGTGATTTTTGGGGCCATGAAAGTTTCTGGACTCTCTATTGGTTTGGCATCTTGGTTGGGCTAGGTGCAGGTGTCCTTCTGTTACTGGCAGCATTTAGGGTATGGGTGGCATTTATCATCTTATGTTTGTTGCCCTGCTTTGGCCAGTGGGAATTCGCGTTCCCAGGAGTTCCAGAAAGCTTGAATAATGAGGGGCTCTTATGAGAATTTTGTGGTGGTAGCCCCCCCCCCGTCTCTCCTCAGCTTGCACCCTGCAGAGATGAAGGAGATGGACAAAAAAAAGTAGTGCACATTTGCTGGTACAGTACCTGCCCCCTTTTGCCCTGTTCTCTTTTAATCATCCTCCCTTCCCTCCCACCCCTTTTCTTTCCTTCCTTCCCTTCCTTCCCTTCTTTTTTCTTGGCTCTAGATTTTCTTTTTCTGCTTCGATTTTCTGAAGCACATCACCTCTGAGGAGTTCTCTGCCGCCAAGCAGCTGAGGTAAGAGCCAACGCGAGCAACTGCCACCACCAAACACCGGCTGAAAGAAAGAGTCGAGGAGAATCTCGTTAGTGCATACATTCTTTCTTCTGGGAGGCAGGGGCCCTGGTGTCCTGGCCTAATTCTGTTTAATTTATTCTCTGTTTGGAACAGAGCAAGAATGGGGCCATGAACAACTTTTCTCCAAATGTGGCTATGGGGGGGCAGGAAGTCCTACATAAGAAGGGAAGTGCCTCGGAGTTCGATCAGCCCCCGGGGTGGGTTAACAATTCGGGTGGAGGGACCTTTCCAGTCTCACTGGCTTCTGCTGCTGAATTGGCTCGGATAAGTAAGAATTAGTGTGCCAGCTGAGTTTAGGGTGAGAGTTAGGAAGCTCAACTTGGGTCAGATCTGGAAAAGTTGCTTTTAAAAAAACTGTAGCTCCAGGATATTTCGGCCAGTATGGCAACCTGCTTGCCTTCTTGTACTTTGAAAGATAATAAACACATGGATAGCACTATATAGATGATAATAGTGAATGTAAAAATGGTAGAATTATTATGATTGTAATAGTGATGCTGAATTTCCCAGTGATGTTGGATGTTCTGCATGAAATAGTGCATGAAAATAATATCATTTTAAGATTATCATAAGCCTAAATCTCTATTACCGATTCTTTGTATATTCATTAAAGCTCCAAATCTGTGTTTAGTGAAAGTGCATTTAGACTCCCATTTTTAAAAGCCAGGAAATGCAGTTCTTAAAAATAAATAAATAAATAAATAAATAAATAAATAAATAAATAAATAAATAAATAAATAAATAAATAAATAAATAACAAACTCCGGTTCATGAATGTGGTATACAGTGGTGCCTCGCAAAACCATTTTAATTCGTTCCGCGAAAATCACTGTCTTGCGAAAAAATCATCTTGCAAGGTTCCCTGTGGGAACCTCACAAGACGAATGAAATTTATTCGTCTTGCGAATCATCGGTCTCGAAAAAATGTCTTGCAAAGCATGGTCATAGAAAAAACCATCTTGCTAGGCACCATAGGGATCGCTAAAACCAATTGTCTTCCAGGTTTTTCGTCCCCCGAGGCAATTGTCTTGCGAGGCACCACTGTATTGTGCTTCTGTAAACATGATTCAAAAAGTCAGAAACTGTCCTGATATTTTTGCACAATATTGTGCCCATGTTGCCAGCAAGAAGAATAGTGCCAAGCTATGCATAGCAAAGAGCAGCCTTAGGGTTGAACAACACCAGTGGCAGCAGTCAAGATGGTCTACAGGATACCCTCTTCTGCTCACTATGACAGCCCTGACAATTGCTGTGTGTTTGAGTGAGAATTGTTTAACTAATGAAAAAAAGCCAGCGTTTGGGATTTACCCTTGCATAGTGAAGGGAAATGGCATGTGTATGGTAGTGAGCACAAGAGGATAGCCTGTAGATGTACGCCATCTTGACTGCTGCCATTGGTGGTGTCAACATTCAAGCTATCCTTTGCTACACAAAGCTTGGTATTCTTTTTCCTGCTAGCAACACGGGCACAATACTGTGTAGCAATTTTGGTGCATTTCCTGGCTTTTTGAATCATAGATATAGAGACACAATATCCCACATTCATAAATCTGATGGTTTTTTTTTTTTTTTTGAAGAATTTGATTTTCATTAAGGCTCCCAATGCTTTGCAAAGCTACCTAAGTTTGTGTAAGGCTCCCTTCTACTCACCTGTTTGGTAGTGATAACTAATCAAACCAAGCTAGCTCCTCTTACAGCAAAGAAGTGGCCTTGATATTGCTCATGTTTGTCTGTTTTCACATTTGTTTCTTCCTGTCTTTTCTTCACTTTACAAACTCAGAAGGAAAAGTCTGCCACCTGGATTCACCTTGGAAGAGATCTGTATGCTCAGTGAGTGTCTCTTGCCACGTTCCATAAGCTGCCTTTTCCTTGGTGGGTGGGGTGGCAACATATTAATGATGGGGAGCATTTAGAAAAGCTCTGAAGCTAGTCGTGCTTGAAGTCTTGCAGGTGAGTCACCCAAAGGATGTGGGTTCAGATTCCGAGCAAGATCAGTGTGGTTTTCAACTGGGTTGAGCAGGTAATGGACAAGTCAAAATATGACCATTAATAAGTGGAAGGAGAGGTTGTTATGTGCAACCCTCCTCTTTGGTTTTCAGATCAGGCATGCCTTCTTCACAATATTTCCTTCCTCTTGTCAGTCCCTTTTCTCTTCTGGCCTCCCACCCTGGTCAATATTCTGTGCCATTGTATGTTTAGCCATCACTGGGCTGGCTTTGTGGTTTACTCTAACACGAAGAGAACACACTACAGAATCTGTTATCCACAGCCAAGCCCTCTGATGTATTCACATCTTTTCAGAGGTATAAGGTGGAATCTCAAAACTCGTGAACTTACAGCGGACAGTTCTTAAGCTTCAGTACTCACTTAAAAGCAAGGGACGTGGTGGTGCTGCGGGCTAAAGGTTCTTAAGCTTCAGTACTCACTTAGGGAGGAGGAATAAAACCAAATGGACAGAGCAAGGCAGTAATAGGAGCAGCATGTTACAAGACAGATCCAAAAGAGAAAATGGCAGAACACAATTGGCAGCTACGTATCTACAACTCCCCACTGAGACTACACACAGGCTTCATCAGGATCTGCATCCTCTTCTGGACAGCAGTAATTCCTTCTCCAAGACTCCAGTGGCTGACATGTACAGTGGTGTCTCGCATAGCGATTGCTCCGTATAGCTTTGCGATGGTCCCTATGGGGAAATTTCGCTTTGCGATGATCGCAGGGAAGCGATCATCGCAAAGCCTTCATTTTCGGCCAGCTGATCGGTGGCTTCAAAATGGCCGCCAGGTAAACAAAATGGGCACCGCTGTGTTTCCTTGCTTATGAGGCCCCGAAAATGGCCGCCCCATGGAGCATCTTCACTTAAAGGTGAATTTTTAGCCCATAGGAACGCATTAATCGCATTTTAATGCATTTCTATGGGCTTTTTATTTTCCCTTACCGATGTTATCGCTTAGCAGCAATTTTTTCTGCACGGATTAACATCGCTAAGCGAGGCACCACTGTACTTGCTTGGAGACAATGTCCGATCTTAAACAACTGTTGACACACAAGAGGTCACATAACACAGATAAAGAGGCAGGAACAAGACCCTGTTGCAGATACAGATGACAGTTGTGTCCCCACATCTGCTTGGGCAGCACCATTGTGAGCTCCAGCAGTGTCACCCACAACGTCAGAGGCTTAGCTGTCTGTCACACCATGCAATCTACAGAGAAAAAGGCAGAACAGTATATATGGAAAAGAATAAATGGACACAGATCTGATCCAGGAGATAGGAAAACACAAAAGTCAGTTTCAAAACACTTCATCCTCTCGGAGGACATTCTGTGACAGATCACAAAGGAACTGTTGCAGAGGAAAGGAATTACAAAGCAAGCTTTGGAGGATAGACCTGAGCTATCTCTGCTAGCTTTGGTGTCATCAAGAGGATTTAAAGAAAACCAGGGATTCTCAATGCACTGTGGCCAATATCCTGTTCAGTATTTATGAGGTTCCAGGATGTATGGAGATTCAGCGGCAGAGGCTCACATAGCAATCTGACAAGATGCTGGTCATACACAGCCAGAGATGGACTGGCACCGTGTTGTATTGCCACAGTGGCTTTCAAAGTTAAGAGTTCTGCGTGTATAAATATTGAACAGGCTACACTTGTCCTATTGACCATCTGGCTATAACTGCAGCCAAAATGTTTTTCCTTTAGCATAACTGCTAACATACAGTTTCTTGAAAACTGCTCCAAATTGACACTTCCAAGACTGCAGCCTGCCACTGGTATCAGCTGATAAGACATTTTGATGGCTTCACCTGTTCCAGGATGTCTGTGCAATCAGTATTTTGAAAGCTCATTACCAATTGTCAGCCTCCTTTTTTCATTTCCCTTCGTCCCCACTCCTTTGTCATGTACTCTGGATGTACAAGCCTGTTGCAATCCACAGAAGCACACACAGAAATCAATCTTTTATTATTTAAGTTGCACCCTTAGTTCATTGCCTGTCAGTCAACCTCCCCCCACCTGGTGCCTGCCAGAAAAGGTGGGTGGTAGTTCCCATTGTCCACAGCCAGCTGTTTGCTGTTGCTGATTCATGGTGAACGGAGTGTTGCAGAGTTTGGAATTTCTGGTAAAATTCCTCTTGCTATGGAGTAAAAACGCAGAGACTCACAGAGGAGAATAGGTATTTGTTCCCCAGATAGTCCACCCCTTTCTCATTAACCGGCACTTAAGTTCTCAGTAACTGAAACATTTGTAGGAGAAAGAATAGAAGTGTTACATACAGTTGTGAACTGCAAAGGAACAAACAACTCTGCTTCCAACATACTAAAGAGAGGGAAAGGAGCACCTAGCTAAGAGGCAGAGCTCTCTTTGAATTAAGAGGCAGAACAGAATGATTAGTTAGTGCTGGATAGATTAATAGCCACTCCAGCCTAGAAAAGTCCCCCTCCCCCCGTCACGCAAATCACAGTCAGCATGTCAGATTGTACAAACATCTGCAGGGAGTTTAACTCCAAAAGATCTCAAAAGCACTAGGTTGAAAAATGCTCCTATAACACATTTCTGTTTGGTTGTAGCCATTAGGGGAAAAACAAGGGAGGAGTTAATGTGAGAAGCTTTTTGTCCTCTTGCTTCCTAGTTTTGAAGGCTGTGCCAGAAGTTGCCCATGGGTTGCTGGAGCAGCTACCTGCTGGTCTTGCTACAGCCCTAGTTATAATGTGATCTGATGTTTTCTAGAAGGTTAGTAGCATCCGTCAGTCAGCAAAATCAACAAAGCTAAATAAGATGTTGTTGCACTATGGCATGTAATTGATCTGAGCTGTTGGAAAAAGGGGGAGAGATTGCACATGGCACATGCTTAGCAAACTTGATTTATGACTATGACACTGCCGGGTTTACACCAATAGCAACATAGTTGTTTATTCCAGGCTGCTGAAAGTGCAGGCAGTGCCACGGACTGTGGTTGTGCCCTGTGAGTCTATGTGTTGTGTTTCTCAGCTAAGTCTGTAAGGGAATATGGAGAGGCATGAGGTGTAACCTGGTCCTTTTTGTGTTCCAGAGCAAGGGGACCGGGGCAGCACCACCAGTCTCAGCAGCGATTTTTCTCTTGTGATGGAAAGTTCCCCTGGAGCTGCTGGAAGCTTCACATATGAAGCCGTGGAGCTCATGCCAGCGGGATCCCAAACACAGGCTGCTTGGTAAGTAGTGTTCCTTGTGTTCGCATTTCTAGCCATGGACCATGTATAGCTGGAATAGACACGTGGTTTCGTGTTGCTGCTAAAAGGCGAAAAGATTCCTGTTTACCTAAAACATTGGGTGGACTATACGGTAGATGTGTGTATTTTGTACAGAGTCCTTGCAAAATCAGAAATGATCCAGTCGGCACACAAATGTCACCAGAATGGTAGGATGTTCCAACTTTAAAGGCTTCCCTTCCAATCGTGAGTGTGTGTGTGTGTGTGTGTGTGTGCGCATGCATGCACACTAAAATGCTAAATTAGAATAATGATGTGTTTGCAAGATCCTGTAGCTTTTGACTGGAAGAGTCAGAGCATTCCATCCTTTAGGGCACAGGGGGAAACAGGCCAGCAGCAAGGGTCTTCATGGCACCGAGTGGGGTCTTGCCCTTTCCTCTGGCGTCTTGAGGGCGGGTAGCCCAGTTGTTGTGTCTGAAGGTATCTGTCCTATAATCTCTCTCCTGTGGTCCTCTAATGAGCCTCTGGCAGCTCCCAGGCAAGTCAGGAAAGATCCCTGCCGGTGAAATCCTGCTCCACTGGAGGAGTCCTATTGTCTGCCTCTGGGTAAAACTGCTTTCTATGTTTCTTACGTAGAACTGAGTCTTAAATCTGTAAAATTTTGTACAAACTTAGCTTTCGCTTATCAGATGATCAGAAAGATTCCTGGCTGGGAAGGTAGTGCACAGCCAGCTCTGTGGTGAAGTTGGGGAGGCCTCTTTCCCCCAGCACTGCACCTTTTCTTATCATAGCCTTGAAGGCCAGGCGGGCTGTGCTATTAGAGAGAACCTAACGAGGTTTCTCCCTCCACGTGATGAGATGGGGTGGGGGGAAACCAGGGCTGGGGATTTCAGAGCCTTGCTGCGGGCTTGCCCTGCTCAGTTTAATTTTTCCTTTTTCTCCCCAAGCATGTGAGCTAATGATATTTTACAGTGCAATTATTCTGAGCTAAATCTGGGCTGTGCTGAGAGGCAGCTGGAAATCCTTTGGGTAGCAGTCAACCCTTGGTTGGCTGTTGTCACGCCTGGCTTCCTGAAGCACAGAGCGTGTGTGTGTGTCTGTGTGTGTGTGTGTGTGTGCATGTAATCTGTTCAGGGTATGGGCAGGCTATAAATGGGCCCCCTGCCAAGTCTGCTCAGCAAAAAAAAAAACCCCATCCAACCATGTGCACACTGTAGTGAACACTCAGGAGGGGGGGGACAATGAAACCTGTATGGGCAGCAGTGTTAGCAGCTCTCTATTTAGAAGCAGAAAGTTGTTCTGGGTCACCTTTGGATTTTGCAGGAGTGTCAAGAATTCTGAGCACAATAATATTGATTCGATGGCCAGAAGACCCAGATTTAAGTAGAATAAATGAATGCCATTGAGATGGTAAATTTTATGAATGTGTCCGCTTCTGGTTACACAAATCCTTAACAAGTTGAGCTTTGTGAATCCCATCACACACACAACCCCGGCCCGGAAACAGCACCTTTTAAATTTCATTGTAAGCCGCTGCTTGGACAAGTCTCTTGCAACACAAATCGTTGCAGTACTGCGTAGGTGTCTTCTTGGTGTGTGTATGCTTGTGTGTGTGTATCTGTACGTGCACAGACATACAGCTGCATATTTCCCACTTGCAGATATGATCCAGGTTCAGTATGTGAGCCTTTGGTGCCATTTATGAGAAACAGTAGCTAAGAGGTGACCATTCAAAGAATAGTGAGGCAATAAAAGTGTAATGGGGCAGTAAGCAGGGATTATTAGAGGAGGTTTAGGACTTAAAATGAGTTTCTCAACACAGGGGCTATGTGGAGCCTCTTGGCTTCTTTTTGTAGGCTTCCAGAGCCCCAAAGGGTCCTCGCCACCACAGTCACCAATGCACCCTAAAAAGCTCCCCCCCCTTTTTTTTTTAACTTTTCATAAGGCTTTAAAAGAAATTGGTCCTGGAGAAGACATTTTTAGTTTGGGCACCAATTAGCATGCCCAGAAATGCTGGTTTCCTCCCAAACACTGCATGCAGTGGCTTTTAAAAAAAATAAAGATCAGGATTTTGGGGGTTAGGTTTGCCAAATTTCAGGAGGTGGGCGTGGGGGTCATGCGACGATGGTAGGTGGCAGTGTAGTTGACATCCTGATTTAAGCAGAATGAGAATAGCTTACTTTTCTCACTTCCCGGCCTCCAGAGAGGAATGAAAGAGGTTGGTGTGTGACCAGATTTTTCCTCCTGACAACAAGAGACTTTCTCTGACAGTGAAAGCAGGGGTTTGTAATATGGTAGCCCAACCACCCCACCTTATGTGGTGGAAGCCATAATTCATGAGTTTCATGGCAGCCACAGTTTTATAACTTCCCAAGCTGTCCATCTGTGCCTGGCCTTGGTGCATGTTGCGTATCTGGCGAGAAACACTGGCCAAGGTGTCCTGAGGTTGGCATAGGGAAAGGGCTGCTCCAGACAAGTTGGCACTGCTTTTTTGTGACCAAAGGAGAGAGAGAGCAGCATCTCTTCCAAGCAGAGAAAGTCTTTTTTTTTTTTTTCAGCTACCGGTTTTCTGATTGTGTTCTGCGTCTCTCCTTGCTCGGCTGCCTCTCCAACTCAAGCTGGGACAGTTGCACAAGCTGCGGGAAGCCCTGTTCTGTGTTTAAAAGCCTCTCTCTCTCTCTCTTTTTTTTAATTGCCTCTCTCCTCTGCCTGCTTGCTTGAGCGCCTGTGGCTGTGTTTATTAGGGACTTCATTAAGTCTCAGCCTTGTGCCCGCACACAATGCCATCATCGCAAGTCGGAGAGAGGAGAAAGACTCTTGAAAGCTGGCCCCGCTGTCTTGTGCTTTCCGGAGCGAGTTGTGGAGGGTCTTCCGAGGAAATCCTGGGGTTTGCAGAGAGCCCTTATTATTGTGCCCAGCTAGGGGTAATAAACCAGGCCTCTGATAATCCCTCAGCAGGCAGCAGGAGAATTGAGGATGGCTGAAAGATAGGGGGAGGGAGCAGATGTTTGGCTCCAGAGAGAAACTGCCTTTCAAGAGCTGCTTTACACAACCTTTTGCTTAACTCCCGAGGAGCCCCCACTTTGCCTTGGTTCCATGTGTGTCTGCAGCGATGCTGGCTATATCTGGTGACAACTTGACAGATGTTTTTTGTGCCACAGTACCTGGGACAAAAGGTCACCCTGCAGACGTGGCTACCATGGACAAGGCAACTTCAGTGGAGCCAGGGCTCAATTTTCTGCTCCACGGGCTGCATGCATGCCCCAGAATGAAAAAAGATGGACCCAGGAGCGCACGGAAGCCCACTTCCAGCTAGGAAAGATTAACACGGCAGAGGGGAACACTGCAGACAGGCCCCTTGACCTATTTAGAAGTTATTTCCCAAGATCAGCAATTTGCTTTATTTTCTTTTCCTTTCCTTTTTAAATGGAGGGCCAGAGAGTCTGATGGGGACAGAGGCAGAAAAAAAAAACCCCCGGCGTCATTGGGAGGAACATTTTTTGCCCATCCTGGGCTGCCTGCCGTCTACCTCCATACACACTCTGATTCACTCAGTCGTAGGAAGTTATCTGATTTGCGTGTAGGGAGATATTCACGATCCTTTGCACCCCCTCCTCCTTGGCAGTGGGGGAGCAGTTCTGAGGCTGTTTGAGCCTAATAATTTGCTTTTTAAAAGAAATTGGAAGTGTCTGAATGGTAAAGTTGTGTATATGTGTATATAGCGTAGAGGGGAGAGAAAATCAAAAGGATATGGGAGAGAATGCACAGGGCATTGAAATGCCACCTGTAGGAGCAAGTATCTTCTCTTTTACAAGGAATATTTCAAAGCTTTGTTTCACAACAAACCGTGATAGAGGATCAGATATTGAACCCAAAAAGGAGCAGCAAAGTACTTACAGCCTTTGGGAGCTAGCAGGCTGTATCACAGACTCTGTAGGCATACTTGTGTACACTCCCTAGGGAACTAAAACTGTGTAATGAGCAAGAGCTGCAGCTGTGAGTTGGAAAAGTCCCGCTATTGTTCTCTACGTAAGGAGACACTATGTGGATTTAGGCAAATAATTGTTGTCAGGGCTGGTTTTTTCACCTACAAACTGAGGATGCTGGATAGCTCAGTGGTTTAGGCATCTGAATGCAGAATCTGAAGTTGGAAGTTCAATTGCCCACTGGGCCTCTCCGAAAGGGGCTGAACTTGATGATCCATAGGGTCCTTTCCGGCTCTGCAGTTCAAATATGATGATGATGACTAGCTTTATAGAGTCTCGTATGTGAAATGAACCAAGTACTAAAAAGAAACGGTGTATAAATACCATATTTAAAAGTTTTGTGCTTTTTAAAAAGAAGCAAAATAGCAGGATCATTTTAGTTGCTGTGCTAAAGTACATATGTTTTTTGTCTTGTGGCTCTGAATTGATCTGTTGCTGGAGGATACGTTGATTATTTCTTCCTGCATTCTGGTGGTGTGTTTCCTTTTTAAACAGCTGAATAACTTCAGTTTAATTGGCTTTAACATATTTGCCTGCTTGCAATATAATTTTACCTTGGCTCTTAGGAAAAGAAATCAGTTACAAATAGTTTTGATGGTTATTTTGACTCAATTGTTTCCAAATTACTCTCTATCCCAACTATGTGTCTGTTTATGTGCGTGTCCTTCTGCAGGAGGAAAAACTATGCCTCATCCCCTCAAACAGTCCTGTGGAGTCGGACTCAGCCATCCGAGGACAGGATACCTTGGCAGGGCACGCTGGAAGCAAGATCCTCCAGCTCCTCCTCTTCCAATCACTCGGAGAGCTTCTCAAGGCTGGGCAGCAGCCCCTTAGAAGTCCCCAAGGCCAGGTGAGATGCCACTGAGCCTTGTGCCTCAGAGCAGTCCTTGAAAAGTTGGGGGAGGGACGAGAACCCTGGAGCAGCACAACCAGTGTGAACAAAACAGGTAGGTTGGGCTGCAGAAATGGCGGCTGTAGCATTCCAGCCGGTCTCTCTACAGTTAAGTCTCTGTGTGTGTGTCTGTGTTTTCTCTTTTGGAAAGATTTGTGCATTCGGAATACATACGCCACGTAAATGTAAACACTATTCCACTTCAAAGGGGATGCTTTTTGGAAACGTCTTGGCAAAGGCCCTTCTCAAAACATACGCCAGAGAAAGCTACTACTGTGCCCAGCCCTTGCCATCAAAATATTGCTAGTGACGACTTGCTGCTTTTTAGCGATGCCCAGATTCTGTCCCCTGAGATTGCTGCTCTCACTGTCTGATGGTAAGCCAGGCCGTGACAGCTACAGTGGGAGGAAGAGGAAGGCCGCCACAGCTGAGCTTTGGTGGTCATTAAAGGCTGGAGGTCTGGGAACTACAGCCTTAGGAGAAGAAGGGGCTCTATTGAGTTGAGATTCTGAGTCTACATAGTTCTGCCGAGTTTTATTTTGCCTTTGGTAATTTTCATGTTTCCTCTCCTTCTGAGAATTCCTTCTCTGGCTATGAGCTCTAGTAACTTGATTTTTTAAAAAATGAAATGTAGTTGATATATTTGGCGATGTCAGGTACTGTTTCTAGACGTCAGAGCTCTGTGTGTTTGTAAATGAAAAAATGAAGGTGTATACAGTAAATTGGGGTGACGTGGTGCGGGCTAAACTGCAGAAGCCTGTGCTGCAGGGTCAGAAGACCAAGCAGTCGTAAGATCGAATCCACGCGACGGAGTGAGCTCCCGTCGCTTGTCCCAGCTCCCGCCAACCTAGCGGTTCGAAAGCATGCAAATGCAAGTAGATAAATAGGGACCACCTCGGTGGGGAGGTAACAGCATTCCGTGTCTAAGTCACACTGGCCATGTGACCACGGAAAGATTGTCTTCGGACAAACGCTGGCTCTATGGCTTGGAAACGGGGATGAGCACCGCCCCCTAGGGTCGAACACGACTGGACAAAAATTGTCAAGGGGAACCTTTACCTTTATCTTTATACAGTAAATTGGCATGGGGGAAGTGAATATTTAACAGAATTCTGCCTGACCTCTGTTTTTAAGCTTTTGCAAACCTTCTGTGCTTTGGCCTTATGACATGCCTTGCTCCTCTTTGTGCTCAGAAGGGAACACTAGATAAGTTATGTTGGTCAGATGTTAGCGGAGGACTGAGTAGAAGACTAATGTCTCTGTGTGTGGCAGAAATGTGGTCTTGAAAGATGTTAGGAAGGAGAGGGGTTTCATGCAAGCAGACAAGGTTGAGCAGCATGGCATAACATTTTTCTCATACGGCACCTTGAAAGTGCGAAAATGGTGGGAACCATTGCATGAGTTTATCAGGTAGGTGTGTTTCTCTTCTTCCCTCTCCTTCCCCACACCCTCCACGCTGACTCCATCACAGATTGCTTTCAAATGCTTGTGTGAGTTTGATTTTAGGAGCCAGTGTGGGAAGAAGGCAAACTTTAGCTTTGGTTGGTGCATCTGAAAGCTCCTTAGGGACAACATCTTTAAAAACAGCACTCTCTAGCTGTTCTCTTTTGGGAAGAGTTGAAGTGCACACATGCATGCTAACCCTTCAGAAAAACATAGGCGGAAACTTGAATTAGGACAGTGGTTCAGAATCTTGAGTACCCCAAGTGTTCTTGGACTGCAATTCTCAGAAACCTCAACCATCCACTGTGCTGGCCGGGGTTTCTGGGAATTGCAGTCCAAGAACACCTAGGTTGCCCTAGGCTGGGAACCACTGGTTTAGAAGATTGATTGCAATGATAGATGAGATGAGATTTGACTGCAAGGTCCAGGACAGTGTTACATAGAGGGAGGAAAATAAGGAGTGTTTTCTAAGGTAGTAGAAAAATACATTTTCATAGCCTAGGTATAGTTTTGAAGAGTCCTAGCATTGTCTTCATTGAACCCAAGGTAGAATTCTAAGCTGTCTACAGTCCTTCTGAGTCAACCAGAAAGGCTTGAATGGTTAAATGCTTATTAAAAATGTAAGGACATTGAGTGCAACAAGAAATGACTACTACGAGATACTTTGAAGAAGATGTATCTGGAGAGGCAAAGAGAGGGAAGGACAAAAGATCAAAAACCAGGTTTGAATCAAAGAATTTCAAGCATAGTTACAGGAAAATGAAGCACATCACAAAGGAAGTAGTTAAACTGTGAAGTACAATGGAGAAGATGCTACTTTACATTCAGTAGCACTACTGTATTTGAGATGGCTGATATTGGCTTACTATACTTTTGCGTCTGTCTAGCTTTCTTCTCTAAGGCTGATCCTGTCTGTCTGTCTGTCCTTAGATTTGGAGGGGCCAACCATATGCAGTAGATGGGAGCTTTGCTTGTGTCCGTTCTGTTGGGGAGGAAGATTATCTGGGAGTCTAGGCAAAGCGTTACTAAGGAACTGGTGAATTAGACGAATCTATTTCAGACTTGTTTCAGCTGCTTTGCAAAAAAAACTCTTGTGTGTAACTGTGCCTATGGATGCAACTTGCCCATTGTCTGATTTTTAAGGTTTTTCTTTGGGTCTAATTGTAATCTTGCTGGACTTGTTTACATGCTAGACATGTTAATTTTCATATGCCGTCCTTCTATAACTATCATTGGAATTGCTGGGGAGGATATCTCAGGTGCTTCTCCTCCCCCCAAAAAAATATTGAGGGAAGATGGTGTCATTCTCCTAAAGCTTAATGTGGAGTGGTCAACATATATCCCATGGGATATTTGCCCACCAGCAACCCTATATTACCCTAAAATTTGGGGGAATGTAAAAAAAAAATGGGCTCAGAAAGTCTCTTCGTGCCTTTTAAGCTAGGAAGCGTGGGGAGTTTCACCATGTTTTTAAGGAAGGGCAGCACCTCTGGACCCTTATATTTCTACATGCTTCTTAATAAAACACCTTTTCTTCTTAACTGTCAGGACGTAAGATTTATCTGCTTTGATTTAAAATTTAGTAGTCTCACTAGAAGAAATTACTTCGGTAAGGCAGACTGCCAGTTATCCTAGATGATCTGGAAAAGGAGGTAGCTGTGAATTACATGTTTTCTGTGTGGTGCTAAGTGCTAAGAGGATAGTCTGTATGAGAAAGAGAACCATGAGGTCTTTGGAGAACAGAGGATGCCAAAAGAAAGACTTCCATGAGACATGGAAGAAGATGATATTTGCTGGGCCACAACTCAGGGTTTTCAAAGTGTTTGTTGCAGTTGTGGGAATTAAACAGTTATCCCTTACCAAGGGAGAATGCCAGGCATTTTCAGAATATTCTAATGTGATCCTATAGAGTCACACATAAACCCACAGTCCACAATCCATAGCTGTATGGTTTACATGTAGTCTGGAGCTATAGATGGTTGATTTGGGTCATGACCAGCTGATGGCACTCCTTTCTGGCTCCTACTATATGGTGACCATGGTAAGACCGCTGAGTACCAGCCCATCCTGTCTCACAGCATTGGAATGGAGAGGCACTTCAAGGTCTAGGCACTGATGCAAAAACTTGTGGGATGTCAC
Source organism: Pogona vitticeps (assembly GCF_051106095.1). Lineage (NCBI taxonomy): Eukaryota > Metazoa > Chordata > Lepidosauria > Squamata > Agamidae > Pogona > Pogona vitticeps. The sequence goes on from NC_135784.1 coordinate 33,881,098, forward strand.
TGAAGGGTACCAGGAGGTCCAAAGTGCTCCCAGGAAGCTCCAAAAGTGGCACATTGTGTACAGCTGTTCCTGGGCATGGCAGTGCCATTTCCCAGGCATGTCCTCAGCAAGGGGCTTTGCCTTCAGGTAGTCCTGGTGCTCAGTCCACTTCCACTGAGCCAACTGACAACCCTCCCTGCACAAGAGGAAAGATGTCTGAAAGAGGGCAACTCAAGGGGCAGAAACATTGGGCTTCTTGCCTTATTCCTTATGCAAGGAGAGGTCCTTCCCATCACTGTTGTCCAGTCCTTTTTTAAATGTTAAGCAGAAGATGGGAATATCCAGACTGCAGAGATTCACTAACTTGTCCCATAGAGGTTTGTTGGACCTCTTAGCTGCTTGGCCCCAGGGGTCCTACAAAAATTCCATAGACTGTGGATAATCTTCAGCTGGCCCTGCAACCATTTAAGGCCAACTACTGGGGCTACACTTGAAAGCAAATTGTGTTATCTTTGATCACTGATCTTTATGACAGTAACCCCTTTCCTGGCTTGGGTCCACTTCCCCCTTTCCAATGCAGAAGAAGGAGAGGACTAGCAAAACGAGGTAATTATGAGCCAACAGTATGATTTGGCTACAAAAAAGACAAATGATATTTTAGTCTGCCTCTTCACGGATTGCTGCCTTGTCATGGCAAAGGGGATTGAGAATAACTTAGAGAAGCTATAGGCTATGCCATACAGGGACACCCAAGACGGACAGATCCTAGTGGAGACTTCTGACTAAACGCGATCCACCTGGAGCAGGAACTGGCAAGCCGCTCCAGTATCTTTGCCAAGAACGCTCCATGGTCAGAAACAAAAGGGTAAAAGATATGAAGCTGGAAGATGAATCCCTCAGGTCAGAAGGCATCCAACATGCTACTGAGGAAGAGCAGAGGACAAGGATAAGTAGCTCCAGAGCTAATGAAGTGGTTGGGCCAAAGCCGAAAGGACGCTCAGCTGCGGACACGCCTGGAAGTGAAAGGAAAGTCCGATGCTGCAAAGAAAAATACTGCATAGGAACCTGGAATGTAAGATCTGTGAACCTTGGTCAGCTGGATGTGGTCAAACAGGATATGACAAGAATAAACATTGACATCCTGGGCTTCAGTGAACTAAAATGGATGGGAATCGGCGAATTCAATTCAGACATTATATCTACTATTGTGGGCAAGAATTCTATAGAAGAAATTGAGTAGCCCTCATAGTAAAAAAAAAAAAAAACCCTGAATGCTCCCTGGAAGGACAGATCCTGTAGCTGAGGCTCCAATACTTTAGCCATCTCATGAGAAGAGAAGACTCCCTGGAAAAGACCCTGATGTTGGGAAAGTGTGAAGGCAAGAGGAGAAGGGGATGGCAGAGGATGAGATGGTTGGATAATGTCATCAAAGCTACCAACATGAATTTGACCAAACTCTGGGAGGCAGTGGAAGACAGGAGGGCTTGGCGTGCTCTGGTCCATGGGGTCACGAAGAGTTTTAGGCTGCATTAACAAAAATATAGTTTCCAAATCCTGCAAGGTCCTGGTTCCCCTCTATTCAGCACTGGTTAGGCCTCACCTTGAGTATTGTGTCCAGTTCTGGACACCACACTTCAAGAATGATGCTAACAAATTGGAACAAGTTCTGAGGAGGGCAACAAGGATGATCAGGGGACTGGAAAAGTCCTATGAGGAAAGACTGAATAAATTGGGCATGTTTAGCCTTGATAAAAGATGATAACACTTTTCAAATACTTGAAAGGCTGTCATCCAGATGAGGGGCAGGATCTGTTCTCGATCATCCCAGAGTGCAGGACATGCAACAATGGAGTCAAGTTAAAGGAAGCCAGATTTTGATGGAATATCAGGAAAAACTTCCTAACTCTTAGAGCAGTAAGACAGTGGAAACAGTTACCTTGAGAGGTGGTGAGGGCTCCAACACTGGAGGCATTGAAGAGAAACTTAGACAACCACCCGGCAGATATCCTTTGATTTGTATTTCTGCATCGAGCAGGGGGTTGGACTTGATGGCCTCCCCTTCCAATTTCACTCTTCTGTGATTCTATGAACACCTATGATTCATCATGCTTCAGTCTCCCTTTCTTCCTGCATGAGGAAGAGAGGAAGAAAGGTAGTCCACAGCTGAAGCAGCAGAGAGAAGTGCACCTGCTGGATCTTTGGATAGAGACCAGTGATGCTGGGGCTTGGCTCTATCCCCTGGGCCCTTTGATCCACCAGTATAGCCTCCACCACCCTATTATTGTTCCTCATTCCTGTTCTAGCGAGGTTGAACTCGGTTTTTTCTTCATAAGAAATATGTCTTGGTCATTACCCTGAATGTGTGGCCCTTTCCTTCCCTGTCGTGCTGGAAAAGATGCATTGGGAGACAGCAGATGGGGGGGGGGTTGAAAGATGGGAATGTTTCATTTTGGGAGCTGAGGAGGAGGAGGAGGACATTTTAAGCAGCTTCACCAGGGAATCTGTTGCTCCCCAAGCCCAACAATTTGGCCCCTGCTGATTTTATTGCTAAAAGAGGCGGGAGCAATAAAGTCGCACCAAGTGGCGTTTGCTCCTGAAAGAGCACCCTGGTACCTAGGCCTTCCCACTTGGTTGTTACTATGCTACCCCAAGGCCTTGCTGAAGTTCCCACTTGAGGCCAGTTCTGAGTCTCGACTCTGGCTGGCGGGGGGGGGGCTGCGAGGGAAGGAAGAGAGAATGGCATGGCAATGCATGGCTCTCCAATATCCTGGACTCGGTGGCCATGGCAACAAAACACTTATCATCCGCCACCACAGTAGAGAACCAGGCCTTCCAGTGGCCCAGCAGTGACTACAATAGGTATCTTAATTGGCTACCTGCCATTTCCTGTGCCTGTTAACAGGCAGGAGGCAGGAAGGTTGAGCGGTCGCTAAGATTTTTTGGAGTGTAGGGGTGGGTGGGTTTGAGATGGTCCTGCCTGCCTGCTAGCCTGGAAGAAGGAGCTGGAGCAGCTCGTTGTCCGTTCTTCCCCCTCTGAGATTTCCCATGACAGAAGTAAAACTGGCAGCTTCTGCTGAAGGAAAACCCTGTCCTGTACGTAGTTGCCTGTCAGGGCAGCCTGGAATAGAGAGGAGTTTAGTTGACAGCAAGGAGGAAGCATGGTACATCTCTGCAAGCCCATACATCTCTGCATTCCTCGTGTCTGCACCTTGGGATGAGTGCGAAGATGCTGGATTGCTCTGGCTCGCTCTGCGAATTGGGTTGTTCTGCTCTCTGAGCAATAGGGGAAGGAAGCAGAATGAAGTCAGGCCTTAGTCCCATTCAGTACGAGTGACCAAGGAGCTGCCTTTTAAGCAACCCCTTCGAGCATCACCTCCCCTTCTGTTTCATCAGCGTACACCCAGTTATAAAGGGAAACGTGGCACAAGAGCTTTTTTATCTGTGGATTCCTAATCGGTGGACTTAATGTTGGAGGAAAACTACATGTGTTTTGTTTTATGAGGAAGTGTCTCTCCGCTGCGGGCAAAACTGTCACACCTAAAGTAACTCTTACGATGAGTTAATCTCAAAACACAACTGCAATAAAAAAAAGACGGATAGTTGCTCTAGACCCATCGATCTTGAGAGATTCTTCATTGCTTGTCAAGTCAGGGCAGCACTCTCTGTGCGCCGTTGTTGCCCAAATGGTGCAAAATGGCCCCCCAGGGCTTGCCTCTCAGTTCCATAGTAGTAATGTGCTTAAAGAGAAAGGGCTGCCGGTGTATCCCTGTGTCCCTGCAGTCAGTGGGACTAATGCCATACAAGGAGCACAGGGGATACTATTGTGGCTTAGCAAAGTGGTTAAGCCGCATGTAAATGTGCTTTTGCTAAATCCTTTAAACAAAGCTGGTACAATGTGTGAGGCCTTACAGAGGAACTCTGGTTTCAGAGGCTGAACTATTGAAATGCAAAGTTTGAAATGCAGAGTGTAGCCTTAGCTGCTGCTTGTCAGAGTGGGATAGGAGATGTAAGCTTCTTTGATGGTGCTTTGAGGTGCTGCCTTCCGTATTGATGAATATCTGGTTGCATAATTTTATGCTAGTTCTAAGGCTCCCTGGGGCTCCCTGTTCCCCTGGGGGTGCCTTACTACATGTAGGGAAGATCAGTCAATAATAATAATAATAATAATAATAATAATAATAATAATAATAATAATAATAATAATAATAATAATAATAATAATAATAATAATAGCAGCTGCTGGATTGCTGCTACCAGGATCAGGACTGCTGGCAATGATTCAACAGATTTTTGGGGGGGGGGGGGGGAAGAAGCTATTAAAAGCCCCTTGTTCCAAGATGCGTAAAGACTTCCCCAATCCTAGGGGAGCCTCAGAATCTGAAGGGGGCAGTGCAGGGTGGAATAGGAAACTTTGCACAGGTTTAAATTAAATGTTTCTGGTGCCAGGATCCAGGCTACACCTGTAGGCATCCTTCAGTCTCGAGAGACTATGATAACGTGCTCTGAATAGAGGTCTTGGAACAGCATCTAATGTGGCTGAGAAGGCCAATTCGAGAGTGACAATCCCTTCCACACTGAAGACAATCTGTCCCCTGTCCAGCTTCCTGATTTTGCTGCTTCCGGGACTGCCTCTTTGCCTCGGCCTGCTGGACAAGGGTCTCTCCAAAATGGGAGAGGCCATGATGCACTGCCTGCCTCCAGGCAGAATGCTCAGATGTCAGGGTTTCCCATCTGTTGAGGTCTATTCCTAAGGCCTTCAGATCTCGCTTGCAGATATCCTTGTATCGCAGCTGTGGTCTCCCTCTGGGGCGCTTTCCCTGCACTAATTCTCCATACAGGAGATCTTTTGGAATCCAACCGTCAGCCATTCTCACAACATGCCCGAAACAACATAGGCTACACCAGCGTGAAGTTATACCAACAGGATTTTGTCCATCTGCTTCCTGAATAGCTCAAGTACTTCTGTAGTTGCTGCATTCCCAATGGACGAAACTATATATATTTAAAAACTGGATCCTGGGCCAGTGTGGGTGCTCCTTTCCCTACCCACCTCCCACATATTCTCTGAGATGTCCATCTGCGGCATGATCTAGCTTCCTTCCTACAGAAAACATCTTCCAAGGCTAACTTATTCGTGACTCTGATACTGAGGCACTAGCTGCATTTCTAGTCTCGGCTTCTGGCCAGTGTAAATTTAAATTCTGTTCCTGTGATTGCATGCAGCCATTTTGAACAAATCTGGTGTTGCCTAAAATACCTTGGAAATCATCTGTAATCAAGGGGAAGCCCATTATGTCATTCAGATGAAACCACCGGCTTTGACTGTTTGGGGAGAGGGTGGCTCATGCAGTCAAGAGCAGGCATCCTCTCCTTGCACTTGGCTTCTGCTGCAAACAGCCTGGCTCGCTGCCTTAATGGCTTTCTAATTATTACCCTGGGTTAGGCCAGTAAATGCTATGAATGTGACAGCAGACAGGCGGGCCGTCAGAAAAGAGCTGCTGGCTGCCAAGTGGGGCTTGCCTTGCCAGCTGTGCTTCTGGGGTTGTCACAAAGCCCTTCTGCTATCCAGCTGCCGATAACAGAGTAATTGTTAGTTTGCCGCTCTTTTGTGGTTAAATATTTATGTCCTGGGAATCCTCCTTAATGCTGTGTCTACTTATTAAAAACAGATGCTGACAGCAGGCAAACACTGGGAATCGCTGGCTATATACAGCAGTGGTTGGTGCCGAACTTTAAATTTAGAAAAATCCCAGCTAAAATTAAAATTCCTTTCTCATGCCATCGCACTTCAGCCTTGAGAAACGCTGAATCCTGCCAGCCTGAGGGGCAGAGATCTCGTGTGATGTGCCTTCAAGTCATAACTGATGTAGAGTGACCCTAAATAGGGCTTTCAAGGCAAGTGAGATATTTAAAGAATAGTTTTACTGGCGTCCCACCTCTTGTACCTTGAGTTTCCGTGGTTGAGTAGGAATTCAGGCCCAGGTCTCCTGAGAGTCCTCGCCTGTCACTCTATCCGCACAGGGTATCCACAGAGATTTTAGGATTGTGCGGAACAGAAATTATGCGAAATGTACTCGACTTCTTAAAATGGTTTGTTTACACGATGCATTCTAGTTTCGGAAGTCATGCAGAAGAGCTCAAAGTTAGGCAGCCTTAGCAGAACCACTTAGAGAGTCTCAGTTGATTGCACCTCTGATTTAAATTTCAGAAGGTGTTTCCAGCCCACTTCCTCACTATTTTTCTTTAAACCCCCAAGGGCTAGGTGTTTTTGTTTTGTTTTAAATACAAGCGGCGGTTCTGGAAAAGCTGGATTTTTCATTCAGTACCATGCGCCTTGCCTGTTTTGCATTTGCTCAGAATGATCAGGGACTTTTACACACATATAGTTGAAGCTGTTGGATTTCTACCGGCTGATACTCTATTGCAGTGGTCCCCAACCTTGGGCCTCCAGATGTTCTTGGACTTCAGCTCCCAGAAATCCTGGCCAGCAGAGGTGATGGTGAAGGCTTCTGGAAGTTGTAGTCCAAGAACATCTGGAGGCCCAAGGTTGGGGACCACTGCTCTATTGGACAAACGTTTTCTAATGGTTATAGCAGGGACAGGCTGCTTGGGCCAGCTCACAACCCTTTGGGGACACCACCATCTCTGCTGTTGGTCAGAGTCCAGTGGTGAATCAGATTTTTTTTAAGCAAGCATCTGTTTATTTACTTTTATAAAACCTTCAGGAGTGGTGGTGAAAGGGAGACAAGAGCTAGCAGACAAGCCAAGAGTTATATGCAGCCCACAGGTCTTGTGTTGCCCCTTTCCAAGCTGCAGGAATGTTGGTTGCTGCTTTTCACCGAGACAGGCAATTAGTCCTTTTTTCTGCTTATTGTGGAAGGAGTGTGCTTATGTACGTACTTATTTCTTAAATTTGTATTTCACCTTTCTGCCAAAACAAAGATGCACAAGGCAGCTAACAGGGAGGTGAGAAAATGAGTTTCCTCACTCAGGGGGGAGAGGTGGGACAGGGCGGGGGGGAACCACGTCCGCGATTGGCATGATGTTGCTGCCATTGGACGCGCCTGCTGCAAGGAGCCCGGTGGGTGGACCGGAGTAGTTCTGGGGGTGGGGGCGGGAATGGACCACCTGTGGTGCTGAGCTTCGTATTCGTTTCCCCCGGAATTCGAATGAAAAATTCCCATGTCCAGCCAGCATGGCCACACGCAAGAGATGGTGGACGTTACAGTCCGACAACATTGGGAGGCCAAAAATTTCCCACCGAACCTTTGAGAAGAGTCACAGTCTTGGTCCCAAAAGGAAAGGCATTTTCCAAGTAGACAAGGAAGAGTGGCCATCCTGATGTTACTGGACTTCAGCTCCTATCATTTCCAGCTGCTGGCTAGGTTGACAAGGGCTGTCAAGAGAGGTAGTCATCTGGAAGTGGCATGTTTCACGCCAGTTTAGATTGAGACAAGAATTCACAGATTTGAGTCAAACAGAGTTCCGTATGCACAGTGAACTTCTGAAATATTGAAAAGCTTGTGTAGCCCTACCTCAAGCAAAACTGGCTTAACAAAAAAGAGGTTTTGTCATCTCGGAAGAATTTGTGTTATGAATCCTTGGAGCAATTCTGTTTTGTCTTGCCATGGCATCCTTCCCATAGTATAGGGTTGCCTCATGCCTCGTATGAACCTCATGCTGCAGAGGTTAGATTGCAGTCCTGCAGTGAAGTCTTTGCTCAGGACCTGAGTTTGATCCCAGGCTCAAGTAGTTGGCTTGATTTTGACTCAAACCTCCGTCCTTCTGAGCTTGGTAATTACGTAGGCTACAGCATGTGTAGCCTGCATAATGAAATTGTAAACTGCCCATGGAGTTTACAGCACTATTGCAGCACTATGGGGCTGTATAGAAGTTGCACCCTTTGCTTTTCACTTGGCTTGGCTTTTTTACCTTATGTTACAGATGGGAAATGGAGACTGAGGCTGTTATGGATTTATTGAGTGTACTGGAGCCAAAACTCTGCTCATGACTCGGGTTCAGTCCCAGGTGGCTGGCTTGAGGTTCACTCAGCCTTCTGAGGCCGGTACTTGCTGCGGGGAAAGGGCAATGTGTAACCTGCATCATTAAATTATAAACCGCCCAGAGAGTGCTTTAAGTGCCGTTGGGTGGTATATATGCAGCATGTTTTTGAGTGGCCATGCTTCATCTTAATTGCAGACGGCGAGGCTAGAAGCTCACTCTAGGTGCCTTGCCCTCTTTCCTGTGGGCCAATTTGGATAACTGGTTCTCTCCGCACTGTTAGTTGGGGTGACCGGCTCCTTCCCTCTCTAGGGGCATTTGCTTATGTGGGACATGCTGTTGACTTGGCCTCGGGTGTAATTTTTTTGTGCATTGCATGTGATTTCCAAAAGAAGGAAGCCTTGTGATTTCCAAAAGAAGGAAGCCTTGTGCGGTTGTCATATATCTTCTTGTGCTGAATCCATGTGAGATGACTGCCACTGGGAAAGGGAGATAAGAATGACAGTAAAAGGATGCTTAGGGGCATTCCCCTCTTCAGTTTTCCAGAGCTGAGGCTTGGCACATTTTGGGTCATTGCTTGGTAGGAGAGCGCCCGCACTGCATGCAGAAAGTCACAGGTTCAGGGGCAGGGGGTGTGGATGAGAGAAAGACAAGAGTTTCTGCCTTCCTTTTCTTCCTGCTGACTTGACTGACTGGACAATTTGAAGAAAGAGAAGCCAGAGTGTTCAGAGGCCCAGACGGTGCTTCCTGCCAGGGAATGCAAGTGGAGGGGGGGGGAAGGAGTGACCTAATTAAAATGGATTCCTTTCTCCAGAGCTGTATCGTAAAGCACTTGAGGACCCAGCAGGTCTTAATGGTCTTCCTGTTAAAGAAAAGATCGGCACCATCATGGACCTCTTTGCCTTCATTCGCCTGCTTTCTCTTGGAAGGGGCTGGATGGTTCTGCGGTTGGTGGTAAGATGTTCTCCCATTTGGGAGCTGTGGGGGTAAGATGATGCAGTCCATAGACATCTCTTTCTAAGAAACCCATTGGTCTTACAATTGATGGCCACGAACCACCACGGTTTTGTGTTGTGGACTACCGTAGAGGGATTGAATAAGCAGCTCAGCCTTCTCTTCCCAGAGAAATTTGTCATTGCCTTTTAATTAGCAGCAAGTGTCCATGAGAACAAGTGTCCGTGAGTGTCCATAATTTAAGCAACAGGCATCCTGTGGGTCACATTTTACTTGTTACCTCTTGCCTTTAGAGTCCCAAAGGGGCCCTTAAGGCAGCTCCTGCTTTCCTACTAGCTTGCTTACTCACAGGGGTGAGGAAATGTCTTCCAGCCATTTCATGGAGCGAATAGTAATGAGTTTTAAAAAATTAATTTCAGAATCACAGTATTCAAAATGCTGTGTTGTCAGGTTTAATTGATTACCATACCTGAGATAATGAAGGAGCCCCTCCCAAGCTAATTCTCAAATGTTGTAGTACTGAAAGCTGTGTTCAGGTTTGCTCATTTTTGTAGGTTGAATCTAACATTTTTAGGGTTCTTCTGAATGGTTTAAATTCTTCCTACACTTGTAAATAACAGATCAAGGCATAAGTGTCTGTACTAAGGGTAGTTCCTCACCCTCATACCATTATGTTGGATTTCAGCTTTGGACATTACTCACCATTGGCTGTCCAGGACCTCTAGGAGTTGCAGCCCAACGTCACTGGAAGAACTGCAGTTCACACATCCTGTGTAGGCTGTGTGTTGGAACCGAACTGGAGGGAGTACAGAAGGAATTGCATCCTGCTTGGCTTGATCTTGTCCTTGTTTGCCCCTGAAAATGAGAGCAATTGCACACCTACATGAGTAGCGAAGCCTTACCTTGTTTGTGTCATTTTCTAGTCAGTTTTGTGAAAAGGAAAGCGTAAGCAGGTCGTGAAGGCGGAGACTCAAACCCTTAATCTACGTACAAGAAGGAGAAAACAAAATGAAAGGGCTGATAAGAAAAATCATCAGGATCAAGGTTCCCTCTAAAAAATGTGCCGGCCTGCGTCTTCCTCTGTCCCAGTCCACGCAGGGATCCTCCTCCTCCTCCACATACCCACAGTGATTGTTTTCAGCCGCTTTGTTTCAGTCGCAATGGAACCTCACACTGTGTGTGTGTGTGTGTGTGTGTGTGTGTGTGTGTGTGTGTGTGTGTGTGTTGTGCACACAAGGGGCAGGGCCCCGCCCAGTGGGGCAGAAAATTAGAGGGAATGTAGATCAGAATGTCTCCATGCTTAATTTAAAAAAATATGGATTCTGAATTATCATGATTCTGACATCACTCTTGATTTTTGATCAAGCATATCAGCCAGCCAGCATACCCGAATGGTTGAAAGTTCTAGCTATCAATTAAAAAACGGGAGTAACTTTGAATCACCTACTGTATTAGTTTTTCGGACCACATCCTGAGTGGAAGCTTCTTGGTGCAATTACAAGTTCACTTTGTTCAACGAGTTGTTGAGTCACCACAGTACATGGCTTGTTAATCATTAGGCTGTTATCTTTCATAGTAGAGGGATAGCCGTCTAGAGCAGTGGTTCCCAACTTTGGGTCTTCAGATGCTCCTGAACTGCAACTCCCAGAAGTCCACCACCATTAGCTGTGCTGGCCTGGATTTCTGGGAGTTGCAGTCCAAGAACAACCAGGAACCTGAGCTTGGGAACCACTGGTCTAGATCAGTGGTTCTCAGACTGAGGTCTACAGATGTTCTTGGACTGCAACTCTAGATTTGGCATAGGAAAGAAGGTCGATGCATTTTCTGAAGTGTTGGCTGTTGTTGGCTGTTGCTGTCTTCCTCCCTCTCTGGGATCACAGACCAAGGATCCTAACCCAAACAGCAGACCTTGGTATTGTCCTTGAGTGTCTCTTCTTCAAGGCGCAGTGGGTTCAAACTCCCACGAAGGCCAGGCAGAGAGAAAACTGAAGAGAAGACTAGAAGGGCTCCAAGAGCCAAAGGACATTCTTCAATAGAACGGGATGAATTCTCTGAATCTGTTTTATATGTCCAAGCCATTGTCTTCTGTGATGGGCGGTAGTTCCCTACAGGTTTGGTATCTCTTCCTATCCCTTCTGTTTCAGGCCTTCCATGTGTCACTGAGTCCTAGCCCTTCACATGGAGTCAGAGATACTACTGGAGTCTGGAATATTCTCTAGCCACCAGCAGTAGAGTGACTGCAATGCTGTCCTCACAGGAATTATGTTGAGCATTTACACGTACAGGAATCCTTTGATTTGCCTAACTGAATTTGGCAGAAGTTGGTCTTTTGTGGAATTCCAGAGATTTTAGAATACCACAGTTGAAAAAGTGACACAGGAAGGATGAGCTCATTGCTGCCCAGCCCTTCCAAATTCCCCCCTTTTTTTCAGACTTATCTCTCCCCCCCTTTTTTTCTCTCTCTCTGAAATTGTGAGGACCGGTTGCTTGTTGGCATGTTTTAAAGAAAATAGTAAATCTGACAGCAGTGTATTCTATAATTCACTTATGGGTGAAAATAGAGTCATCAGTAAACCTTGGCACTGGATCTCATTGACGGACTCCTGTCAATTTTCATCTCTACTTCTGTGCTTCTTTGGACATGTCAGATCTGTCTGTGTCTCTGGCTTCTTTCTCGTCCTTCTGCTGTTTTTTGTTTTTTGTTTTTTGTTTTGTTTTGTTTTGTTTTGTTTTTTATCAAGAAATCAGGGCTTCCTCTACTGGCTGTCTTTCCTGTGCTCTACTCTGAGAATTTCAGCTCTCGGTTAACCTTGCATGTGAACTTTGCCAGATTGTGTATGAAGGCCAAATCCTTAAATATCTTTTTAAAATCTATCCAGAGCTATATGGGTTAAAATGAATGTAAAATTCAAGCTTGGAGTTTCTGAGTTGCATCATAGCCTCCATTTTCCCAGAAAGCTGAATCTTTATTGCCTGAGTCCTGCTGTGGAAATCTGCATCTCTCCCCCCCCCCACACTCGGCTCCCTTCATCTCTGCACCAATGATAACTGATGCATCATCAAGAATGTTGCTTTCTTTGGCCAGCCATTTGCCTGGTATTTTTCTTCTCTCCCCATAGCAGCTTTGTTCAAACCAGCCATGTTGCCCTCCAGACTTCCACTGTGAATAGTGGGAAAGTGGTTGCTATGACTGCAATGGAGGAAATCTTTATGCTGATTGCTTCAGGGCGTCACTAATGCCTGACCCCAGCAGACACAACTGTTTTTCTTTTTCCCTTCCTCCACTTTCTTGATGCACCTTAATGCTTCCACGTTGCTGCTCCTCCTTATTTCTACTTCCTTCTGTGGCTGACTTGTTGGCTGGCTTCTCTTGAAAGGAAGTCAGGGATTTGAACCCCGTGCCGTAAACATCTTCAGAGGAGAGTCAAGCAGGGTTTCAGGTATTCCATCTCTTCCTTCACCCTAAATCTTTTCCTTCATTGTACTATATTAAAGATGCAGTGAGTCCACACCTGGCTCCCCCTAAGACTAGTGGAGATGGCTATGAAGATGCATTTTCCTGATGTTTCTCTCCTTATTCATGTCATTTCCCCCTACAGTTCAAATCAACCCACCCCTCCCCACCCTCGAAAGTTTTGAAAGGGAACCCTGCATCCAGGTTCTGCTTGGCAGTCGGATGTTGGCATGGCAGTTTCCAGTTTATTGGTGGCCACTCTCAATGGTTACTAAGCCATGGCATCTTTTCTTTTGAGATACTGAATTGTTGTCGCTGCAGAGCCCACTGTTAAGCGAAGCCTGTTGCCTCTCAGAGCTGAGCGTGGGTTTCCTGGAGGCCTCTGATCGGCCACTGTGTGGGAAGCAGGATGCAGGACTCAAGGAACTTCTGCTCCAACCCAACAGGCTTTTTTTTTTTACATTCTGCCTAATCTTTACTCTTCTGTGACAGTGAACTAGTGTTTCTATTGGATTCTAAGCCAGGCTGAAGACCTTGTGGCTGAAGAGTAGAAGAGTAAATGTACTTAAGATGCATAGAGCCTATATCCTGGGCACACGGAGGGCCCAACAACCTGCCTGCCTGGTAGAATGGCTGGCCCTGATCAGAGGAAAGAAGGTCATTCTTTTCTTCCTCTTCTGTGCTCTCAGAGACCCCAACCAGCTATAATTCATTGCGGGGGGAGGGGTGTATTCCAAGAGTGCAATGCAGCCTTTTCCAACTAAAAATCTGGATTATTCCTTGTGCATCCAAATGACCTTTCAGGTACGGAGGGCTGGTGCTCCTGCAAAATGCCAGCAGCTGCTGAGGCTCCCATCTGAAAGCAATAGCCTGAAGGATGGCCTTCTCTTTTTTTTTTTTCAAAAATGCTTTCCTCCTGAGCTTGCTGTTGCAGGATTGATACTGCTTTGCTCCTGGCGGCTTTAGTTCTTCCAAATCGCTTAGCTTGTACTCTTGCTTAGCTCCTAATGAGACGTGTCAGCCAGCATCCGCCAGCAACACATTCACAGATAATGGGAAGGACGTTGAACTGGACATGGAGCTGAGAGGCTTGAAGTCAATCCAAAGGGTCTCATCTTCTTTGCGGCTGTTCTGGAATTTTTTAATGGGATTTTCTCCTTTCTCTGCTCTTCTTGGGCCAGTTGCTCGCACAAAATATCAGTTGCTGTGGCTTGCCTTTATGATCCAAAATACCTCGGGGAGGTGTCCATCTTCTGCAAAGAAAGGATCATTTTTGGGGGGCGCTTATGCTTGAGTTTTCTCTCACAGGAAAGGGCAAGGGAAGGGAGATGGTGAACCTTGCCTAGAAGCACCAATGAAGCCCTGATCTTATTTGCTTCCAGGGTCTCTGAACCCTCGCGTTGCCTTAACCTGCTGACCTGCCTGAAATCATGGGGGGGGGGGGGCGGTTTGCTCCTATTTGGGACTAACATCCATTTCTTCGTCAGGCTTGCTCTTGGCTTGTGCAGTCCTTGCATGAACAATTTGGCCGGTTCTTGCCTGCTTTGCAGATGCAGGTCTTTTGGCCCCTGACTGAGCTGAGCATCTCTTCCCTTTCCTTGCTAAAGAGAAGCCACTTGGTCTCCGCAACCTGCCCCAGCTTTGCATCCCTTGATGTCCGCTGTACACGTGAGGGGCCAAGCTCCAACAAGGGCTTTCGCAGAAGAGGTCGTTGCAAAAGGAAGCCACTGACTTGCATCCTCTCCTCTTTCTCTCTCTCTGCCCCAGATCGGCTGACCATTCTTTGCCGGGATCCTCCATCTCTACTGACTTTGGCAGCTGGCAGATGGTCACAGGGAGTGGCAGTCTACAGGCAGACTCTGCCCTCCCTGGCAGCTTCCTGGATGAGCTCCCTAACCATTCTTTGTAAGTCTGCTCAGAACTCCATGAGGTGGGACCATGAATGGGCCTCTGAGGCTCCCTTTTAGGCTTTAGCAGTCCAGAGTCAAAGTCTGGAAGCTGCCTCAGCCGAAGGCCGTTTAGTGCCCATTACTGCCATTACTGGCTGAGCTTACCCAAGGCTCACCCTTAGCTAGCTCATCTGTTGAAGGCTGACTAGCAGGTAGTACCTCCCCCCCCCCCCAATAAAGTCCTGTGATGCAGATACACCTTGCACAGTGTTTGGACGTCTCCAGACTTTTGATTTGCTTCCACCAGCAGTAGTTGTTTCGCATGGATATATAATGTAGGTTGTATCATTCCTATTAAACATAGATGCTCTCTAGAGGAGGTTCAGGTTTCCCCAGGGAAGCACATCAAGTAGCTCTGCTAATTTTTGAACCCTTATTTCACTAGGCAAGACTATTTCCTTCCCCTTCCCCCCCCCTCCCCAGGTAGGGCTGGAAAGACTCCAGTCTGAAATCTCAGAGAGCTGCTTCCTGTATCCTTAAACGGTAATCCTTTGATTTAATTTGCAACCGTTTGATTTAATTTGTGGTAAGATCCTTGAAAGAACAGTTTGTGTTTTTCCTTAGCCCAACATTCCTCCCGCCCCCCGTCCCCCCCCCCCGCTGCAAACCCTTTGGGAGACTCTTTCACGCGCCTTTGAAGTTTCCCTTTCCTTCCAACTTTATCCACCTCAAACCCCAGGATTTGCACAGAAACTTGTCATTTCTTTTCTTACAATCCCTCCCTCATGTGTTCCTCCCCATGACTGTTGAACTATGGGAAGGGCCCCGCTTTCAAGTGGCTTTAATGACAAATAAGGGAGATGCACCATGGAGCAAAGTGTGTTCCGGGGGCAGGGGGAGTTGCGGAGCTGTGACGTTTCAGATGATTTCCTAGTCCCAGTTGTGCCTCTCCTTCCTTCCTTCCTTCCTTCCTTCCTTCCTTCCTTCCTTCCTTCCTTCCTTACTTACTTACTTACTTACTTACTTACTTACTTACTTACTTACTTACTTACCCACCCCACCTTTCTCCTAGTGGGATTGTGGGAACTGAACACCATCAAGAATGCCAGAGAAGCCCCAGTTCTGCCTCATTTATTAAGCATGATTTTTTCTCCCCGGGTGGTCATGGCAAGTGCCCTTCTAGCTGGATTGGGACCTGACCCTCTTGCTTGCACCAAGACTGTACCTCATACTTGACTTGTCTGGCATCACGTGGACTGCGGGCTTTAGCCCTTTCTAAGTGAATCATACTCTCGTTGCACCATCTGGCTCCTGACTCCCCTGTGAACAGGAGTGCCCCTGTGCTTCCAAGTGCCCCTCCAGATACTACTACAGACCCTAATCTTGTTGGATCCAGAAAGAATCTTGGGCTGTACATTTGCCCTAGGTTTAGAATGGCCATACGGATGGCAACAGGCTTGGCATTATGGGGCACCTGGACAATGACAAAATCTTCCATTGTATCATTCGTACAGTAATCCTACCATACAGCAGGTGATAGGTCGGATGGTCTGGGATTCTGGTGATTTTGCAGTGAGTGCTCCAACGTTGGAGGCATTCAAGAGAAAATTGGGCAACCACCTGTCAAGAGATCTGCTTTGATTTGGATTCCTGCGCTGAGTAGGAGGTTGAACTCTGTGCCGTTATAGCCCCCTTTGCACTCAATTATGCTATGATTCAATATTCTGTTGATTGGGGGGTGATTTGTGGACTCAAACACTTGAGTCCACTGGAGCCATACAGCTGGCTGTTGTGGTAAGAAGGGAACTGTAAGTGATTCTTCTGTTTTTTTAAAAAAAGAAAAGATTAATGTGTAATAGTTCTATCTAGTGAGACAACTTTTCTTACAGAAGACATTTATCAAGATAGTGGCTAGAATAGGAAACATTTGGACCTTTAAACGTCTTCAATGTCAACTCTCCTAGTCCCCTACCATTGGCTATAATGTATGAGACTGATGGGAGTTGAAGTTCAAAGTATTGGGAGGACCAAAGGTTCCCTTTCAATTTGTACCCATAATGTAGGCAGAAAGTGCTGCAGAAAGAAGCTATTGCTTTATAGAACTGTCCGATGCCATGGAAGCATGGGTAGCATGGACTTCTCTTGGCTTTGTTCATGTGACTGTTCAGTTCGCCATCGACCTGCGCCTGGTGGTCAGAGATGTAGCATTGATGTGCTTTCTCCCTTCTCTGGCTTCCTGTCTGGCTGAGTTCCTCCCTTGAGTCTCATATTTTGTCCTTGGCCATTGAGAGAGGTGTGGGATTCCGTACCAGGCAGCCCCATTGCCTGAGCAGACGTAGCTGGCTTTTGTGGTGTTGACCTTAGGTGGAACCTCAACGTTGATGCCTTAACAGTGGAACCTTGGGTCTTCATAATTTGTTTGATAACTGGGGGGGGGGGGGGGGAGAGCTTTCCCAACATGTT
This sequence comes from Pogona vitticeps, assembly GCF_051106095.1. NCBI lineage: Eukaryota > Metazoa > Chordata > Lepidosauria > Squamata > Agamidae > Pogona > Pogona vitticeps. The sequence goes on from NC_135784.1 coordinate 33,897,838, forward strand.
ATTGGTCTGCTCTCTGTAGCAGGAAGTACCCATAACTGATCAAACATCAGCCAGAATTCATTACTGAGCCTGCACACTGGCCACAAAATCAGCAAAGGAATAGCTTTTAGCAGCAGCACTACCTTCTTACACTTCTATGCAATGGAGCCTCTCTTTTTTGCACAGTTCATAGCCCTCCTGCAGTGGTGGTGCTGGAGCTTATATCTAAAGAGAGGTAAGAGGAGAAAAGGGGGAACTTGTTAGATTCTCTAACACTGGTGTAGGATATATCTTGTAGGTGTACCAATGGCAAGCAGGAAGGCAATGCTTTATTCCTTCCTGCAAGTATTCCCCTGAAAATGACTATTGAGAGAGAGAGAGCTGCCCGTGAAGGTACATTTACAGGGAGAATTGGCGAACAGGAGTGGTTAAGCCTCTCATCTCCATTTCTACCATGTCATTACAGCCTACAAGGCAGGTTTGGGACCACGCATGTGCTGTTCGCAGTTTCAAGGAGAAAGAATACCTCTGATGAGAGCAAAATCCTGCTCTGGTGTCCCTAGATTGAGCTATATCCTGCGATCTCACATTGCTGATTCAAAACCATCTCGCCCTGCCCCGTCTCCCATGCCTGTACAAAGGCACCATTCTGCCTTCTTGCTCTCCTGACATTCCCCCAATCTCTTCTCTAGTTTCTAAGGCTGCCAGTCTTCTCATTCTCCTACATCTGGGCAAATGGCCACCACTTGGGTCTTGTGACAAGGGAAGCAGCTGCTGTGTTCTGAGTGGTGAGGATTTTTTTTTAACGAAGCCAGCCAGTGCAGGGAGCACAATCTTAGTCTTAGAGAAATGCCAGAGTGGAAGCCCCGTTTGCCCCCTCCTGTCAAACCTAGATCTGGTAGAAAGGAACACTCTTTATTTCTGGCACAACTGTCTTGTTTTGAGATGTGGGCCAACCTGTAATGAAGTGTGGATGTGGATGAGTGCATTGAAAACCCCAGGAGAAGTGGGACAGAATGAATGGCAAGAAATGATGGGAGTTGTAGTCCAAGTCTTCTGAAGGCACCGGGTTGGAGAAGTCCAGTCGACAGCTTCAGGTAAGTTGTTGGAGCGGCTCTTTGATATTCTTCCCCCCCCCCCCCCCGAACTGAGGCATCTTGCCAGGACAGGGGTCTGTAAGCATTCTGTTCATGATGGCTTGGCTATATTTACTTTTGATCTCTTGCCCTTTATTTATTAACTGGTTTAATTATTCCCTCTATGTATAGACCCAAGGCAGGTTACAAAATCATTTGGAAACCAGCGACATTGAAAAGAACACAGTTATAACATTGGAATGCAACTAAACATATCCAATTACAAACTGAAAACAATTACAAATCAGTTTTTAAAAAAACAGCAAAGAATGAACAAACAAATATCCCCCATTTAAAATGCCTTTCCCTGATGACTGTTCAGTCACTCGAACCCTGTCTGAGGAAGGCAGGTATTTGCTGCTGGCAAAATACAACAGGGGAGGGGCAAGCCTTGCTTCTTGTGGAAATGAGTTCCACAGTCTAGAAGGAGTCACCAACAAGGCCCTCACAGGCATGTCCTAAAATGTGCCTGTGGTGGCAGTGGGACCAAGAAAAAGCCCCCCCAATGGTTTTAACAGTCAGAGAGGCTGATGGGGAAGTGCCATCCTTCAGGTAGCATCAATCCAAGTTCTGTAGTGCTTTATGTACCATAACTAGGCCTTTGAATTAAGCCAGGAAATTTTTAGCAGCCAGCAGAGCGGAATTTTGAATTCCCTGTTACTGTCTCTGCAGCCAGCAGTTCAGGGTGCAGTGAAATGGGGGAAGAAGTACATGGCAAAGAATATACTTTTTGAAGAACCTGGGAGACCAGCTTAGATGCCCCACAGCATCTGTTTGGTGGTGGCCCCCAGAGTCAGGATACGTCTGATGATGCCCCACTTTGAGTAGGAGAGAAACAACAAGAAAAAGAACTAGTTCCTGTTTGATGGCAGCACTTTGGAGCCCTGGAATGTCTACACAATCTTCAAAGACAGTCTGTCACAGGAAAACCAGGTGGGCTGCCTCTGAGGGACGGGTCACCCTAAGTAGCTGGGACATCTCTAGGAAAGGGTGCCACTGGCCCATTAGCTTCAGCTGTGCCGGTGTTTAAAACTATTTTTTTTTTATTAGTTTTAGCGACAATCCCACTGTCCCATCTGCCTTTTGAGAGGTACGTTGTCTGTACTGGTGGGGGTTCCACTTGGCTGTCGCAGCTATTGCTGTTGTGCTATCGACCGGCCATCCATGTGGCTGTCGGATCCGGTGGAGATGCCATTTCAGCTACTGGCTGGCACTGCGTCTTGTCTGTAACAAATATGGGGATTCTTTTCTTAGCCAGAGGAAGAAAGATGACAATTGCGCAGTACCTTTGAAGAGGTAGACTCTTTGGGGTGGATTTGCAAATGAATACACAAAATAGGTTTTGTTGGGGAGTGTGCGACTGCATATGCATGCTTAATGAGGTGTAGAGGACCAAAAATAAGAGCCTACAAAGAGCAGGCAAATGATGCCTGGTTCACTCCTAAACCTGCTGCAAACGGATTTCATTGGAATCCTGTCCTCCGTCCCCAATATAATGGCTGAGATACTTTTTAAAGCAGTGCTTTAAAAACAAAAATAGAAGCTGTACTTGCTATGAATGAGCTAAATGAGTCTTTCCGTGAAAGAAGAACGAAGCAGGCAGCCTGGGGGAGGTGGAGACCAGCTCCCTTGCAGACTAATGCATACCCCTGCAATGAAACCAGTTATCCCATGATAACGCCGGTACAAAGCCCAGAGCTGGCTGTCCAAGCAATTAGCAAGGAGCCACTTCTACAATTTGAGTGCAATTCCCACCACCACCCTGCCGCCTCCTTTGGATAGCTGAGGTGTTACTAAATGGGCAATTTCACAGAGGAAAGCGCATGTGGCTGAAGCCGAGGCTTACACCGGAGTCTTGTGTAATCTTCTGGTAGCGCTGTTTGTGTTTTGGGAAAACTCTTTTAAGACTGCTGGCTCATCTGTAGTGACACAATTATACAGGGATCGGTCCTTTCTTGCATACGTGTCTGCGGACGTGCATGTTTTTCATGTAGGTTCTGGATCTGGAATTAAAGCAGTTACAGGACAGAACAACTCCCTGCTTTTCCATTTAGTTTGAATGAGCTTTCCTACCCAAGTGCATTCACCTTATTTTCAGTGAAGGGGTGCAGGACGTGCCTTAGCATGCAGAGGAAAGTCTGATTCTGTTGCTGACAAAATTCTGCAGCCTTCTGGGGAGGAAAGAAGGGGATAGAAAGTACAAGGGTGTTGTGTACACACAGGCTAGCGCTCTGGATGCAGGAAACCATGACATGTTGATAATTGCTTTGGTGATGACACCAAGTTCCATCATGCCTCGAATTCAGTTTGCTGCCCACTGCAAGGTGGGCATCCCAGGAGAGGCACAACACTGCATGGCTTGGGCAGCCTAGGTGTGCAGTGGACGTTGGATGCCAGGAGGAAAGCCAGGGGCAGCCACACAGTATTCAGTGGGGCCTGGTTCTGAATAAGAGTAGTTAGGGTTGCATCCTTGGTTTTGGTGATGAGCCTTGAATCCAGCACAATGGAGAGCTCAGTGGTTGAGGCAGAGGTTGGGAGTTCGATTCCCCACTGTGCTTCCTGGATAGGGGTTGGACTGGATGATCCACGGGGTCCCTTCCAGCTCTGCAGCTCTCAGATTATTATTATTCTCTTAGCTCCTTTTGGAGGGGTGTAGAAGTTCTTCTTCTTTACTTTTTAAGCTCTAACAGTTGCTGCTCTTAGAGCTCTGATGTATGTGGACAAAGTCTTTAAAAAAAAAGAGCTAAGGCGTCGGTCACACAATGAAATCCTGTTGTATGGCATATTTATTTGTTTATTTAAATTATTTATACGCCGCCTTTCTCTCCATAGGGGACCCAAGGCAGCTCGCAACAGATAAAACAACAACTTTAGAAACCCTATATAAATACCCCATTTTAAAAAGAAACGTATACAATATTAAGATTAACAAATCAAATATAAAAACAATTCAGAAACATTTTAAAATCTTTAAAAGTTTAAACAGCATTCCGGAGACAGTAATTTGTAATTAGAGTAGACCCATTGGATCAGTGGGACCTATGGAGGAATTGACTCAGCAAATCCCCTCTGATTCAGTAGGCCTACTCTAGTTGTGACTTACTACACTAAGCAACAGATTCTCAGCCCTGTTGAAAGTGTAATCGACTGTGTGAATGTCCTTTCTGGCTTTATTGAAGTTTCACATTAATCCTTACGACTTTCTTTTGAAACATCAGGCACCCGATCTGGTGTAAGGGAGTTCCGCTGGCTCATCATGTAGGAGCCACGGAGAAACATGGAGCCCCTTTCCTCCTGAGTTGTTCCTGACTCTTTCCACTGAAGAGATGGTGGTGGGGGGGTGTACATGTAAATCACTAGGCAGGCTGTCTTATTTCATTTGGGCGTCTGTTTTTGTTTTTCATCCCGAGCCTTCCGCCATATCCCCTTGCTGCTCTTTCCGGACTCAAAGCTGATGGCAGTGGGTGGCTTTCTCCCACTTCCATTCAAATTAACAGTGCCAGTGAAACACTCTGAAACACTGGGGAGATGAAAGAGATTTCTTGATGAGCAGGTTTCTGTGGTGCCCTTGGGATGACCTTTTTGAAGGAATGTCTTATTCTCTTTGAGAGAGATGGTGAGAAGTTGTGGGGGGGGGAGAGAGAGAGAAAGATCCATGCACACATGACAAAGATTGTTTTTCTTAAGACGCTCGTAACAGATGCCTTTGAACCATAATCTGCCTTTGCACTGCTCTCATCTGGAATGCCTTGTTTGCTTCTCTTTCCTCTCTCTCTCTCCCCCCCCCCCCGCCCTGCTCCCGCCACCATACATAGCTCAGATAGAAAGGAGGCAGGTCACAGGGGATGCCTTGGCCTGCTCTACATGAAGCTTCCCTTGTACCGCCCCATCTTCACAGAATGAAATGAATATGTGGGGGGGGGGAGAGGAGAGCGAGAGAGCTGCGTGCCAGCAAGCACAGCTGGAAATCCTTGGGGTTTCCCCCTCCTCCTCCTCCTCCTCTTGCTGCCACCCACCCCCTGCCAATGATGCTGTCATCTTGGGCCCGCTGGAAGGATTGGAGGTGGGAGAGGAGGAGGAGGAGGAGAAAAGCTGGAGAAGGTGGGGAATCGATTCGCTAATGGAGCCAGAGGAGCATTACTAATATGGAAGCTCCCAGCCAGGAGGTTTTTGCCCAAAAGCGCTTTGATAAAAGGGGAAAGCCAGCAGAACAGGAGAGGCGGTGGGCACTGTGGGCTCCTTCTCTCTGGAGGGGTGGTGTTTGCAGAACTTTTTCTCTACTGCACCCAACTTTGGCTTCTCTTTAAAGGTGCAGTGGCAGGGGTGGCATTTGGGGTTCGTGCTGTTGGTGGGACTGATGCAGGAAATGGGAAGGAGGGGTGGAGGGGTGGCCTCCCTTGCCTTGCAAACGCAAGAAATGCTTCCACTAATGCTGCCTTTGAACGGAAGTGGAACTGTGTTTGTCCACACAGCTGCCTTCCAGGCCAGTGATTTTTGTACAGTGTTCCTGTGCTGCTCCGGGGCAGGCGCTAACTGTAAGACCTGCTCAGATTTTTGTGCCTTGCCAAAAGGTCTCCCTTTTGCCTCGTGCCTGCTCCCTGAATCAGAGCCGTAAAAGCCCAGCGGTGCTTGAGGTGGGAAGGAGGCAAGGCAGCCAGCACAGGGGAGAGTGGGGAGAGTACAGGCAGCCCCATAAGCAGCTGGGATGAACAGCTGCCACTCCTCTGATGCTCTGCTGCAGCGGGAGGGCTGGAGTCAGGAGATCTATGCCTGATGTAGGTCTTCTTTCAGCGTCTGCTTCAGCCAGTTGGCATCAGGACCCCCTTCCCCCCCCCATTGACATTAATTCCCTTTCGTTTTGTGTCAGGGCAAAGAACCTAGACTGCTTCCATGAAAAGGACTATGTGCCTTCTTCTCCCTTCTGTGCTACATGAGGAAAGGGGAGCTTATTGGGCTGTGCTGTGCTAGTGATTCTTGGAGTAGCTTGAGTAAAGCCCTATTTTTCACTCGCACATTGATGAGTACTAATGACTAAAAGCCCCTGATGTTAGGAAAGTGTGAAGGCAAGAGGAGAAGGGGACGGCAGAGGATGAGATAGTTGGACAGTGTCACCGAAGCTACCAACATGAATTTCATGAAACTCTGGGAGGCAGTGGAAGACGGGAGGGCCTGGCGTGCTCTGGTCCATGGGGTCACGAAGAGTCGGACAGGACTAAACGACTAAACAAACAAACAAACAATGGCTAAAAGACTGAACCATAGAGGACGTTTCTTTTGGTCATTACGCACCTGTCAGGCTGCATCCAACTTATAGCAGCCCTAATAGGGTTCTCAAAGCAGAGGTGAAATATCCAAGGAGTGGTTCTACCAGTGCTGCTCCCCAGTGAATTTATGTGGCCAAGCAGGGATTTGAAGCTGGGTCTCCTGTGTTCCAGTCTGTCACTCTGTCCACTCTACCACACTGGTTGGCATGGACCACAGTCTTCTGTGTTAAAGCTACATGTCTTTAACTTAGCACAGGGATGGAGAACTTTTGGTCCTGTTCTTTATTTGGACTAGAGTTCCTGTTGTTCCTTATCAGCAGCCATACTGACTGGGAGTTCTCAGAGCTGAAATCCGGTGAATCTGGAGGGTAGAAAGTTGCCTGCCTTCATTACTAAGCTATAGGGCTGAAATCCAGTAGCTGGTCCCAAGCGGAGTAGATCCACTGAATCAGCAAGGATGGCATGAATCACCTCCTCTGTAAGTTCCATTAATTCAGATGGGCCTATGCTATCTAAGACAAAAGTGTGCCCTTCTTGCAAGGCCATGCTATATGGATTGTATGTGAAATCCTTCAAGCATTCTAAAATGGCTTTCTTGTGGCCCTTGTTGATAATGCGATTTGCTGTTCTTCGTGCTCTTACAGGCTGGTGACGTTGACAGAGCGGGAGTCCCGTCTGGAGGAAGTGCGTTCCACGTTCTTGGCTGCCTACAGCAGCACAGTGGGCTTGAAGCCTGTGTCGCCGAGCCCGTCGGGAGCCATTGGTGGCCTTCTGGAACAGTTTGCCCGGGGCGTTGGACTCAGAGGAAGCAGTGTGCTTTGACACCTCCCCCCCACAGCACCTCCCTGCGGGTTGCTTTCTACTCTGAAAAATGAAGGAACCTCAAAGCCATGAGAGCCCAAGCACCAGCTTTCCAGTCTGGAACAGAACCTTGGGCCATGTTCTCTGTGATGCTGGCTGCACTGCCCCGACTGCCGGTTCTTTTGGGTTCATCTGACTGTGATCTCAGCCTCAGTTGCCTTGGGCTGGACTGGTTTTCCACTGGAAACTGGGAAGAGGGGGCTCCCCACACACTCATGCAGGACTTGGGTAGCTCTGACAAATCACCACAGTAAAATGTGTCAAAACACGCAATCCCTGGTGTCTGTCTTGGTACATTTATGTGTTGTTCAGTGCTTTGCTTCACTGGGTGACTTCTCCCTGGGCTTGGTTTGCTCTGTAGAAACACAGCAAAACCCACCCCTGCTTCAGGGTACAGAGTCCTGGTTCTTCAAGTGGGAGGCTTTAAGCAAGGGAGGGCAGTGTCTGAGCTCTCTCACTCTGACTCCTCTACAGATCTAAGGCAAAACTCTCTCAGCGCTAATCAGGCTGTGAGCTTAAAATTGAAGTTCTGGCCCCAGGCTATCCATAGCCTGTGCCAAAAATAATCTGAATTTTGTGACCTCCATAAATATCTGCAAATTGATTGAATTTGCACACTTTTTTCCTCTTGCATACTTCTGCATCTTTTACTATTTTGCTTAATATATTTTGGTCCTGCTGGCCATGAGTAGGAGCAACGAAGGCCCCCCTCGTTTCAGGATCACTGGCAGTCTTACCTAGCTACTATTCTGCTGTCTGTAGTCTTATCAGATTGTCAAATGCCCATTTCCCCTTTTTCCCCGTACTTCCCTGTTTTTATTTTCTGTTTTCCTTTCTCTCTCTTTTTTTTTTTGGTTGAGGTGAAAGCTGTTGCTTTCCGGGGAAGAAACTCTGTCCCAAGCCCTTTCTCTACTGCCTTTCCTGGCAATGCTGTTGGCACTTTGGGCAGTCCTGCCTCTTAGATGGGTAATAAGTACAAGATTTTTTCATGTTTCTTCCCAAATGAAATATGCCATTTGAGAGTGAAAGTTAGGTTCATGGTTTGCTGAAGAGTTGAGAAGGTGTAACCAGAGTTGACCTGAGGCCCTTACCAGGTGCAAGGAGTTTAAAGGCTTTAATTATATCACAGTAATTAGCAGTCAAGCAAGACAGAGTTGTGGGGTATTGTCCATTGAGAGGGCTTGTTTCAGTTGTTAAACATGCTCAGATGCAAAGCATCATTTCCACTCATGGGCTTCAGTTGATCTCTGTGTGCAGTTTACAGTAGATGTGGGTGGAACCAACTACAGGTTATCTCCATTAATTGAACGAACTGGTGTTGCTGAAGATGGATCATGTTCTTCCCTCTCTCCCATGTTCGCTTCCACTCTTCTCACAAAGCAACTTTTGCCCTGTAACAACTACTGTTACCATCTAGTCTCATGTCACCTTACTTGCTGAAGATTTATTTTATTTAAAATATTCTTTAAAAGGTCTTTTATAATGTGTTACTTACACAAAACTTGGGATGAGGTGGATGATGGAAAGCACAATCTACTGAGATACCTAGGTATAGAAAAGAAGAGAAAGAATGCCTCCATATTGACATAACGGGTTATTTCCTTGTAATCTCCTTTATTTGCAGCAAACATAGGGTTGCTTTCTATTTGACCAGGTACTCCCCAGGAGTGTGTTGGGAAATGAGGATGGGTGAGGCCCGGAGTTTGGAAGCTCTGATAAATGGGGTGCCCTTATGTGACATCCGGTTGCTTCTGCCTTAGGACAAACTCGTGAATTAATGTCCCCCAGAAGGTCCTGACGCTAAGGCTTGCTCAGGAATGGAAAAAGCAAATGCTTCTCTCCATCGGCCCTTAAAAAACGAAAAGACTGGATGGATAAGGTCGGGATCATCACAAGTGGTGTTCCCTTGCCTTTATCTGGGTTTCCGCATTGGATGAAGTTCAACACTATGTTAATATGTATTTTTTTTCTTCACTGGGGTGGTTGGAGTAAAATGCGTCCACTAGCACCACCACCCCACTTTTAAAAGACAAAGTCCAACTCGCTGGGTGTGTTCTTCTGCACTTAGTGGCTCCTACTTCTGAGTCGACCCGCCTAGGAGCGCACTGTAAAAACCCACGGGGTGGTTCCAGCAGAAGGCAACGGGCACGAAGTTCGGTCAACTGGGCGATGCAGCGATGCACCTCTGGGTCGGTCCCGGTGGAGGGAAGAAGCGAGTCGGCTGGAAAAAGCTCACCGTCTTGGGTGGTGCGGAAATCTCAGCCGAGAAGGAGACACACACCCACGCCACGCCACGACTCGCCCACCCTCCCGCGCCCGCTCCGCCCTTGCGCGGCTCCGGGCCCGAAGGGTCCGCCGGGGTCCCGGGTCGCGGCGCGCTCTTTCCTCCGCCTGCCTTTTCCCGAAGGCTATAAATAGCCCGGCCCACGCCTCGGAACAGCGGCGGAGCTTTTAAACTCGCCCGCTTTGCAGACGGGAGGGAAACGGGAGCGAGCCAGCCAGCCAGCGGCGTGAAGGCAGGCAGGCAAGGAAGGAAGGAAGCAAGGAGAGAGGGAGGGAGGGAGGGAGGGAAGGAGGCACCCCCTTCGCCTCCATAGCCCTCATAGGGGCGGAGCCGCGAGCGGGGAGGACGCCGGGCTGAGGAAGGGTCCGCCCGCCGCTCCTTGGAGCGAAGCCCTCGCCTCGCCTCTCTCCTCCCGCCCGGCGCCTCGCTGAGTCCCGCGGCGCGAAAGGGAGGAAGGAAGGTGGACAGCTCTCCTCGGCGCCTCGTCCTGCCGCGTTCAGCACCTCGGACAGCTCCTCGCCGCGCTCAGACGGCGGCCAAAGGGCGCGCACGGGGCGCCCCCTAGAGCCCGGCGAAGGCGGGAAGGAAGGGCGGGAGCGCGAGTGTCCCCCCCCCGTTGTTCGCCGGCCGGTTCCTCCCCTCTCCGGGACACACGTGCGGCCCCCCTGCGGCCGGAGGAAAGGCGGGCGCGGCTGGGGCAGAGCGGACCACCGAGAGAGCCCGGCCGGCCAATCACCCTCCCCCCCAGCCCCGCGCCGCCCCGCCAACTCTGCGGCCCGAGCCTGCCGCTTCCCTTGCCCCATGGAGCGAGGCCCGCTTGGCTCCTAGCGCGGCTTCGGTCCGGCCGGGATGGCGTCGATGGGGGACATGGAGCCCGCTCCGTCCAGAGTGGCCACCAAGGTGGAGATCACCGTCTCCTGCAGGTGAGTGCGATGGAAGCGGAGGAAGGGAGGGAGGGGAGAGGGACCCACCGACCCCCCCCACACACACACACACACCGGTCCGCCGAAAGCCTGTTTGACCCGTCGTCTCTCTCTTTCCGGAGGAGGATTAAGTCAAAGCCCCTCTCCTGGTAGGGCTTCCCTTCCTCAACTATAGAAGAAACGCCTCCCAACAGAGAACCTGCGTGTCTCAGCAGGGGGTTGGATTAGTGTAAATAGTGCAGCCCTGGTGAGTGAGTGTGCAAGAGTGCATTCTCCGGATTGTGGTGAGCGGAGTGGTGCAAATATGTGTGCCTTTCAGGGCCCCAGTGAAAGGGTACTGGTTTGAAGGTGTACAATATAGGAGTAGATCCAATATTCTCAGGGCTGCAAATAGGTCATTGATCTGGTTTTCCTTGTGTACAATACTTATCCAACTGTCTTGTCATTTATGTGTACATGTGTGTGTCCTTCCAGGTTCAGTATGTGCCATTCTCTGTATTTACACACTGCGTGCACATGTCCGGCATTCATGCCTTTTCCCAGCTGTATGTGCCATTTTTAGTACTGCGTTCATGTTCCATTCATGTATTACAATGAGCATGTAGGTGTTCACCATAATCTTTCTGCTTTCACACTGGCACATTCGTTGTCATCAACCAATGTGCGTGTTTCATTTGTCCTTTGAACTGCTTCGCAAGCACTGTTGTTTTGCTCTGGATCTTTCCTTTGGATGAATGTTCATGTTTCATGACTGTAGCAATAGGCACCTGTCTCCATGTGTGTATAATACACATCCCAAGGCATGCAGCATTCACTTTTGCACAGATGTGCTGGGTGAGTTCCATGAACTAGAAATACAGGGTTAGAAGAAGCTGGGAGATGAATGACTGCATCGTCTTGCTCTCGTAAGTACAGGGAAGGGCAATGTTCTTTACTAAAGAGTTATATACATTTTGGGGGCTACTCAGCATAGACTTCCAAGCCAGTTGGGTACTGCTTGATATCACTACACATAGACTTTTGAGACCATATATAAACTCTGTTTTATAGAAGAGCTTTGAATTGGCACATCTGACACACTTTTTAACATCTGAGATTTCCTTAGCAAACAGGAAAAAAGCAAGTTTCTAGTCCTTACGATCACAGAGAAAAGTCAGCAAAGTTTCTTTTAGTTTTGTGGACAGACACTACACGGGGTTTTCAGTGGTTAGGAGATGTGATTTTTCCCTGTAATTCCCTCAACATCCCTGTTCTCTTCCTAGTTCTCTTTTCCCTTTCCTTTTTTTAACATCTCATTTCTGCTTCCTTAAATCTTTGTTTCAGTACCTGAACAACAGTTTGCAAAATTTGTGCCAAAATCATGTACAAGTTGTGTGTGTGTGTGTGTGTGTGTGTGTGTGTGTGTGTGTGTGTGTGTGTGTGTGTGTGTGTGTGTGTGTGTGTGTGAAGTTATCCAAATTTGCATGATTTATTTTAACAGCTAAATATAAATTTCATTCTGGGAGGTACGAGCTGAATAAAAACAAAGTAAGAGGATGTGCTAAGCTACCTAGACATTTGGGGGAAATGCCTTCTCTGCATTTGTGGGCTATTTGATGGTCACCTGGACATTAAGTGTAGAATACACAGCAGATGGAAGGCTGGAGGGGGAGGAGCGCAGGATTGGGGCGAAGAGGAGAGCCTGGGCTGCAGGGAGAAGGCTTCTGCCACAGCAGTGCCTGTACGCCAATTAATCCTGGTCCCTGGAGGCTGGGTTTAAAAATAGATCTGAATGGACACAGAAAAGGAGCCTTCCTCCCGGCAGCGAGAGAAGCTGTGGCTACCACCAGCGATAAGCATCAACCCGCTTTCCTGTGCAAAGAGAGTGGAGAGAAATCTGTGCCCCCGGAGGAACACCGAGGATGGACGGACTCTCATTGCAAGGAGCCCTGGGCTGCCTTTTACTACTGTTCAGAGTGCAAAGTCTCCTGGGTGGGGTGGGGGGTTAAGGAAGGTGGTGGGGATCAGGTATAAAGAAGAGAAGACCATACCTATGAGGGGAGGGGATGGCGTTTTCAGAGCAGATCTTAGGAGAATCCTTTTTGTAGCCATGCTGGTTGGGGGATTGGGGAGCATTTTTAAGACCCGCCGTCCAAAGAAGTGACTTTTGAAAGCTTCGGTTCAGGGGCAATATTTGGGGACACCTGATCTGATAAAACTTCCCAAAGGCCTCCAGCTGGCTGCATAGAGGACTGGGCTTTTTATTCCATTCAGACTGCTTCTCTTACATTCCTTAAGAAATCAGAGAAAGTTGATTCACAAGAAAAAACTTAAGACAATCACCTGGCAGATATCCTTTGATCGGTATTCCTGCATTGAAACAAGGGGTTGGACTTGATGGCCTTGTCGGCCCCTTCCAACTTCACTGTTCTATGATTCTATGAAAGAGGTTGTCTCCTTTGTGGCAGGCTCCCCTCTCCCTTATCGCATAGCCTTGCTCCCCATCCGCTTCCTTAAACCAGAGTTCTCCAGATTTGCAGAGGGCAGAAGGAATTGTGGCCATCATGTCTGGGAAACCTCCCATCCACTTGCCTTAGAGTTCCTAGCTTCTTGGAAGCCAGACAGAGGTAGTAGCTGCTTGTTTGCCTAAGGGATCCCTAAGGTGTGCTCACCTGGCCAAGGTAGATTGCTTTGAGCAAACAAAGACTTTTCTGTTTCCAGAGATTGGGTGGAGCTGCTATGGAGGGAGGGGCCCCTGAGCTGTAGCAAGGGATGCTGCAGTGTCTCTTTCTCCTTTCCCCTCCCGTCTAAAGCGGAGAAAGGGAGAGAAGAAGCAACTCTTCCCATGGCTGCCACCTGCCGTGCACCAGCACCCCCCTGGAAAGTTGTCCAGGAACTGACTGCTCCATGGTGGAAGTTCTCTCTCTTCTTCACCACGTACCTGATGTGGAGAGAATTGGAAAGAAATAAAAAAACAAACCAACTTACAAGTCTCAGTATCCCCAGAAGGAAGGAGGAAGCAAGTCATGCTTGCCTTCAGGTCAAAGGAATTGAACACATGAGCCCAACTTTTGGGCAGGAGGAGAGTTTAGCAGCTCAGAATCACTCGGGCCACCGGCCAGGCTAAGTGAAGGATTCCTTAGATTTGTAGTCCCTCCTCTTCCCCTGTCCCTCAAAATAAGGGGATTTCCATGAGGTAGGGTGCAGGATAGATGGATAGCGGACTGAATTAGATGTCTCACTGTGGAGCCAGCGGTTGGGAGTTCAATTCCTCACAATACTTCTTGTGAGTAGAACCAGCCTGGGTGGCCTTGGGCAAGCTGCCCCCGGAAGAAGAGAATGGTGAATCCCCTCGGAATACAGTGGTGCCTCGCTAGACAGTTACCCCGCATGACAGTTTTTTCGCTAGACATTGACTTTTTGCGATCACTATAGCGATTCGCAGAACAGTGATTCCTATGGGGGAATTTCGCTGGACAATGTTTGGTCCCTGCTTCGCAAACCGATTTTCACTTGACAACGATTTTGACAGCTCCCTCCGCGCTCACAAAACAGGTGTTTTCGGGACCTAAGCTTCACAAGACAGCGATTTAAACAGCTGATCAGCGGTTCGCAAAGCGGCTTTCCTATGGCCAATATTTGCTAGATGACGATTCTTCGCCGTTGGAACGCATTACAGGTTTCAATGCATTCCAATGGGGAAATGCTTTTCGTTAGACAATGATTTCGCTAAACAGCAATTTCAGTGGAACGGATTATCATTGTCTAGTGAGGCACCACTGTAGTCTCTACCTGGAAAACCCTGGAAAAGGTTGTCATAAGCCAGATGCCGAAAAAAACAGGCACCTACATGGATTGATCAGTCCTTGTCTTCCTACAGCAGCAGACAGAAATATTTCCATTCCGCTACTGAGAGGCTTGCAACTCACCTCAGGTGTAAGAGGGAAGCATGGTGATGGCTTTGTACATCTGCATTGGCTTCCCCCAGCCTAACATGCTGGACTACAACTCTCACGAGCAGTCCTGGACAAGGATGATGTCATTTGTAGTTCGGCTTCTCTAGCAGGCACAGGAGTTCGGAAGGCTGGTCTACACATAGAGGCTGGAGCGAGAGGGTTTCATGGTAGGCATCTTTTCAGCTCCGTTTAGCAGCGGTAGAGAACACTGTTCTGACAGCCCCAGTTCTACAGAGGGAAGCTGTTTGGCATTAAGTGCCTGCAGACTCATTTGATCTGAGCTCCTGTTAAGGAGCAGAAGGAAAGTTGGGTTAGAGGAGCCACCGAGAGGATCCGGAAGGCCTAACTGCCTGTAATGAGGGCAGAAGCCAGCACCACTCGCTCCAGGGACTTCTCTCCTGCCGCCTGTCATGGCTGTAGCTTGCTTAGCATGTCTCAGACTTAACGAGGGGCATAACGCCATAGAAGCAAAATCAGAAAGAGGGCGGGGGATGGGGCGCTATTTTGTTTGTTTGTTTCATTATTACAGGTACAAGGAGGAATTAAGAGGCCTGATATAAACCACCTCAGGCCTCCTCAAGAACCTTTCAGCAATGCACCGAATCCCATGAGAGTTTTCACCAAAGTCACATTATGCGCAGCTGGTTCTTGAGAGATGTTGGTAAAAGACTCAGGAAGGGTTCTGGGGTGCCTTTCCCCCCATTTGGACTGGGCCTTTGTAAGTGGACGGTTGCTTTCAGGCTGGTGTCCCCCACCCCTCCATCCCCTGCCTTTGGCCTGCCCAGCTGAATGCGAGGCTGGCATGGTGGAAGGAGACACCGTGTGACTTTACCCCCTTGCTATGCTCCTTGTGCCTGTAAGAGCTCTCAAAGGCTCTGTCCTGAAGAATCATAACAGCACGGCAATCCAGTACACATAGGTGTGGAGGGGGAAGAGGGACAGATAGGAAGAGGACTCTTGTCCAGGAAAGCACCCGTCTCATGGTGCCGTTGTTAAACTGCAGCACTGCAGTGAAGACTCTGCTCACAATCTGAGTTTGATCCTGGGTTCAGGTAGCAGCCTTGAGGTTGGCTCAGCCTTCCATCCTTCTGAGGTCAGTAAACTGAGTACCCAGCTAATGGGGGGCAAGGGGAATGTGTAGCCTGCATAACTGAATTGTAAACTGCCCACAGAGTGCTTTAAGCACTAGAAGCAGCAGACTTTGCTTTTACAAGCTGGCCTGGGTGTCTCCCACTTGGAAAGCTATGTGTGATTTTTTTTTAATGTTATGCGAACCCCAGATCTGTGCACAGAATGAATTATGCAACTCAAGTTTTTTCCGCATATGGCTAGTTTTTCTTGCATAATTTATTAAGTTTCTAAGGGTGAAGTTTTCAAAGAACTGAAGAGGTTGGGACAAGGTCAGGGTGAGGAAAACTGAGATGCAAAGGCTTGGTAGATGAGGAAGGACACGGCTGAATATTGGTGACACCCTATAGATATTGGAGAGAAGTGTCTTCAGGAGAGGCTAAGCCATATTGTCCAGGAATTAGTGTTGGTACATACTGCCATGCCTTCCCTAATTTGTCAAACTGCACCAGTAGAGTGTTCTGGTAACCATGAGGGCTAGCCACTTGCTTTTTCTACAAAGACGATGCAGAGCTTCATACTGGGTATCCAGTTCCATGTATTTGGGGGGAAAGTGGGTCAGTTCTAGCTGTGGGGGAGACCGTGCCCAGTACTGAGGACCCTTGGACAGAAAAAGAAGCTGTCCATGAAACAGAGCTCTGTGTTTGACCTGAAGGCTCCTATTTGGGATCAATCAGGTGTTTGAAGCAGTTTTCCAATAAAGCAAACTCTGTGTGATGAAAACAGGAAAGCCAGCACCACAAGAAACTACCAAAAACTTCAAAAAATTACTTCTTTTTTGCACTATAACTTCTCCTGCCTTCAGGACTCTGGGAACTGTAGTCTCAAAGGTAACTTTTCCAGGCTAGTTGGCTGAAGTGCAAGGATGGCTCAGTGTAACAGGTAGAAGGTATTGTTCTGAATAGCAAACAAAAAATAATTAGTAATAGGAGCATCATTATAGCTGTGGTAAAAAGACAATACACATTTAGTAACAAAAATGGACACAGCTTGGATCATTTGTGCAATTTGGCATGTGTGTGTGTATGTTTAGCATAATTGAGTGCTCTTCTGCTAATTGTAAAGAAGAGGCATAGGGCTTAAAACTGTGCCACATGGCCACTACAACCCAGACTGATTTTTATCTTTCATCAGGCTGCACCTCATCAAACATGTCTTTCTTATGGACTAGAAACCTAAGGAAGCTTTGGCTGTATTTGTTTAAAGAAAGACGGCACTAACTTCACCACCTCTAATACTTGTCAATGCCTTAGATGCATCCTGTGTGATCTTTTCATATTAAACAGACACACAGACACGTCCCAGGCCTGAGAGGAGTCGGGGAAATGTGTTGCTTCACCCATTTTTTTTATTTTATGAAGACATTAGTATTTTATTCTTCCAGAAAACCTCCACTCACCTGCTAAAACCTCCTTTGAATGTTTGTAGATTATCTCCTCCCTTCAAGATTCTAATCGTGTAGGCATCATGAGTCCAACATGAACACAGGCTCTCCCCACTGCCACCTGTTTTTTGTAATATTTTGTCTGATGAAGAGGTCTGATGATCTCGAAGACTTGCACATTTTGACATTTGGGTTCGCATGAGGCAGGTATTCCACTAATTTGGCTTGTTGTTGAAAATGGGGGCGAGAACGAACAGAGATCAGGGCTGCAATCTTAAACAAACGTAGTATTCGGAAACAATCCCAGGGAATCCAGTGGGGCCTCCCTCTTTGAATCATGATATGTGAAGCTAGTACTGTACCGAGTTGCGGAGATAGGCAGGGTCCAAAGAGGAGGCTCTGTTAGTTGTAATCTGCAGCCAGGATGTGGATGCAGAAGAGTTCCTAACTCAGACAGTGATGAAACACAACAGGAAGCCCATTTATAGGTTAAAATTTTTACCAGCCAATGACAAGGTAACAGCTGCACAGCAGTTATACCCATAAAGATGGAGCTATTCTTAATGGAGGAGCTTAAGGCATGCAGGCAATGATTGTCAGCCAGAATATCAGGGAAGAAAGAAAGAAGACAAGAAGCCTTTAGCAGAGCCTGGAGGAAAACGTTAGCGAGGCTGCATGGAAGAATATCATGCAAGGGAACAAAGCTAGGAAAAGTTGTTTTTTTTTTACTATGAGTCCCAGATTCCTCTAGATAGTATGGGAGTTGTAGACCGAAAGTAACTGTTCCACGTTTGGCAAAAGGGAATGGGAATACAAACCATGCATTCAGAGAGAATAAAAAAAAGGGCAGAGCACAAACCTTTGCACCCACTTTGAATTCAGAACTTGAAAGTGCTCCTTTTTCAAACTACAACTCCCAGATTCCTCTCTGCCTCTGGAAGGATTCTGAGAGTTGTTATCCAAAAAAAAAAAGGTAATTCTTTTAAGTTACTGTATTTCCAAATCATATAATTATGTAATGATCTTATAAAATTATATAATGATCTTAGAACTGCAGAGCTGGAAGAGACCCTATGAACCATAGAGTCCAGCCCCTGTCAAGGAGGCACAGTGGGGAATCGAACTCACAACCTCTGGCTCTACTGCCAGAGACCTAAACCACTGAACTATCCAGCAGTTCCTGTCATCATGACAACGACAGAGGTATAAGCTCCAGTTGCTTTTTGAGATTCCCCAGCACAAGCTCTGTGTTGCATAAGCAGCTGCAAACCAAGAACAAACTTCAGCGTTGTCACCTGGCTGCCGGGAACACGGCTGTGACAACTGTGTGATGTACACTGCTTTTAACTGTGCTTTCGGTATGGTAGAATCACCACGGCCTTCGGAGGAAAGAATAGCTTAGCCCACGAAAGGTAAATGCTTCATTTACTCATCCATTGGCAGTTCCATGCTGCTTTTCAATCTCGAACAAACAACAAAACCGTCAAGGTAGTTTACAAAGGGAAAAAAAGCAACAATAAAAGCACTTATGAAAATAATAGAACAATAAAAAGTTTCATTGAAATCACTGGGATGCCTAACTAACTTGACGTTCATAAAAATACTGTCTTAAAGTACAGACAGGAGACAGTTCTCCTTGGACTTTCTCTCTCTATCTCTGACAGATGTAGTAATCCTCATTCATTCATTTATCCATTTATTCAATATTTATGTCTTTATTTGTTTCACGTGGTGTTGTTCTCCAGTGCTTCTCATTGCATATGGGAAGCGATCTGCAAATTCTGAAAGTTTTTACCATGAACAAGTCAAACAAAATTCTCAAATCAGCTGCACTGGTTTTATTCAATAGAAACAGCTATTCCCAGTATCAGAGAAGGTACTGTTCCACCATCCCCCCGTCCGCAAAGTGAAACATTAAGAATCTGTCAGTAAAAAAAGGGGTGGCATCTTTAATTCAGCAGCACCATAAACATGGTTGAATACACAAGGATTTGAAGCCAGAGCTTTACAAGTTAACCGACCAAAGCCATCTGCCTGGATTAATGAATATCATTTTTGCTTTTTCCAGCACTTGGATTTTTTTTTAATCCTTAAGGTTCCCCCCCCCCCATAAAATTTAGGAAGAAGTTGTGGAAATGTTGCTCTGTTTGTATCAAGAATTGAACCAAACAAAATTCTCACTCATTCCATCCCCCGTTCAGCCATTCTTTTCTAAGGATTTCATTTTTAGGGTGGAGCGGGTGGTAGATTCGTCCTCTCCTCTTATCCATGATGTGAAGCTGCCACTTCATTGTTGATTTAATTGCCTCTTTTAATGGTCTTAATTTGGATGTATTAATAAATCAAGCAATAGAAGACGTTTTGGTGAGAGAACAAAAACAGTTTAGATGGGTCGGGGTGACTTTGGTGTGGGGAGGAGAAACAGAATCAAAGAAGTCCTACACAGAGCATAGAAAAGTTACTTTTGTAGATTCTGGCTCCCAGAAATCCCAGCGGACAGGGCTGGTATTAAAGCAGTGCTTAGGAAAGCTTCCAGAACTTAGAAAAGTAGGCACATGGGGTGGAATGTTGAAGAAGCTGTAGTATTAAAAAGTGACTTTTCCATGACAATTTTATACACCCACCCTCTATGCCCTTGCTAATCTCTAAACTTACAGGCTGTACCTCTCTCTCTCTCTCTCTCTCTCTCTCTCTCTTTCTCCTCTTTGCTTCCAAATCTTCCCAGGAACCTGCTGGATCTGGATACATTCTCCAAATCTGATCCAAGTAAGTCAGCCAAACTTGCAGAGTTGCAGGGGTGGATGTGGGAGTGGGTGCAGGAACCATCCTTAGCAGGAACTGATGAATATTGTTGGAAAGGCAAGAGAAGAAGAGAAAAGAATTCATCATCCTTTGGTGACTATCATAAAATAAGTTGCATCAGTGTGATCTTCTGGTCCAGAACAATCCAACCCCATAAGACATCAACTCAGAGCAGTTGGCTTGTCAGAGTCTCACATCAACCCAATTATATACTGTACAGAGAGCGCCATTGCCAGAGGGCCATCTGTGTTCATCTGTTGAGACAAAATGAGTCGCAGTGAATCCCAGGGGACTGTAACATCAAACAGATTTCCCGTGGCATTAACTTTCGTGCACTTTAAGCCACACCAACAGAGATACAGGGATTGTTCCTCAGAATTTCAGAGAGAGAAGACATGTACGCAGGGTTGGGAAGAGTGAAGATTTTGGACTACACAGTCAAAAGGAAGTTAAATTCTGAAACTAGGGGTGGTGGGTGGCGACAGGGACCACTTGCCTGTAAAGAAGTGGGTTACAGTGTACAAAAACGTACACCATATTCAATTTGTTGGTTAGGGTTTTGCAAGAGTCTTTGTAGTTTCTGTTGTGAGCTGACACAGCTCCTCTCTTGGAAATTAAGGAGGTTAATTTTTAAGTTGCCACAAGACCCTTTGTTCTTAACACTAGCTGTCCACAAAACTATAGTTGATAATACAAAAATCATGGTACCAGGGTAGCTGGGAACAAGCCCCCCCCCTCAAACCACCCCAATATTGTATATTATACTTCTACTGGAAGTTCTGGACAAAACATTAGGCATATGATGAAGTGAGATGGAATCTATGAAACATATAGTAAGCGTGTCACAGGAGTCTTCATTAAATGTTAAAATGCTTTTTAAAAACTAAGTGGAATTCTTCTAAGTTGGGCAAAGGGGGTGGAATGGAGATGGTCTTGATGAGAGAACTAATGGAAAGAGAGGCAGAGAAAGAGGGAAGGGTATCCTCCTTAGGCATTTTTCCTAGAGGCCTTAAGTGCCATCCCTGGTTTGTGTGTGTGTGTGTGTGTGTGTGTGTGTGTGTGTGTGTGTGTGTGTGAGAGAGAGAGAGAGAGAGAGAGAGAGAGAGAACCTCAAATACTTTCCTCTGAGAGAACGAAGCTGAGGGAATTGGGCAGGTTGGCTGAAGAGAAGACTGAGAGGCAATTTGATAGCAATCTTCAAAGGTTTGCAAGGCTGTCACATGAAAAATGGACTGAGCTTGTTTTCCACAGCTCCAGAGAGCTGGGCTCAAAGTAATGGATTTAAATTACCGAAATTGAGATTTTTATTTATTTTATTTATTTATTTACAATATTTTTTAGCCGCACCATTGCCAGTGGCAGTGAGAGCTGTTTGGCAAGAGAATGGACTGCCTTGTAGGGTGGTGGGCTCTCCAACATTGGCGGTGTTTAAGCAGAAGCTAAACAACCCCATGTCAGGGATGCTTTAGCTAGAGATCTCCTACGTTGACAGAGCTGGACTTGATAAGCCCTGGATTCCCTTCCAGCGCTAGTCTTCTGTGATTCTCTGATTCTAAATCAACCCGACATGCAAAAAAGGTTGCTGCCTATGCTTTACATTCTACAATGATTAATGTATGAGTTGGCAAATTGTTATAGGCATCATCCCTCTTGTGTGCTCTGTGGGAGCCTTGCGATTCTTCAGGAGAAGCTCATTGGGGTATCTCAGGGAGCAGATCAGTACGCTGGCTGGAAGTGGGCTGGGAAGTTATGAGAGCTGTCGTTCGAAAAAGTAACTTTTCAAAACTTTGATGGCGGTTGACATGATTCCTTGAAGGCAAACGTGCCATTCTAAAAGGCCAGATTGCGATTGAGGGCACCCTTCTGCAAGCTTCCATCATACCCTCAAGGGAAACCTGAAAGGCACCTCCAAGCCAGTTTTCATGGACAGCTTGGGAGAGGTGTTTCCCGTTAGGTAAGCACCACTAACTTGAATTGTGCCCCCCAAGGCAACAAGTAGCCAACAATATTGCCACAAAACTGGTTGAACTTCTTCTTGCCTCCTGATTTTCACTGAGTCCTCAGAGATGGGCAGAGAGATGCACTCTGTGTGTCCAGCCCCCCCCCCCCAAAATTGAACCCACACTGGGAGAGGGCAGGAAGTTTGGGGGAGGAGGACTTGTAGGGCAACAGCTTGTAGGCACAGGCAAAGGGTGATATGCCTGCTCTAATCAAACCCTGTTGGCTCTTTGGTGGGGTGGAGTCCTTAGATGGGTGTTGGCCACTTCCAGCCTGGATTGGCATTGGCCAAGAAGACTGTCTGTGCTTAACTAGAGGACACAATCATTCGCACAATCATCTTTGGCATCTGGCTCCAGTGTGGATGGGGAGCTTGGGCCTCTTTGCATTAGATCAAATGGTTCTCACGGCTACAAGTGGAATTTTCTTCCAGTGCAAGTAGCAAGAGGAGGCAAGGACTTGCATGCTCTGTTTCCATCCTAGAGGCAGCCCTCTGACTCTCCATTCCTGGTAAAGTGGTGCCTTAGCTTACGACCATAATCTGTTCCAGAAGATGGTCATAACTCGAAATGGTCATAAGTCGAAGCGCCATTTCCAGCCGAAGGGAAAAAATCACGAAAAAAAAAATCACTGCAAGACTCATTGGAAATTAGATTAATCCATTCTGTCCGAAGAGGGGGGAGAAAAGCAATAAAGCGTGCAATAAATGCACAAAAAACAAACAGAGCAGATTGGAAATGCACAGAGAACAAAGAGACAAGGTCGGAAATGCAAAGAAAGCAAAAGAAAAAGCAAGGGAAACATGCAAGACCCATTGGAAATGTGGGGGGGGAGCCAAAAAGCAACCAAACCCCCCAAGACCCATCGGAAATGGGGGGGAGCCAGAAAACAAACCAACCCCCCAAGGTTGTTGTGGATTTTTCGGGCTCTTTGGCCATGTTCTGAAGGTTGATCTTCCTAACGTTTCGCCAGTCTGTGTGGCGGGCATTTTCAGAGGACAGCACTCCAGAGGACACCCCCAAGACCCATTGGAAATGGGGGGGAAACCCCAAAATGCAACCAAACCCAAGTCCCATTGAAAATGGGGGAAAGCCAACAAAAAAACAAACCCTCAAGACCAATCAGAAATAGGGGGAACCCCCCAAAAGCAGCCAACCCCCCCAAGACCCATCGGAAATGGGGTGAAAAACAAAAGCAAACAAACCTCCGAAGACCCATCAGAGCACAGAAACTTAACCCCCCCAGCTCATAACCACCCTGCAAAAACACCCAGAACAGTCTTTTAAAAGCAGAAAACAGCACCTTACCTTAGCAGGCAGCCCGAAGCCTTCCTGCAAACACACACGCACACACACACTCAGAAGCAGAAGCCAGGCAGTCCCAAGCCTCTTCCTCTGATGCACACTAACTGCTGGGGCGAAAGAGCTACAAAGAAGCAGCCTCGTCGCCACCTAAAGTTAGCAATTTGAACTTCCCGCCTTTTTTCCCTGCCCTTTTTTGTTCGTAAGTGGAAGCAAAATTTTTAGTCCAGAGCTGGTCGTAACTCAACATGGTCGTAAGTAGGGATGTTCATAACTCGAGGCACCACTCTATCTATCTATCTATCTATCTATCTATCTATCTATCTATCTATCTATCTATCTATCTATCTATCTATCTATCTATCTATCTATCTATCTATCTATCTGTCTGTCTGTCTGTCTGTCTGTCTGTCTGTCTGTCTGTCTGTCTGTCTGTCTGTCTATCTATTTATTTATTTATTTATTTGATTTTTACCCCGCCCCTCTAGAACATGTCTACTATTTGCTTTCAAAAGGCTGTTTACAAGGATGGTGACGCTCAGTGTTGTGTGGTGAGTAGAGTGACAGACTAGCACTCAGGAGGCCTGGGTTCAAATCCCTGCTCAGCCATGGAAGCTCACTGGTGGTGCAGAACTGGTAAAGCCACTCCTTAAATACAGTGGTGCCTCGCTTAACGGGCTCCCTGTTTAACGATAAATCTGCATAGTGATGAAGATTTTGTGATCGCAAAAGCGATCACATCGCGATGTTTTTAATGGAAAAAATCGCTTTGTAATGATCAGTTCGCTGTTTCACTTACCACATAGCGATGATTTTCCAACAGCTGACTGGTGGTTCCAAAATGGCCACCGGGTAAAAAAAATGGCCGGCCGCTGTGTTTTCGCCTGGATTCCTCGCTTACCGAGCAGCGAAAATGGCCGCCATATGGAGGATTTTCGCTTTAAGGTGAGTCTGAAGCCCATAGGAACGCATTAAATGGGTTTTAATGCATTCCTATGGGCTTTTTATTTTCGCATAGCGACGAAATCGCTTTGCAGCGATTTTTGTTACACGGGTTATCGTTACTATGTATCTCACTTACCTTGAAAGCCCTGTTAGGTTCACTATAAGCAGTCCCAAGTTGAAAGTACATAACAATAATTCTACTTAAGGATGATAGCCCAGTTTGTCCCTCAAGACTCCCAGAACCTTGTTCTTCTGCTGTTATATTCCGTAGGAGAACAAAATGTAGAGGGAAATCTCCCTCTCAGCTATTATTTGGCTGGGCTGCTCAATGAGTTAGGCACTTGGCTGTGAAGCTAGAGGTTGGGAGTTCAATTCCCCACTGTACATCCCAGGAGAAGGGCCACCCTATGTAGCCTTGGGCAAGCTGCACAGTCCTAGGGCACCCCCAGCAGAAGGGAATGGTAAATCACTTCTGGGTACAGTACTCTCTACCCGGAAAACCTGGAAAGGGTCTCCATAAGTCAGCTTGAAAGCATCAGCATTTATGCTTTCATAGAGCAAACGAATGTTATTTTTTTTTCTTTATTTATTTGTACCAGATCATTGCACAATTTAAAATTATAGTTATGTATGAAATATGGTAGTAGGCATCCTTCAGTCTCGAAAGACTATGGTAGCGTGCTCTGTATGGAGGACTTGGAACAGCGTCTAGTGTGGCTGAGGAGGCCAATTCGAGAGTTACAATCTCTTCCACACTGAAGACAAATCCAATCTGTCCCCTGTCCAGCTCCCTGGTTTTGCTTCCTTTGTGACTTCCTCTTTGCCTCAGCCCGCTGGACAAGGGTCTCTTCAAATTGGGAGAGGCCGTGATGTACCGCCTGCCTCCAGGCTGAATGATCAGATGTCAGAGTTTCCCATCTGTTGAGTTCTATTCCTAAGGCCTTCAGATCCCGCTTGCAGATATCCTTGTATCGCAGCTGTGGTATGAAATATAGATACAATTTTTAAAAAAATTAAAATGTTAAGATCATTAGTCTGTTTTTGACCAGAAGTAGGCTACTTCAATATCATCTTGGTCATTTGCTAGATCTTCTTTTGTACATGTGGTGGGGCATAAACTGAATGCACATAACTGCTGCACTGATTTAATCTTTCCCTGGTCACAGAAAAATTTTCTTGAATCTAAGTAGCCCCATTTTGCCTGAATATTCTTTGATCTTCCTTCTTTGCTTTGAAGTCTATTAATGGAATGTTTACAAACATTGTGACTGCTGAAGATAGAAGTAAGGTCACAGAATTCCATTTACTAAGAAGGAAGGAGATGCTGGTTTTGGGGGAGAAGAAAACATCACAAACACGTAGTAGGTAACAAGGCTGAGGTAACGGGATGATGGCTAGGAAGGAAATGGGGTAGAAGGCAGGTCAAAGGTCTTACTAAATGTCTACAAATTAGAGTTGCACATGCGGTCCATAGGAAAGAAGAAGAGATGGAGGGAAAATTGGAAATGATAAATGGAGAGGAAAACAGTATGAGGGAATAGAAAGCTGGGGAAGTGAAGAAAACAAACAGACGGATAATTTTTGCATGTTGATTAAAAGCTATTTCAGCAACTGATTAGCTCCAACTTCCTAGCAGAGGCTCATGTAAGCATTTGTTGATTTTATATTAACTTATGCCAATGGACACCGACTGGATAGCTCAGTGGTTTAGGTATCTGGCTGTGGAGCCAGAGATTGGGGGCTCAATTCCCCACTGGGCCTCCTTGGGGAAGAGCTGGTCTGTGTGGCTTTTGGGCAAACTGCACAGTCCCAGGGTGCCCCCACAAGAAGGAATAGTAGATCACTTTTGAGTACTATCTACTTAGAAAACCCTGAAAAGGTCAGAACTGACGTGATGGGACATTATTATTACATGACAATGGATCATATCATAAAATGGAAATTGTCATTTCGTCGTGTCCAACTCTTCGTGACCCCATGGACCAGAGCACGCCAGGCCCTCCTGTCTTCCACTGCCTCCCGGAGTTGTGTCAGATTCATGTTGGTTGCTTCGATGACACTGTCCAACCATCTCATCCTCTGTTGTCCCCTTCTCCTCTTGCCTTCACACTTTCCCAACATCAGGGTCTTTTCCAGGGAGTCCTCTCTTCTCATGAGATGGCCAAAGTATTGGAGCCTCAGCTTCAGGATCTGTCCTTCCAGTGAGCACCCAGGCTTGATTTCCTTTTGAATGGATAGGTTTGTTATCCTTGCAGTCCAGAGGACCCTCAAGAGTCTCCTCCAGCACCACAATTCAAAGGCATCAATTCTTCGGCGGTCTGCTTTCTTTATGGTCCAGTTCTCACTTCCATACATCACGACAGGAAAAATGGAAATAGGTGATCTAATTAATTTGTTGTCCAACATGCTGCAATAAATTACAAAAACTGTATCAGTTAGCCTTCCCCATCCTGGTGCTCTCTGAATGTGTTGGACAACAGATCACATCATCCTCGGCCTATGTGACCAATGGTGGAAGTGGTAATACAACATATGTCCCATATAGTTCAGAGCCAAAAGACATTTTTAAAAGTGTCGTTCAAACAAAAAACTCTGTATATGTTTTTCTTGGACGTGTGTAATTTCTGTTAGCTCAGCAACATTTGCAACACTGCACAATCCTGGGACCTATTTCTTTTTGAGTCTCTAGAGTTTTATACTATTGTAAGAAGTTGTCTTTCTTTTTGTTTTGTTTTGCTTTTAAAGTCCTTGCTCATCTCAACATGCTTGTAGACATCATGAAGCTGAAACCCCATCAAAGGACACTCAAAAGCCTTCTGTGGCTCAGCCATCAGCACAGAAATTCTCTGTAATTGGATATGCCTCTCGGTCATTCACCAGCAGACTCCTCTGACAGAAAGCCTTGTAGCCATATCAGAATCTAGTCTGTTGGGATTTGGATCTACCTAACGCAAAAGGCAGCAGCTGGTATGCATTAGTGATGAGTGAATAGTTCCAGATCATGACCATGTTATTTTTGAATTACAACCCTCAGAAACAACTGGCCAAGCTGACTGGGCAATTCTGGGAAACACAGTGCATGAACTTCCCCATGCTATCAAATCACATCAATCAAAATAATCTTTGTAACAATAATTATTTAAAATATGGTGCTGGAGGAGAGCTTTATGGATACCCCAGACTGCTAGAAAGATGAACAAGTGGGTCCTAGATCAAATCAAGTCTGAACTATCTTTTGGAGCCAAAAATGTTGAAACTGAGGCTGTCCTACGTGAGGCAAACCACGAGAAGGCAGGATTCTCTGGAAAAGACGATAACGCTGGGAAAGGTTGAAGGCAGCAGGAAAAGAGGAACAAACATGAGATGGACCAACTCCCTAAAGGAAGCCATAGGACTGAGTTTACAAGAGTTGAGCAGGGCAGTTGAAGGCAGGACCTTTTAAAGATGGCTCATTCGTAGGGTCGTCATATGTTGGAGGTGACTTGATGGCATATAACAAAAACAACTTTCTATTGTCTTGTCACTGAATTCCCCCCAATTTTTTTTCCCTCAGAATAACCTGATTTTTGTTTTAATGTCCCAAACTCTGTGCCGATTTAGGTAAAGGTAAAGGTTCCCCTTGACAATTTTTGTCCAGTCGTGTTCGACTCTAGGGGACGGTGCTCATCCCCGTTTCCAAGCCATCGAGCCAGCGTTTTGTCCAAAGACAATCTTCCGTGGTCACATGGCCAGTGCGACTTAGACACGGAACGCTGTTACCTTCCCACCGAGGTGGTCCCTATTTATCTACTCGCATTTGCATGCTTTCGAACCGCTAGGTTGGTGGGAGCTGGGACAAGCGACGGGAGCTCACTCTGTCACGTGGATTCGATCTTACGACTTGGTCTTCTGACCCTGCAGCACAGGCTTCTGTGGTTTAGCCCGCAGCGCCACCACGTCCCTTGTGCCGATTTACCTGAAGTAAATTTCTCTGGCATTAAGGAAGTTTAGGTCGAGATCTTCTACACACGCGCGCGAACTTCCAAAGCTATGTACATTTATACTTGAACTCAAGAGGGTTTTATATTTGTCCGAGCCACACTGTCGAGTCCCTAGGGGCCTACCCCCCACCGATGGCCCGTAGAGACCCCTCCTGCCCCCACTGAGCTGCCTTTGAGGTTTGCTGGGAATGGACCAGTGGGCCTGCCTATGTTGCTCACCCAGTGTTAAAGCTTCCCCCCCACCCCCTGAAACTGGTACTGGGGCAGGAAGTTGAATATATTTGCTAACCAATAATGATGAGAATCCTAATATCCCAGTGCTAGGAACAGAAATAGAGATAATCACAAACGGTGAACTCAGAAATTAATTGGCTGGTCATGATTTTTAAGCTTCAACGAGTGCAAAGCTACTGTTAAGTGTTTAAAAGAAATGGGTTTGAGAAAGAAGTGCTTTCCATATTCAAGTAGAAGTCCTAATTTCGCTGCGCTTAATTGGGCTGACTTGAAGAAATACCAAACCAACTTGTGATAACAAATTGTTCAACGTAGATAAGAAAGTATTGGAGAAAATACAGTGTTGTATTATTAAGTCTTGCTGTGATATGAATGGTGGTTGTTAATATAGCTTTCTTTCCTGTGCTTAGTAAGATTTTAGGTGGGGGTTTGGGGACATATTGTTGGATTAGACGTCTTTATAATGCGGTATTACTAAAAAAATGTTTTCCCCTGAATTGTGACATAAGTGGGAAGTACTGTGAAATGATACTGCCTTAAATTGGAGTGCCTTGTGCATAATTATCAATCGGTTCATCTCATACTCCGTAATCTGGTGAAAACTTACTTTTTATCTATAGCCTAGGATTAATTTATCCATCAATCATTGTCATTGGTGGGAGGGGGACTGAATATCAACAGGGGTCTTAAAGATCATTGCCAAGTCAACAACTTGTGCCCAAATACGTACAGTCACTAGCTTGGGGTCATGTTTAAATGTATGTTTGCCCTGTAGTCTCCCACTCTTATGTCTGAGGAACAGGAATTGTCCACGAAAGCTCACAATAAAATATAGCAGTTAGTCTTTAAGGTGCCATAGTGTTTTTATCTTCTTTCTTTCTTTCTTTCTTTCTTTCTTTCTTTCTTTCTTTCTTTCTTTCTTTCTTTATTTATTTATTTATTTATTTATTTATTTATTTATTTATTTATTTTCTTTTGTTTTTGCCCAATAGCCTCAGTTTAGTCATAGCCTCAGATTTCTCTGCCCTCCCTCTTGTATGAATTTCCACTCAAGCAAAAGGGCGGGGCAGAGACCTCTGTGCTCTTACTTGTGACTGGGAGATCAGCTGAGGAGATGGAAAAAGTGAGCTATCTGGGCCTGGTGAGTGGCTGTTTGAGGCAAAGGAGGGGGGAAAGGGGAACAACAGTGCCTGTGCTGCTGTCTTTACAAACCGGAACAAACTGGGACAAATCAGTTCACGCCCATCTCTCCTGATGATTTAAAACCAAGAAGCAGAAAGTACAGAAAGCATTAAGCATCCCTCTTGCTGCTGCTTCTCCATTCCAATTTGTTCCCTTCGCAAACCTGCTTTTTGTTAGAAATAATAGTCAGGGATGGTCTATATTGCTGTATTTGTGGATTTAGGATCCAAAGGTGCCTTGTGATAAGGAAGATACTAGTGTTCTTAGCGTTTGTTAAATTTTTGGGGATACGAAGAAGTTTCAGCAAAGTCCCTTTTATAAGTTGCCTGATAATGATTGTTCAGCCTCCAGTGCAAGAGTGAGAAACCAAGCATTGTTAGGGTTTTTTGCTTTCCCCGAAATGTCTCTAGCTTCTTTTCCTGTCATGAAGCTAAGTGTACGCGAGCATCCACACACAGAGCAAGCACAAACGGACATGCTGACTGCTCACAAAGAAGGACGCTGCCCCTCTGCGTCTCAGCAATGATTGTATCTTGAAAGTTTGCACACTTCCAGATGCAAATGGTCTCACAGATGTGCAAATTGTTTAGGAGTTTGACCCAAAAACAAAACAAAATGAACAAACAAAAAAAACCTAACAAAACCCCAATCTTACCACCTTATGATGAGGAAAAGAATTCTCACAGTGTCTCATTTTGTGCGTGAGGATGTATCCAGCCACAACTTATATTACTAATTTTTTAAAAAAGTACAGTAGTTACACAGGTGAAGTCATGGTTGGATATGCGTGGGTTGAAGCACACACTATCTACACTGAATGTTTTCTTTTCACACCTATTCTTGCAGTTGTGCTCCTCTATGTCCAAGGAACTGCAGACAAGGAGTGGCGTGAGGTGAGCAATTATTTCCTTTCCCCTGTTCTTTGCTCCCATCCTTAATTCCAGTATCAAGCCAAGGAAAGGAGATCCATCCTTATAGGCCAGCCCCCCTGACAGAGTTCAGCATCCCGGGCCATTATATTTGATGAGTTCCCTTCCCTGATTAGCTGGTTTTCTAGTAAGTTTCACCAATGAGCTGCCTCATACCTGCCTTTCCTTCGTCCAGTCCAAGCATCACAAACAAGCCTGTTGCTTTAAGTGGGAGATTTGAGGAGTCTGGAATCCTAAAAACTTAGATTCTGAATGAAAAGAAAAATGTCTTGTTCAGCTAGGAAGAGCCTCCCTGTCACATGGCTCCAAGGTGACCTCTCCTTTTCCTGCTATTCATACTACTTGCACTTTTAATCCTGGGCTGTGGATTGGGAGGGGTGTGACTGAGAGATTGTCATTGACAAACATCATGACCTCTATACCTGCCACACACCCCTTTTAACTTTCTGCATTTTCCTTCTTCCCTCGTGCCCCTTGCGTTTTTAAGTTTGGCCGCACAGAAGTGATTGACAATACATTGAACCCAGACTTCGTCCGGAAGTTCGTTCTCGACTATTACTTCGAAGAGAAGCAGAACCTGCGTTTTGATGTGTAAGTGGATCCTGCTTCTCTCCTCATCCTCTGCTCCAATCCTTACCCCTTTTCTTGCACCTCTCCTTTGCTTTTTGTCGGGAGCCTGTTGGTAAATATTGACAGGCAGGCATTTCTCTCAATAGTCCTTGCAGCCGGATGGTCCTCAAAAACTATCCAGAAACCGAATAGACTGTGTTCATCCATTGCAACAAATTGTTTCTAAGAATTTTGATCTATATAATAGGAACAGGAGTAATAGTTGTTTTTATGCAGATGTGCAGATAGAACAATTCAACTCTCATGGCTTTATCCTAAAGCAGTGATGGCGAACCCATGGCACGCGTGCCACAGCTGGCACACAGAGCCCTTTCTGCGGGCACGCGAGCCATAAGTCATCAGATTGCTACTCCCCACCACCACACAGCCAAACCTGAGAAGGCGGCTGTAGCTGTGGTGCTGGCACTTTGATAGGCTGATCCAGAGCAGCTGGCACTGGCGGCGGATCCAGAGTAGGGTCTTGACACACCTCTGTGCCCGGGAATCCCCCTTCCGCCACCATTTCTGGTTCCACCGGCACCGTGGCACACCACCTGCTGGTTGGTTGGTTGGTTGGTTGGTTGGTTGGTTGGTTGGTTGGTTGGTTGGTTGGTTGGTTGGTTGGTTGGTTGGTTGGTTGGTTTGTTTGTTTGTTTGTTTGTTTGTTTGTTTATTTATTTATTTATTTATTTATTTATTTATTTATTTATTTATTTATTTAAGTTTGGGCACACAAGCCCATAAAGGTTCCCCACCACTGTCCTGGAGTATCCTGGGATTTGTAGTTTGATTAGGTAATCAGAGTATCCTGCAAATTCAAGTTTAGTGTATTGCCTTAAAAAGAACCCTGCCCATTATCCTCTTGTGTAGCTCTGCTGGGGCAGTAGAAATGATGTCATGACCAGTGGCCAATGGCTGCTGATTAAAGAGTCCATTTTATAAAAATTTCAGGATGCACTCAGTTTTGGACTCAACGGTATAAAGTTGTGTGTAAATATCCTAAAATTGAAAAAGGGATTGTATGATTAGTGGCAATCTACTGTCAGAGACATTGTCCCTGTTGTGTTGGCAGAGCTCTGCAAGAGGATAGTGGCAGTTCATGCTTGACCAAACAACAAATCCTGGGATTCTGTAGTTCGTAAACATGACAAACTTGCATCAAACTACACAGTGTAGATATACTCTTAGTTATCCATTCAAGACTAAACCACTCCATACATTGTGTTATTGCTAAGAAATCCATTTCTTCTTGCCAGGATCCTCCCATTACTGTGAAAACTGCAGCTAAGCTCAGAGAAGGACAGGGTGGTCTGAAGGGGTGGCCAGTGTTACCATTGTCTGTGCTAAGAAAAACATTGCAGTGTGTTCATTCTGTGAGTTCTATCTCTTTTGAGCCACCATTCACTGCCTCTCTCCATTCGTCATTGCTCTGGTCTCAAATATCAATGCCAGGCTCTATCGAACATCGCCTAATCTCCTTTGGCCGAAACATTCATATCCTCTTCTCTGTGCTTTTCTAGTTACAATGTGGATTCCAAGACCTGCAGCCTGCCTAAGAATGTAAGTACCACGTTCACCTGCTCATCCATCCCTACAAGAGATGAACCCATAGAGTAGGTCATTAGCCGAAGTCCAGGAAAGTATGTTATGGTCAAAGGCAAGAAAGGGTGTTGTGTTCCCCTCCAGAAGGTAGGCAATATGGATATTTTATTTCCCAGTTGCACCAGCCACCAGGTGTTTAAATCTGAATTATTCAGGATATTTATTTTTTATAAAATGTTGAAATTATGAGATTCATAGTAGCCTTTAAAACAAAAGACCTCATCCTCAGAGTGCAGGGATATCTTGAAAACTAAATGACACTCTGTGTCTTATCTGAAGTATTGATGGAAGCAGGTCTGTTTATTGCTTTGCTTTTATTCTATTTATAAATACATGTTCCCCTAAAAATCTGCCATGCCCTTTTACTCTTCTCTTATCTCTCCACTTTCACATCAAAGAAAGCTCGCAGAATGTTTTGAACTACAACACCCAGAATCCCCCAACCAACATAGCTAGTACCATGCTGCCCTCCAGTGGTCAAGTGGTATAATGTAACTGTCCACACAAGCTAGGGGATTCTGGGAGTTGTGGGCCCGAAAACTATCCCAAACTTTGATATTTCTTCCTGTCTGGAATTCTTTTCCAATTTCCTCCATGTGACTTCCTCCCTGTCATCCATCAGTTCTGTTGCCAAAACTCACTTATCCTACAAGCCAATAGAATAAGTCCCTCTTCCCAGTGTCCTGTTGAACTAAAGTTTATGTAATTTGCTACATTTCTCCCCTCTTCTCCCTGCTTTCCATTTCTCTCCCTTTTCTTTTTCATTTCTTTTCTTTTCAGACAAGCTTTTAATGTCTAATTTTTAACATGTTACAAGATGGTCTATGGTTGCCGCTTTTATAGGCTTTTTAATATCTTTTAATTTTTTTAAATATTTTCTAAACTTGTTTTTCAACAAGCATTTTTAAATTAATAGCTGAAATCCCATAGTTTAGTTCAGAAAGTCACAACCAGAGTAGGCCCATTGAATCAGTGAGGATTTAGTGAGGCATCTCCTCCATAAATTCCGTTGACTCAATGGGGCTACTTCAGTTCCAACTTACTATGTCAAGCAACAGGATTTCAGCCTATATGTTTAATTGCTTTTCACTGGTCTAGTTCATTCTGTTTTCAAATTCTTATCTGTTGGAACAATGCGTGAGCCCCATTCAGTCCTTTCACTGGGATAAAGGTGGCATAAAAATTAAATTAATGAATGAATTGTGGGGTTATTATGATTTACTGAGACAGAAGCAGGAGGCACTTATTTAATCACAAAGGAGGTGGTGATAGTGGAACAGCAGGGAGGACTTCAGAACAGACTTAAGAAAGAATACACTAACTTCACTGTTTTATTTTTTTTTACCCCATGCTGCTTTGCCCAACATGACTTTGTAGAAGGTGAGTCATTTAACTTCATTGTTCTAACATTTTCTTCCCTTGCTACTTTGCCCAATATGGTTTTGTAGGAGGTGCGTTCCTGAACTTCACTGTTCTAACTCTTTTTCTCCCATGCTGCTTTTCCCAACATGCCTTTGCAGAAGGTGAGTTATCTCCGGCCCTCTAAAACAGTGGTTCCCAACCATTTTTCACTCGTGTTGCACCCCTTGGCAGCCCATTTCCGTAAATTGTACCCTTCATACTAGCAAAATGTTTCTAATTAATATGGTCACTGTTGCTTCAAATATATATTGTTATGGTGTAACTGTCAATAAATAGCCCAATAATGGGATTTAAAAGCAAGGGAAATAATAAAAGGAACAGACTGTGCATATAGCTTTACATTCAAAATTCAAAAGATACAATGAACTCGTGTAAATGCTTCACAGATTACATAAAATACATTGCATTAATTAATACATTAAATATGTTAATTAATTTGTCAGTTAAGTAGCAAATGCAGTGTATTAATTGAAAGGCCGCCTTGGGTCCTTTTAAAGAGAAAAAGGCAGGGTAAAAATGTTTTAAATTAATGGATAAATAAATGATAATACACAATCTAAAAGATTAATTTAAAACTTAAAACATTGACATAGAGAAGAAACATAGAGAAGATCCAGAAGAACTCATTCATTGAGCACTGATCAAGTGCCCACATATAATACACCAGTGCTGATGTGACAGCGCTTGAATGTTCCCAAAGTGGATAAGAGTGAAAGCTAAGCCTATGAGGATTGTGTCACCGAGCATGCACACTGTTATGGCATGTTTACCACACACTGTTTAGGGAGGGACTCCTCACCATTCACCAAAGTAACAAAGCAAAGGAACTGGACTTTTCTCGAGGTTAAATAATGAAGAATAACCTCTCCACCACTCATCATAATAATTTCACAACTTTTGACTTGTGTCTTGTCTTACACTGTCAATGTACGTGTCTTTTTCCTTCATTATTCAATTTTTTCACATACTCCTAACTGTCCTGGTTCGTACCCCTGCGGGTCCATATAACCCGGGTTGGCAATCGCTGCTCTAAAGGAATCATGCTGCCCTCGAGTGATCCAGTAGTGTCCCATGTAGTTGGGCCAGACTTGGGGTAATTTGCGGTGAATGGCTGTGAGATTAACCATTAAAGGCATCCTGATACTCTTCTATCATTCCTCTTTTATTTTCGGAGAACATAACAGGGCTACAAATGGAAAATGATGGATGTCTGGACTTCCCATCCAGAAATTCCTTGAAAGGGGCAAAACAATTTCACAATTAAAAGAAGAGGGGAAATTGCCTAAAAGCATTTCCCTTGATGGGATTCACAGAAATTGGAATTATTATTTCTTTGGACTACATTTACCAGACATCAATAGCCATTAGGGCCAAGGCCGAAGAAGTAACACTTCTAGGTCTGGGAATCAGTAGTGAGGAAGAGGCGCAGATGAATCCACTCTGTGTGGGCATGTGTAAGCGCCTGTACTGAGACAGTACAGTGGTGCTTCGCTTAGCGATTGCCTTGTTTAATGATGTAGTCGCTTAGCGATGAGGTTTTAGGAGCCATCTTGCGCTCCGTTTAGCAATGTTTCCAATGGGGGAATTTCGCATAGCGATGTTCGGGACCATGCCTCGCATAGTGATGACAGTTTGGGTCCCCCTGTTTTTGTCGGGAGTGCTGGATAGCTCAGTGGTCTGGGCATCTTGCTGTAGAGCCAGAGGTTAGGAGTTCGATTCCCCAGTGTACCTCCTTGACATGAGGTGGACTCAATTATCTATAGGGTCCTTTCCAGCTCTGCAGTTTTAAAATTCTAATATAATATAATCTCTCTTTTTCTCTCTCAGGACTTCCTAGGACAAGCGTACGTAGCACTGGGAGAGATCATTGGCTCCCAAAGAGGTCGGCTGGAGCGCCCCCTGACGTGAGTCATGGGAGAGGGTCTGCCAGGGTTTAAGGGGGAAGCTTGGCTGATGTTTCCATAGAAAACTGTCAGCTCTGAAGCTGTGGGTTCCATGGTGGTGAAATTGGCTTTTAAATTGTTTTAAAATGGCTTTTAAATATTGCTTAAAAAAATTATTTTATCATGCATTGCTTAGGGATTGCTGACGAGATTGCTCATTGCTGATGGATAGAAAACTGTGTAACAACTATTTTCAATATACAACAGCAACAGTAGCAACAATAAGGAAGAACATTTACCTGAAAACAAGAGATTCAAATTACAAATGCAAAATATTGAGGATAATCCTCCTACTATTCTTTATATCAGCTGGCTACCCTATTGATGACTGCCTATTATCTTTCAATTACTGTACATGCATATCCTGTGTTTCTTTTAGTGAAGGAAGTCTACATGGCCTTCTCCCTCCCAACTTTGTGGAATATTTGATATTACTGAGTAGAAAATACACAAATATTTAAATACTGTAATTATTTTTTTTCTGACAATGCTATGCTTTAAAAAAACATTTTTAATGATGGGGAAATTTTCAGGATCATAAAAAGGACCCTGTCATTCAGCATGGGAACTAACATGTGAGGGAGAGAAACTGAGAGAGAGAGAGAGAGAGAGAGGAGCTCAGGTTCAAAAAGATCAAAGTTACTCAGTTTATGAATGGATTATTAGTTGGTGGGCAGTTCTAAAAGAGTGAGATTCAACACCTTTTTCAGGAGAGGCATGTCATCAAGCCTTGGTGTCTAAAATAAGCTGGGCTGCAATGTGGGTGGAGAAAGAGGGGCTTCGCTCCATGGGTACCAAAGTTTAGAAGTTGCCAAAATCTAGAGGTGAATCTCCTGGGTGATAGAAAACCAACAGCAACCTTTCCTGGCCCTATTCTCTCTTTCCTTTTTTCCTCAAAGCATAAACCTTCTCTTTCTTTCAGGGGAACACTGCATTCTTCCTACTCCCTTTTCATGCTGAGCGGCTTGCACCATGGCCTGGGGGGGGGGGGAAGGGAAGATAGTGCCACTTGCCCCAGTGCCAAAATGACTAGTTGCAGCTCTGCATATAAGGGCTTGAATCGCACCCCTCTGAATGGGGTCCAGACCTTTAGGGTCAACCACTGGAGGCCAGCCAAAATAGGTGTTCCATGATGAGGCCTCCTGGTTCCTGCCACTGGTTGTGCTAGCAGCTTTCCCCGAAGGCAATGATTCCTGACCTTGGGTCCCCAGATGTTCTCAGACTACAATTCCCAGAAATCCTGGTCGGCGTAGCAAGTGGTGAAGGCTTCTGGGAGTTTTAGTCCGAGAACATCTGGGGACCCAAGGATGGGAAGCACTGCCCTAAGGGCTTCCTGGTGTTAGCTAGACAAGCCAGTCTGATGTTTATGATGAGAAGTGCTCAAATACAGAACAGTTCTCCAATGGAGCTTGTTGGCTTGAAATGCCCTCTCACGGGGCCCTTTGTTTGAAAGCAGTGCCCTGCTTAAACCTCCTTGCTTTTTGAGATGGTAGGAAGGGCAAAGGGAGGGGCATATGGATCCTCCTCCTTTTCCCTCCAGTACTCATTCTTTTTGACACAGCAGATCTCTCACTGATTCCCAGGCTCAGAGTGGACATGATGCCACTGTACTGCTACCACAGTGATTATAGGCAATTGCCAGGTGGGAATTAGGTACCGTCACATCTGTCAGGCATCCAGCAATATACAGTATATCACAGAAGTGACTACACCTCCTCACATTTCAGAAATATTTTAGTATATCTTTTCATGTGACAACACTGAAGAAATGACACTTGGCTGCAGTGTAAAGCAGAGAGTGTACAGCTTGTATAACAGTGTAAATGTGCTGTCCCCTCAAAATAACACAACACACAGCTATTAATGTCTAAACCGCTGGTAACAAAAATGAGTACACCCCTAAGTGACAATTTCCAAAATGGGCCCAAAGTGTCAATATTTGGTGTGGCCACCATTCTTTTCCAGCACTGCCTTAACCCTCTTGGGCATAGAGTTCACCAGAGCTTCACAGGTTGCACTGGAGTCCTCTCCCACTCCTCCATGATGACATCTCAGACCTGGTGGATGTTAAGAGACCTTGCGCAACTCCACCTTCCATTTCAGGATGCCCCATGGATGCTCAAGAGGGTCTAGGTCTGGAGACACGCTTGGCCAGTCCATCACCTTTACCCTCAGCTTCTTTAGCAAGGCATTGATCGTTTTGGAGATGCGTTTGGGGTCCCTATCATGTTGGAATATTGCCCTGCGGACCAGTCTCTGAAGGGAGGGGATCAAGCTCTGCTTCAGTATGTCACAGTACACGTTGGCATTCATGGTTCCCTCAATGAACTGTAGCTCCCCAGTGCCAGCAGTACTCATGCAGCCCCAGACCATGACACTCCCACCACCATGCTTGACTGTAGGCACGACACACTTCTCTTTGTACTCCTCACCTGGTTGTCGCCACACACGCTTGACATCATCTGAGCCAAATAACTTTATCTTGGTCTCACTGGGCCACAGGATATGGTTCCAGAAATCCATGTCCTTAGTCTGCTTGTCTGCAGCAAACCGTATGCAGGCTTTCTTGTGCATCATCTTTAGAAAAGGCTTCCTTCTGGAAACCAATTTGATGAAGTGCGGCGTATGGTCTGAGCATTGACCGTCTGACCCCCCACCCCTTCAATCTCTGCAGCAATGCCGGCAGCACTCATATGTCTATTTCCCTAAGCCAACCTCTGAATATGACGCTGAGCACGGGCACTCAACTTCTTGGGTCGACCATGGCGAGGCCTGTTCTGAGTGGAACCAGTCCTGTTAAATTGTTGTATGGTCTTGGCCACCATGCTGCAACTCAGTTTCAGGGTTTTGACAATCTTCTTCTAGCCTGGGCCATTTTTATGTAAAGCAACAATTCTTTTTCAGATTCTCAGATAGTTCATTACCGGGAGGTGTCATGTGGAACTTCCAGTGACCTGTCTGAGAGAATGAGAGCAACAACACCTGCTCCCCCTTCACATCTGTTACTTGTGATACTAACGGGTCTCATGACACCAAGGAGGGAAAACAGCTACTTGGGCCAATTTGGACATTGTCACTTAGGGGTGTACTCACTTTTGTTGCCAGCGTTTTAGACATTAATGCTTGTGTGTTGTGTTATTTTGAGGAGACAGCACATTTACACTGTGTATACAAGCTGTATACTCACTGCTTTACATTGTAGTGTAAAGTGTCATTTCTTCAGTGTTGTCACAGGAAAAGGTATACTAAAATATTTCTGAAATGTGAGGGGGTGTACTCACCTCTGTGATATACTGTATGTCCCTATCTCTGCTTTGCTTCCAGTCTCACAAGGCCTCCCAAGGCCTCCCAAGGACTCTGAATCCCAGTGCATGGTTTTCATTTGTATGAAAGATGTACTTTTTCTGAGAATACAGCTCAGAGAATATACCAGGCAGCGTAGCCATTGGCCTTGCTTCCTGGGGGAATCCTGGGAATCATAGTCCAACAGAGTAAGTGTTCAAGGCTCTGAAGATAATTCCTCTTTGTCAGTGAACATGACTGTTCAGGGCAGGAATTGGTGCTGGGCAAAAGATGTACGTACACCGTGGAAAGCTGGGGGTCAGGGCCTGGGAGAGTTGAGGTGAGGAACTTCCTATATCCTCATCTTGTCACCCAAAGTTGCCCACTCCATTGGGAGATGGCAAGATGGATTTTTGCCACAGTTTCAGGACTGATCCTTCACAGATCAAGGATGAAAACAGGTAGTCTAGAAAAGTTACACCTGTGGACTACAAATCCCCATATGCCCCAGTGACCGAGCTGGCTGGGAAATTCTGAGAATTTAATTCAATAATGTGACTTTCCAAACTCTGGATAAATTGGAGAGCAGATGCACTCAGTTGCTGTTTGAATGGGGTTTGCACTGAATGATGTTTCTGGTGCAGTGGCATAAGATTTGAAACTTCCATGCAGGACGTTTGTCCCATCAGTTTTGCTGTTAGTATACAGATGCCAATATAAATAAAACACAAGGTGTGCAGATTTGTGCTTTTGGATTAGAACTTCCTGGGTCATTCTGGGAGTTGTTGTCCAAAACAACACACATCTCTCGATCTCTAGCGATGCCATGAACTGAACTGACCCTAAGTTTTATTCTCTCTTCAGCGGGGTTCCAGGGAAAAAGTGTGGCACCATTATCTTGTTTGCTGAAGAGCTCAGCAATTGTCGGGTGAGTTGTCTCGTTTTCCTTTTGTGGGTTCACACTTGGGGCAGGGGAAGAGCTTGCAAGATTCAGGCCTAGGTGCAAGATCTAGAAATAAGGAAAGGGAACCATCCTCCAGCAAGAGGACTGGAGAACACATGGCCCTGCAGTTGTTGTTGGAATGCATTTCCCATCATTACTCACTAGTGTCTGAGAGGGTTTCTTAAATGGAGTGTTGTACTTTGTTGCTTTGGAACTGCTGGATAGCTCAACGGTTTAGGTACAGTGGTGCCTCGCTTAACGACGATAATCCATTCCAGGAAATCGTTGTTAAGCGAAAACATCATAAAGCAAAATTAAAAAGCCCATTGAAACGCATTGAAAACTGTTCAATGCGTTTCAATGGGCTGAAAACTCACCGTCCAGTGAAGATCCTCCATCTGGCGGCCATTTTCGGTGCCAGTATAACGAGGAATCTGTCCCTAAGCACAGCGGGGAACCATTTTAAGCACCCGGCTGCCATTTTGAAAACCCAACATCAGCTGTTTTTGATCATTGTAAAGCGAAAATCGGTTCCCGAAGCAGGGAACTGATCATTGCTAAGCGAAATTCCCTCATTTAGACCATTGTTTTGCTATTATTATTATTATTATTATTATTATTATTATTATTATTATTATTATTATTATTATTATTATTATTATTATTATTATTATTATTATTATTCAAAAATACCAGGCACAGTCAATCAAAATTGTAAAAACATTGACTGGTATTATATAATAGATACAAGCTTTAACTTATGCTTGGAAGAAAGACAGCATGGAAACATAAACAGCATAAATAAAAGATTTGAACCAGGGTTGCTGAAAGTTCAGGTCCAAAACAGCTGAAGGACAGAGAAGTGAAAATCTCTGAATCAGATGCCAACCCAGTGTTCCTCTTAGATGCTTTGAACCGCAGCTCCCCATCTTCCTGAGCCAACAGCCATGCTAGCTCAGGTTTGCAGCCCAACAAATCTAGGGAGTGTCAGTCTGTCGTAGTGCAGAGATTGTCTACCTCTGTTCTCCAGTTGTTCTGAACTGCAACTCCCAATGTATCTGACTTAAGACATAAGACATAAGACATAAGACATAAGACATAAGAAATTTATTTGTCATTGCACTCAGAAGTGGGTGCAACGAAATGAGGTGCTCTTCCCCAAGGTAAAACTGGACAACACCACTACAAAAAAAAAAAGTTAAAAATAGTTAAAAGTCCAAAACAGGTTGAGAACCATCGCTGTAATGCATTGGGACTGGTGGACAGCCCTCATGAAGCTTGCAGGTGTGGCGCATGTCATGTCAGCACACCTGGCACACACACCCCTTTTCCAGGAGCTGTTGCATTAATGCGAGAAACTAGCAACGTATTTTTCTTGTGCATGCAGATGCAATCAGAAGGTCTAAAAAGTGTATGTCAAATCACACCAAAAAGGATTGCTTTGAATAGAGCAAAAGCCTTTAAAGTGAGTTCCCCTTCCATCTGCGGATGAATCACTCCAGCCTATCCCCAAAACGCACCCCTGCAGCTGGACCAAAAAGGTCTGCCTTGGGCACAGATTGGGGTCAGGCTGGAGTGCAATTCTCAAACGTCATGTGCTTATAGGGAAACAGATTGCACCGGCTCACTCCACAAAGGATCCAAAATGCCATTTATTTCTCCATGTAATCACATCCTGCATAGCAAAACAAATCGCTGAAAAAGAGGAACACGTCTTACACACAACTGTTGTTACCATACTGCTGCTTTTGTTGTTATTTCTCCATTAAAATGATTGATGATCTTCTCTTCAGTGTTTGTTTATTCAGTGGGGTCAGAGTTTCACCCTGTACATAAGAAACAAAATATGTGAAAGTTTATTCCTTTTCCATTAAAACTTCAATTTTCAGATGCATTAACTTGAATGTCTTGCTAATGGATGCCCATAAAATGATGACAGGCCTATTTCCTAACCGGATGCTGATTCTCAGATGTATATAGTAGTAGCAAGACATCCTAGCCCTTCTTGGAGATGATTGGGAAATCATGTGTAACCCACTCCAGGTTCTTTGGAGTGAGAGCAAGCATTTAAGTGTGTAATAATGTAAATAAATCAAATTGGGCAGTTTTGTGTACTTCAGTACACTGAGATCAATGCATTGTTTAATAATTCACTAAATGGATGTTCTGGTGAGCACATGGAGAAAGTGACTCCACCTCCCACCCAGAGTTTTGAAAAGTTACTTCTTTGAAGTACAGTTTCTAA
Source organism: Pogona vitticeps (assembly GCF_051106095.1). Classification (NCBI taxonomy): domain Eukaryota; kingdom Metazoa; phylum Chordata; class Lepidosauria; order Squamata; family Agamidae; genus Pogona; species Pogona vitticeps. The sequence goes on from NC_135784.1 coordinate 33,940,149, forward strand.
AACCACCCAGTTTTTCTTGGTGATTGAATTCTAAGTAACTAAGAATTAGGGCTGCACCCTCCTTTTCCTCATAAACCCCTTTTCTTCAATGGCTTCATGGCATTGTGAGTCCAACATGGTCTCCTCCATGTTGCGAAAAGCCGTCCCTGATGAATTGTGCCAGTGCAGATGTTTAAGGATTCGGTTTGATTAAGAACCTTCCAAAAACCCTTATGTGTGTCTTAACAAATATGATGGAAGGAACTAGAAAGTTTTTAAAAGACAGCGAAAGTGAAATTGACACATTTGCCTACCCCTGCCTGACCCCAAAGCCATATCCTTCACATTTCCAAATGCTTTCACTACTTTCACCTTGTTTATGTATTAATTAGATGGATATCACATCTTTCTCTACCCCTCCCCTTGGGATTCAACCTACGTTTATACTATTCTCATTAGTTCCTTCAACCTGCACTGCTGTTTATTATAGAGATTGGAACGGTCCCTTTTTGGACTACCTTTCCCAGAATCTTCTAACCAGCTCAGCCCCTAGTTGTGCTCTCTGGGATTATGGGAATTGTAGTCTTTTTTTAAAAAAAGCGCTATTTTCCCAACCTCTGCAACTGGTCCCCTTACCATACTTTCCCCTTGATCTGATACAGCCTTTCCCTTCCAGGACATTGTCACCATGCAGCTCTGTGCGAACAAGCTCGACAAGAAGGATTTCTTCGGCAAATCCGACCCCTTCCTTGTTTTCTACCGCAGCAACGAGGATGGCACGTACGCAAGAGATACCCCTTTCGAGGCCCTGGCATCCAGCTAAGCATGTTTTCTGGGGATTTGCTTCCATAAGAGCCAGTAACCCTATTGTTATCTCTGCTCTTCACTGATGTATTTAGGTTGTCTGAAAGCACTCAGCTCTTCTCCTCTCCTTCCCTCCTCTCCTTGACCAAGATGGCCATTCTGAATTTGCATTTCCACTGAAGCAAATAGAAGTACAGTGGACCCTCTACTTACGGAATTAATCCGTATTGGAACGGTAGCTGCAGGTCGAAAAGTCTGTAGGTCGAGTCTCCATTGACCTACAATGCATTGAAAACCGATTAATGCCGTAACTGGCCATTTTTGTTCCGTTTTTGTTCCATTTTGTTTTTGTTTTTTTCCTGGTCTGTAGGTCGATTCTCTGGCTGCAAGTCGAACCTAAATTTTGCGGCCAGAGAAGTCTGTACCTCAAAAAGTCTGTAAGTCGAGCCGTCTGTAAGTCGAGGGTCCACTGTACATGACCCCGAGGTCTCCACCACCACCAAATTTTCTGCTTTTGGCACAATCATTCCTCTTTCTAACCCTTTGCGGAGCTCAAGCGATACACCCAGAGAGGCAAAAATATAAATTAGTGTTCCTTTAAAACTGCCTTTGAGATGGGCCAAGAATGGAGGGGGGGGAGGTATCACTTCCAAGGCATACCTATTGGTGGTGTGGGGAGATTTTTATTGCCATGTGTAATGCTGTGTGTGTAGTCTGTGGACTGAAGTTGCTTCAGATCAATCTAACTACAGCAGGAATTGGATTCAAGCTCCCAGACCTCCAGACCATTGGTCATGCTGGCTGGGGCTTCTGGCAATTGAAATCTATTAGTTCCCAACTTTGGAAATGACTAGCCTGGATATTCTGCACCAAAACCGTATTAACTCACTATACACAGTGCTTTATTGAACACCTGTGCAAGGGAGTATTTGGCTTTAGCCCAGTGGTTCCCGGCCATGGGTAACTCAGGTATTCGTGGACTACAGTTCCCAGAAGCCTTCGCCACCAGCAGTGGTGGGCTGGGGTTTCTGCAAATTGCAATTCAAGATCACCTGAGTTACCCAAGGTTGGGAACCACTGCCCTAACCCTTCCATCATTGTTTTTCACACAAGGAAAAAAATGTTCCTTGCTTATTGGGAGGCTCTCCATGTTAGCAAGAGCCCTGATTTTCCAGCATCCTAGTTCTCTGGAGAGCCTCCACGAAAACAGAGCCCTTAGACTTGCTGCTCTCTGTACGAGCAACAAGCAACAATGGATAGAGCACTTCCTTTCTGGTATGTGGGATTAAAGCATGGTGAATAGCATCTGAATAAGGCTCACCAAATTGCTAAATATCCATGCCCCTCACCACGGGGAACACTGACCTGTTCCTTATTGTGTTTTGATTCCACACCAGTCAAACCAACAAGAGCCCCATTTTTCTTCTTCTGCCCTTTGCCGTTATGCCTCCTCTCTGGTTGCAGGTTCACCATCTGCCACAAGACAGAGGTGGTGAAGAACAATCTGAATCCAGTGTGGCAACCATTCTCTATCCCTGTGCGTTCCTTGTGCAATGGGGACTATGACAGGTGAGTGTCAACATTGCTCAGGATTGGCTACAGAGGTTGGGAGCAAAGGGTCAGGCCAGATTCTTTGTTGGGCTTCACTGAGGGCCTCGAGAATGGCCAAGGCACTTCCATTCAGGACACATGAAAAGATCAGAGGCTGTTGCAGAGAAATCTCCTACAGACAAGATCCATTGTCTTCAGATCAAGGGATTCACTCGCCAAAATCCTGTTGCTGAATGTAGTACAGTGTGCTACAGTAAACACATTGAAACTGTGGGGATTTTGTGAGTCAATTCCTCTGTAACTTCCACTGATTCAAGTGGATGCTTTCTAGTTACAACTTACTATGTTGAAGTGAAGGTGTGATTAAACTGACAAATATGGTGGGAAATGCTCCGGGACTGGGAACGGTACAATTTGCGTAATCGTTAATTTTACTGACTGATGTATAAGTCAACAGAAATCAGTCCAGATTCACACACACACCCCAATTCATAGTTTTTTCCTCTGCCACTAGGGCTTCTACTCTTTTTTGGAATCAAATGCATTCACATTTAGTTCAGATTGTGTGGTTGCTTGAAGTGTTTCGGAAGGGATTGCAGAAATTCTGTCTGAAGCCATTCCAGTTGGCTACAGCAGCAGTGAGAGAAGCAGGGCAGTGAGGAAACTTGCTGCCATTTGAATCCTCTCCTGTCCACACCTGGCTCCTAGATTGGCTTCCATCTCTCTCTCTGCCTCTCTGTCTCTCTCTCTGCTGAAGTGAAAACTTCCTCCTGTCTCTCTGCAAATCCCTTGGTTTTGTCCCTCTTTGGCCACCTAGTTGTTCTAGTGCTAGAACAACAAGCTTTAAAAAAAATAAGAAAGAAAAATAAATAAAATGGGATATTTTGCTGGTGAATGACCGTAATAAACATTTATTATTATTAATAAAGTGGGATGGGAAGGGAAGAGAAGGGAAAAGAAGAGGGAAAGAAGTAGAGAGAAGTGTGTTCAAATGGTCAACAAACTGCAAACAACAGAATTTGTATACCGCTTAGAGTGGCCTTGGTAGCCAGATGGGCAGTACACAAAACAAACAAACAAACAAACAAACGAGGTTGATTCCCTTCCCTGCCTCCTGTGCGGTTGGCTAAAGAGAATTAATCCAGAGAAACCTGAATTCTTGGGTAAAGGGTATACAGAGGATCCATTCACATCTATTCCACTGTATAGTCATAGCCTGAGTCACAGTTAGAGTAGTCACAATTGAATCAGTGGACCTTTGGAAGAGCTGACTCACCAAATCCCCATTGACTCAATTGCCCTACTTTAGTGTTACTTACTATGCAAAGCAACAGGATTTTGGCCACAAGTTGTCTGAGGGTCCTTAAAATCATTGAATGGAACCTCTGATATATTATAGAGATCACATCATTAGAACAGGAAATTTCTTAAATGCTGATAGTGTCCGATTGTCAGAGTGGGAGCTTGGTTTTATCAAGAACTCTGTGGCTTACAAATTAGCTGGCTTTGTTTTGCAAAAGGTCTTCTAGATGTAAACACTAGCTTCCTTTGCACTTACAATTTCTCAGATGTGAAGGCTTTGACCTGAGCTAGAATGGCATATTTGTAAGACATAATTTGGTCCAATTTCTTTCCAGCATTGCTGAGGAGCAGCTAAGAGAAGGACATGGTCTCTTTTTCCCCCTTCCTTTTTCCGATGGAGAAAGGAAGATGACATGCCCTTCAGATGCCTCCAGCCCATATCTCCATGGATACCTGTAGGGACTTGGTTTCATTGTGAAGGAGCAGACGACAAGAGCACTGGGAGGGTGGTGAACATGAACTCTGTAGTACCTCTAGGGTCTCCTTGTCTATCACCTAGTGATTGAATGGTCCCAGTTAGGAACTTTTTGTGGAGGTCATCTTCTCTCAGACTTGGTTTGTTACTTATATTTCAGAACTGTGAAAATTGACGTCTATGACTGGGACCGGGATGGCAGGTGAGGCAACGGCTCTGCTTAATTCTAAATCAGGAAAGTACAGTGGTGCCTCGCTTGACGAGGATAATTTGTTCTGTTCAAATCGCTGTTAAGCGAAATCCTCGTCAAGCGAAACGAAAAAGCCCATTGAAATGCATTGAAACCGGTTCAATGCATTCCAATTGCCTAAATACTTCAGCGTCCAGCGAAGATCCTCCATAGGGGTGGCCATTTTCAGTGCCTGTAAAGCGAGGAATCCATCCTAAAACACAGCGGGGGGGGCATTTTGCACAGTGGGTGGCCATTTTAGAGCCGCTGATCAGCTGTTTAAAAATAGTCATCTAGCGAAAAATCGCTTCCCGTAGCAGGGAACCGATGATTATCAAGTGAAATTTCCCTATTTAAACATTGTTTTGCGATCACAAAAGCGATTGCAAAACTTCATCGTCAAGCGGTTTCATCGTTTAACAAGGTAATCGTTAAGCGAGGCACCACTGTACAACCAGTAGCTCCTCAGCGTGCAATGATCCCACCCACCCCTCTACTACAATTATCAAAACTTTGACACCCTATTTTACTGTTCATAATAGTTATTCTATTTCCCTCCCAGTGATCCTCAGTAGATTATCTACTGATGTTAGTAGGGGTAGAGAGCAATATATATTAAGATTGCTGAAATTATGTATGTGTGCATGTACATCCGGACATTCATGCAATGTAGAGCTTGAAGACTGCAGTTTTTTGGATGACAGCCTTCAGAATTCACCACCTGGGATGGAATTCTGGGAATTGTAGTTCTAAAAAGCAATTTTATTTATTTATTTTAATTTTTGGCTGTGACGTCTTAACCCTAGGCCAGTATAAGCCTTGGGACTGAAAAGGTTGTGCAGCCCTGATCTCAACTGAACAACTTCTTGTTCTATGCGATAGAAGGTTGTTGCACAGAAGGAAATGGTGGTGCATTTGTATGTTACTTTTGAGTGTTCCCTTCTGTAGGCAGCTTTCTGAACATAATAAACTAGCACATTTGAAAGACGACTATGCTGAACTGCTGAGCTTGGTTGTTACTTAAAGGAGGTATTTACAAAAATGATATGCAACCTCTGCATTCTGAAATGCTATCATCTGAAATACTATTACAGTACTTCTGGATGAATTCATTGAGTCCCTTAATATCGAACTCCTTAGTAACTGAATATATTGGTATAGGAAGCTCATGATGGAGTTCAAGAACTGTGAGTGGGTCCCAAGGACATTTGTCTCCCATTGTCCCTATTCCACCATCAAGACCAGGGGCCTCCAAACTTTTGACCGTGAGGGCCACGCTGGATATTTTCAACATTTTTGAGGACCAAAGGAACAGGAATGCACGCAAGCACACACACTCCCACGCATGGACACATACACACACTGCTGCTATTAATTATTTACCAATATCCTTTAAAAAAATAAATTAAAAGGGTACAAGCACAGTAAGGTAAAGGTAAAAGTTCCCCTTGACATTCAGTCCAGTCGTGTCCGACTCTAGGGCCCGGTGCTCATCCCCGTTTCCAAGCCATAGAGCCAGCATTTGTCCGAAGACAGTTTCCGTGGTCACGTGGCCAGCGTGACTAGACATGGAATGCCGTTACCTTCCCACCGTGGTGGTACCTATTTTTCTATTTGCATTTTTACATGCTTTGGAACTGCTAGGTTGGCAGGAGCTGAAACAAGCAATGGGAGCTCACTCCGTCACGTGAATTCGATCTTACAACTGCTGGTCTTCTGACCTTGCAGCACAGAGGCTTCTGCCGTTTAACCCGTAGCGCCACCACGTCCCTATTACAAGCACAGTGGTCCTTCCTTCACAAATAATAGCAACATTCACACATGCTGAAACAATAAGGAATGAATCAGTGCATTATTGGTACAGTTCAAAACCACCCTGCCAGTGAGGAAGAAATAAACCAATTGCTGGGGCAAATGAATCAAAGTTAGCTGTGTGTCATAATGGAAAACAATCCAAATAATGGCCAAAACAGTATAACTGGGGTTCCTCTGGCATGTTATTGAGCCGTTAGAGAGACATTACAGTTTTGCAAGAAGGCACTGTCACAACCCACAGCAGGTCCCAGGGTGGTGGAGAATGGCCTCCAGACCTGCAGAGGTTGCTCACACACACACAAATAAGCCATCTTCTTCATAAGCGGTACAGCTAATAAATACTGTATTCGCTGCAGACTAGCAGGGAGGATTTGGGTGGTGCTTGTAAAAATTCCTTTTGGGCTACAGTTTTCTGAATCCTGGAGGAATCTCGGAGCTTTTGTTCCCAAAATAACATGTCCAAGATTTGAATTTGGCCCAAGCTGTAGGACAGTCTGGAAGGGTCAACTTAGGACACACATACACACACTGATACACACTTTGCATTATTTACAAATAGACACATCACCAAGTGTGTTTCGGAGCTAGCGAGGAAAAGATGGCTTGGTATATTTTAACCAGAGCATTTCAAAGTGTGCCCTACAGCCAAGCAAGCAGTTACCTGGAGCAACAGAGGAATACATTCTTTTTCCCCCCAAGGCCACACTCTGTGTCTCTTTATTGAAATGTTTCTCGCCCCCAACTCTACCCTTCCTACTTTCAAGTCTGTTCAAAACATTGCTTATTAAAGTGCTTAAAGCGCCGGCCATTCATCTACAGTTATTTTAAAATTTATTGTTAAGCACAGCCTTAGAATAGAAATCTATAAATGCAAATAATGGCCATAAAGGATAGCAGCGGGGGGGGGGGGGGGACTCAGCACTTAGTTTTCTGCTTGCAAGGTATGCTTTTTCGTTTTATGTTTGAACACAGGAACATATTTGAAAACAATATTCTACTAACTCATTCTGTTTCAAGTGTCGTTCAGAGTCTGAACAGTGAAATTGTAAAATTAAATTAATTCGCTGGGATGACTTCCATGCCCCCCCCACTAAAAATGTCTGTATGCTGCAACTACTGAAGGACTCCTTCAAGTGTCCTCCTTCTGTATGGCTGCAAATTTTTCTGCTTGAATGAAATTAAATTAATTTTCTCACAGAATAAAATGATGGGTTAATTAACGTGAAAAAGAAAAAAATAACAAAACCTCAGTGCAACGAGAGAGTCTTTTTCATGTTGGGAGCCACCGGTGGGATGGCCTGAAAAAAAGAATTGCAATTAAAATGTAGCAGCCCAGCTTTCTGTGTTTCCTAGTTCAACACAACCTCAGAGAGTCGCTCCTTGTACCAACAGAGGTGTTGTTATCTTTTTTTTTCCTCATGGCAAATGTTCAATCATTTCATTTTTACTGTCATTCAAATACAGTGGTGCCTCGCTAGACAGTTACCCCGCATGGCAGTTTTTTCACTAGACATCGACTTTTTGCGATCGCTATAGTGATTCGCAAAACAGTGATTCCTATGGGGGAATTTCGCTGGACAATGTTTGGTCCCTGCTTCGCAAACCGATTTTCGCTAGACAACGATTTTGACAGCTCCCTCCGCATTCGCAAAACAAGTGTTTTCGGGATCTAAGCTTCGCAAGACAGTTATTTAAACAGCTGATCGGCGGTTCGCAAAGCGGCTTTCCTATGGCCAATCTTCGCTAGACAACGACGATTCTTCCCCATTGGAACACATTAAACAGGTTTCATTGCATTCCAATGGGGAAATGCTTTTCACTAGACAATGATTTCGCTAAACAGCGATTTCAGTGGAACGGATTATCATCGTCTAGCAAGGCACCACTGTAGTCAGATTTGGAGGCACTTGTATGAGGGGCAGTTCAACAAGATAGATTAGGTCTCCTTTTACAGTACACTGATACTTAAAAGGGAAGAGCTATGCAAATAATCTCAGTTTCATCTTGACCAAAGATGCTGGATTGTGATTTTGCTCATGATAACATTATTTTTCAAACTTTCCTTCAGGGGAGTCTGAAGCCAGTATTTTTGTTCATTTGTGGAGGAGTGTAATTGACCTCATCTGGCTGAAATCAGAATGGGGTCACTATGCCCTTGGGATCTGACAGGCCAGCTCTTGGAGAGGACTGCTAACCCCATCCCTACATTCAGTTAAAGTTTCTTATAGTTCTATGTTTAAAAAAATAATAACTGGAAGCAGCCAGTGGGGTCTTTGTAGCAGTGGTCCCCAACCATTTCAAAATCACAGACCGATTGGGGTGCTGGGTCCGTGCACAGGGACGGGGCACCCCCACACTTGTGCGCATGCGCAGGTGCTCAGGGTGTGCTCATGGGTCGGTGGGGCACGCTCACACACATGCACGGATGGGTGGGGTGTGCCCGTGGGTGAACAGAGTGCATTTGTGTGCATACGTGGATGGGTGGGACACCTGTGCGTTCGGGTGGGTGTGCGTGAGGGAAGTGCGGGGGGGAGGGGACAGGAGATTTGTCTCTGTGGCCTGGTCCTGCCAAGGCCATGGACCAGTGGTTGGGGACCCCTGCTTTACAGAACAATAGTTCCTAACCTTAGGCCACCTGATGATTTTATACTTTAATTTCCAGAAATTTTGAGATATACTGTGGATACTGGGATATAAAAGTCTTATAAATATTGTAGTGCAAAGCTATTTGCAAGGCTAGGGTTGGGCTACCTTCTGGATTTTTAGAACAAAGTGTAGACCTTTTGGCATGGTGGAATACAAATTGATGTGTCCTCTGTACAGAAAGATATGAAGTTTTTAGAGAGTAAATCCAATAAGATGGTATTCTTTTAAAGATTAAAATTCATTTTGTGGTGTTGGCCAAAAAAAACCCTAATTAAAGGTAAAGATAAAGGTTCCCCTTGACATTTTTAGTCCAGTCGTGTCCGACTCTAGGGGGCGGTGCTTATCCCACTTTTCAAGCCGTACAGCCAGCGCTTTTCCGAAGACAGTTTCCGTTGTCACATGGCCAGCATGACTAGGGAACGGCGGTACCAAGGTGGTACCTATTTATCTACTCGCATTTACATGCTTTCGAACTGCTAGGTTGGCGAGGAGCTGGGACAAAGCGCCGGGAGCTCACTCCATTGCGTGGATTCGATCTTATGATTGCTGGTCTTCTGGCCCTGTAGCACAGGCTTCTGCAGTTTAGCCCACAATGCCACCACGCCCCTTGTAAAAACTAATTGTTTAACATTAATGCATTTATTTTCATGTATTATTTCCAAGCTCTGGCCTAGATCCAGCCCACAAACCAGAGCGGGCATGGAAAACTGTGGTAAATGTGGCTCTCTAGGTAAAGTTGTTAAACTTCAGCTTCCATAAAGCCACATTACTGACTGTATTAACTACAGCTGGTGCGAGGTCCACAGTTACCCAGACCCAACTTCCCACGCCTGCTATAGACTAAAGGGGATCTGATGAATTGGCAATAGGAGTCAGTACACCTGGGTTGGTTTGTTTAGAAAGTATAGGAGGGGAGACTTAATGCATGAAGTTCTGGATACTTCCTGCGGGGAAAAATATACTGTACACTTAAACTAGCTCATCCATGTTACATGTGTGCCAACACTGATTAGATATACTGCTGCTTCTTTTAACCCACAGCCATGATTTCATCGGTGAATTTGCCACAAGCTACAGGGAACTCTCTCGTGCCCAAAGCCAATTCACGGTCTATGAGGTAGGCTCTTCTCCACTGAAAAACTGAATTAATCAAGCAATATTGGTTTCTAAGGGGGCGAATACATCGGCCATTTACCTTTCAGGTATCGGATTGGGCACAGAAGAATTCAAACTGAAACCTGTGACTTCACAATATAAAGCTCAATGCAGGGAAGCCTGTTGTGGAATCATTTCTTTTGAGTGGGGAATTGCTTCTTTTAGGTCTGCTGGCATAGATGGTTTAAATTTGTCCTGATTGGTTTGACATCCCTTTTGCCCACTTTCTGCCAATATGATTGCCTGATCCAATGCAAAGGGACACTCGGGGTGGGGTGGGGGGTCAGTTCTTCTCAACCAAGCATCCCTTGTCTCCAAACTGGTTGTTTTAAAAAAGGAAAGAAAGAAAGGTTTCAACTCAATGCTGGAATATACTATTGTTAGAATAATTTAAAAGAGAGGCAGGTGGAAATTGCCAATTAGCACCTTGTTAGTGCATTAATGCAATTTCTCCTGTTAGAGCTCCATACAAACTAAGCTATGCCTCTGCCTTGCTGGCTCCTGCAAATTATTTTCTGGACACTTAGCTAGCTCATTTCATTTCATGTAATGTCCTACTGCCCATTTGGCCAAAATGGTTTTACCAATGGAAACCCATTTTCTACAGGGGCAAATCACAGTGGATCAAACCATATTTTCCCTGCTGCATAGTTGTACCAAAGCAAAGCAAAAGCAAAGCGTGCTGCTTACATACCACCCCATAGTGTTTCAAGCACTCTCTAAGCGGTTTGCAAGTTAATTATCCAGGCTACACATTCCCCCCCCCCCGTGAGCTGGGCACTCATTTTACTGACCTCAGAAAGATAGAAGGCTGATTTAACCTTGAGCCGCTACCTGGGATTGAATCCCAGGTTGTGAGCACTGTTTTGGCTGTAGTACAGCAGTTTAACAACTGTGCCATGAGGCTCTTGCTTGTCTCAGATATACATAAGTTTCTAGCCCTTATGGATATGTAGACAAGCTTAAAAGCACCAGGGAGGTCATGTTAAAGGCCTACGGCAGGAGTCGTCAACCCTGGGCCCGCGGCCCGGTGCCGGTCCGTGGGCTTGCCGGAACTGGGCCGCACATATGGATCTCCACCCCCGCACGCACCTGTGGTGGGTGTGTCACACTCGCACAGGGGCATGTTGTGCCTGCGGTGGACATGTCACACTTGCACGAGGGCATGTCATGCTCACATGACACTCCCCAGCGAGTGCACCACACACACCGCGAGTGCGACATGCCCACCGCGTTCATGCGGGGGTGTCCTGCCCCCCCACATTTGCTCCTCCCAGCCAGTCTGCGGCCCCAAAGAGGTTGGGGACCGCTGGCCTAGGGCACTTCCAGGTGTGGCATTTGTACCCATTTAAGTGCTACATTAAGCTCTGATCTTAATACTTCCGTACAATACATACAGATTACATTTTTGTTACTCCAATGTTTACATGTATAAACAGTTTTTCTCCCTTCAATTTTTTATTCCTCTCAAAAGCCTTTGTTTTATTTTGTACAGCTTTGTGGGGCTTTCCTTCCCAATCTAAAGCCTGCCCTTTCCCACTTCCCCACCCCACCCCTTTAAGAGGGAATCATTGAAAGCACAGAGATGAAAGTGAAGTAATCATCTTAATCTAAGACCCTGAGGAAAGGTTAAACAGGACATTGCTAGTAAAACAACAAACTACTAAAACTCCATAACAAAACATACCAAAATAGTAAAAGCAAGTAGGGGGAGATGGCAGCTTAGGCAACACACACAGCAAGCAAACACAGTCTCTTCCTCACTCTGTTGGTCTGGATCAGTGTGGTGTTCTTCTGAGTCAGGCAAAAGCAATTAACTCCTTTTGTAGAGCCTTACTGGGAGGTGAGGTCTCCTTCAGTTAAGACAAACACATTAACCCCATAATGACTGGAGTGTAGATCTTGCCATATCCCAACACTTTTGTGTCTGTGTTTAACAGCAGAGGTGGCAGTTTAGCACTACGCTGCTTCCCCAGTCTGGAGAAAAAAATGACAAAATTTGGAAAATTGAGAGGTAAAAGAGAAAGAGGTGGGGCAGAGTAATGGCCTGTAGAAATTGGAGCTAGTGTGGAACTCACAGACCCAGTTCTGGCTGCTGATGAAGGTTTCAAAGGACCTGTAACTCAGCATGCAGAGGTTTCACACATCAGAGTACTCACAAAAGCGGGCTGTGTTAAGGTGTTTCGGGAGCGGTATAGCTCCCTACTCCTCCAATCCAGTTTTGATGCAAATCTCAGTAAATCTGAGTAAAACTGCAGAGTGACAAAAACAGGACAGAGTAAAGCTATACAAATGTTCCATCTGGAAGAACCCTCCATCATGAATAGGGCTTGGATGCGGTTTCCTGTAAGCTACAGGGAGGATTTCTGGTTTGTTGTGTGCTTCCCCCCCCCCCCCGATCTGCTTGTCCTTTTCTCTGTACTTCGGTTACATTTGCCAGCCTTTGAGCTGGCTCTTGCAGGTGTCCCTCTACAGTGGCTTGGTGTTAATTAAGAGGGAATAACTGTTTAGTTCCACGTTTTCTGATTCCTGCTCATAACACTTCTAAGAAAAGCTTAGGTGAGACCACAGATCACTGGTCAAGGACAAGCTTAGCCATCCATGCTTTGCATGGCTTGGAAAAGCAGTCATTCTCAAGAGTGACTCATTAAAAACTGTCCCTCCTCTCTCCCTCAATATTTGGTAAACTGGCCCTGGCTGTTCGCAGCTGGATTCCAGCAACATCTGGAGGGCCACAGCTCTGCTTGAACATCTCCAGTTGAAAAGGCTGAGATAAAAAAAAGTAACCTGTGTGAGATCCTGAAGGGCCAGTATTAAGCCAGAGCAAAACCTGGGAATATTACTTTCTTCAACCGCACCTCTCGGAATCCACCAGTGAGCATGGGAGATTCTGGGAGCTGTAATCCTCCACGCCCACCCCCCAAAGAAGAAATGTTTTGATGCTGTGATGATGTGGACAAATGATCTGACCTGAGGGCATGGCATGATTTTAAAAGCATGGCCTGGACTGTTTCCATGTGCCCTCTCATAGTCAATTAATTATTCCCTTCTTCTGGGGTATCCTGGGACTGTACAGCTTGCTTAAGGCCACACAGGCTGTTCTTTCTGCGATGCACGGGGAGGATTGCACTCCCAACCTCTTGCTCCACAGTCAAGAGATACCTAATTTACTAAGCAGCAAGCTGAAAATCTCTCAAGAGTCCCATTATTCCTCCCCCACAATTTTGGATTTAGGACAAGCCGTGTATCCTACCCTGCATGATGCTGCTTCAATAAGCTATTACAACTACTTGGGGTGATGTTATACAGTTTATGCCTGCTGTTACATAAAAAAGGCAGCATCACTATGATCTAACAGAGGGAAGTAAACAATCGTTGCCAATGTGCCCACAGTGAACCTCTCCTTGAAAAATGATGGAGACTTGCTTTGCTGTTTACTAGACTCTCTTGACCAATGAGTCATCCAAGGAGAAATGCTCTAAATGTTGTTCTCAGTATAATTTGGAGCACTGGGAGCCACTGTTGCATATTGGTAAGAATGCTGTTGGAATTTTACTGGTCTGTATCTGAATTGCCAGTCTCGTTGTTTAGGAAACCAATGATGAAGATGCAAGCTGGAGCTATCCATTGGTTAAAAATATTTTGAGTTGATTAATGATCAATAATAGATAAGCAGAAGTCTCAGCAAGTTCTTCTCCTGAACCTAGCTTCTGCTCAAATTCATGAATTGAAAAAGAAATGTACAATGCATGCCCCCAGCAGCTCAAAGGCTGATTTGATCCACCAATCACGTCCCTCTTCTTCTGTTTCAGAAAGAGTTCCTGCCTTTTTATATAGTGAGAGCTGGTGTGTTTGGTATCGTGGCTAAAAAGCCATGAAACTCACTGGGTGGCACTGGGCTAATCAGGATGTCTCAGGATCAGGATCGACTCAAAGGATCTAATCAGGATCTACTCAAAGGGTTGTTGTGAGAATTTAAGTAGGGAGGACCATTATATAGACCACTTTTAAGCCAGCAGGCAGGCAAGCACCTTGGGCTCATTGGAGAAAAGGCAGAATTATATATTAAACAATACATTAAAAAATATACATCCGCAAGCACAACTCTGAAAAAGGGGACTTCAACCAAGGTGGGGTTGGAGGTGAGGGTGAGTATGGGGTGGGACACAGGGAAGAAGTGACTGGTGTCGTGGACGTAAGTCTGTAGGGTGACTGTCGGGGGGAAGACAAAATGGGGTCTTGGGAATAGCGAATGCTCACCTGTCATTTTTCTGCTCCAACATCAGGTCTCAAATCCTAGGAAGAAATGCAAGAAAAAGAAATACGTTAACTCAGGAACTGTAAGTGTGAGAATACTATTTTCTTTCTCCCAAATATAGGTGCAAATGTGTGTGTGCGGACCTGTGTACACGCACACAAATATTAATTTAGGAATCTGTCAGCAGAGAGCTAGATGAAGAAGGGGGACCACTTGCATCTATACCACAGTCTAGCCTTCCTGACCCATTCTACAACCGTCTCTTCTAAAAACAGAACTAATGGTTTCAATAACAAAGAGAAAATAATATTAACTCCCCGAGAATGTGGAAAGTATTCTAAGTAACTGCTTCACTTTTCTTAGGCTGCGCCAAAATAGAACAGATTCTCAGAGATGCTTTTCCATTACCTCACAATTTCTCCATCATATCTTGTAGAAGGTTTGGAGAGGAACAGCTTACTTACAATTAGGCGTTGTTGCTTTTTTTGCAATAACTAAGCGTTAGATCCTCTCCAGGAGAGGGCTGTGAAACTCATCCTAGTATATTGTTCATCATCGCACAGCGTCAGAGTACTTATGTACACATTGTTTAAAGCCAATTCCCTGTACAGCCTCCAAGCTGCATCTTTATGATTAACTCTTGAGAAGCTATGTTATTTCATGGACTGTATCCATAGTCTTGTTCTTCCCTCCTTCCTTGACTGGGGACAAGAACATTGGAAAGATTCTAGAGAAAATCAGACAACCATCTGTCAGATATACTTTGATTAGGATTTTTGCTTTGAGCATGGGGTTAAACGCAATAACCTTATAGGCCCCTTCCAACGCCATTGTTCTGTGATTCTCTGAATAAGGTAGCTGATAGGAGAGTGCATTTTTTTAAATCACATGTCAGTGGCTTGTAGCCTTCAGAATTTTTTTATAAAATAATTTAAAAAGGTAACATTTAGCAAAGTACTATCCTGCTTATATACCACTCCATCATGCTTAAAGCAATGTCTGGGTGGTTTGCAATTAAATTATGCAAGCTAGACATGGTGCTCCCTCCCCCCAGTGAGCTGGGTACTCAATTTACCGACCTCAGAAGGATGGAAAGCTGAGTGAACCTCAAGCTGGCGACCTGAGATTGAACCCAGGAATTTTGACTGCAGTACTGCAGTTTAACCCCTGCTCCACAAGGCTCTACTAGCTACTTTCAAGAAACAGAAAAGCAATGATCTACTTTTAAAAATTTATACCTGTTGTGGCAACAAATTTTTGAACTCACCATTGTAATGAGAACGAATTACTTTCTTAAAACAGCTTTCCAAACTCTGGTCTCCTATAAGGTTTCTCCCTGTCTCTTTCTCCTCTCTGTTCCTTGCAGGTTACCCTTTTGTCGTTCACGGTGCAATCAGAATACACCTTTGTCGATTATATTCGAGGCGGGTGCGTCACTTGAAAAACCCGGATGAACTTTGAGAAGGCCTGGGGACCCACAGTTCCTATGCCAGCCTTCACTGCTCTTGGGACATGATTCCCAGAAGGGGGTTTCTAAGGAGAGCCGCAGAGGGCGGAAACCAGAACAAAATGGTCTGTGGCTCATTGGGAAGCGACATAGACAAGGGAAAGGGTATCTTGTAGCTGAGATGCTGCTTTGCTTTGGAGACAGAGTAGTGCTGCTTCTGCAGGGATGGGAGGGAAACATCGCTGATGATACGTTGTGGGCCTTACAGATATGGCAAAATGTATTTCTCTCTCTTTTTCCCCCCCTCTCACCCCACCCACCTCCCTTAGGACGCAGCTAAATTTCACAGTTGCCATTGATTTCACAGCCTCCAATGGTGAGTGTGGGACTTATCAGTGGGATCACTATGGGAACTGTGGGATGTTATGACTGGGGACTGAGCAAGAAAGGACCCTTGTCCATAGACTGAGAGGTCTTTAGCCCTCCTCCTCTGTGAGGAATGTCTGTTTTGGGCACTGTCCCTCCTCCACAGTGGGAATATTGGTGTTGGGGGGGACTCTGAGCAAAGGACAGATGTAGTACCATATTAGCCCTTCTTTGTTTCACCGGCTATGGGAAACTAAAGAGGGGGAGTGTTAACTCCAGGAGAAAGGAAGAAGAGGAACCAACCCACTGGGTGTGGGTGAGAGCAGAGCTATGGAGAAAGGGAAGAAAGACCTGCAAGACCTCAGTTCAAATCCCTGCTTGATCATGGGTGATCTTGGGTTGTAGGCTATCAGTCACAGTCTCTCTTAGCCTGACCTACCTCACAGGGTTGGTGTAGAGTTATGAACATAGCAGAGGAGAGTGATGTACATGGCCTTGATCTCACTGAAGGAGAAGTAGGATATAAATGTAACAGAGAGGCACTGGGACAGATACGGGGCAGGCAGATGAAAAGCTGGGCTGGGGAGACCAAGGAGGGGAAATGCCGGATTTTGAAGGCTGACCAAATGTCTTTTCACAGGAATTCCTTCGCAGCCCACCTCCCTCCACTATATGAGCCCCTATCAGCTCAGCTCCTATGCCATGGCACTGAAAGCAGTTGGCGAAATCATCCAGGATTACGACAGCGACAAACTTTTCCCTGCCTATGGCTTTGGGGCCAAGGTTCCACCAGATGGCAAAGTGTCCCACCAGTTCCCTTTGGTAGGTAGGAACTCCCTTCGCGACAGCAGGGGTGGGGTGGGTCTTTAGAGTAGGAGGCTTGCCTTGTGTGTCATCCCTGGCATCTTTGTTATGAATGGATCTGAAATTTGCAGGTCTGTAGAGGCAGATCCTGCCACACAAGGTGAACATTTTAAGCCTAGAGGCATTCTTAAGGTAGCTTGTTATGAGCAGCTTTTTATCTCCTCACAGACTGGGGGATCTGTGGAATTCTGTGGATCATCCTATATGCTAACAGCAAACTAATTCTCCAAGGGTCAAATTGTATGCTACAGACAGTGCATAAATAAAAGCTAAAGTCACTTACAGAGGCATGATTCTAGTAGAGCTTCATGTCTGAGTGGTCATATTTAAGAACATAGCCCATTTTTAGCTCCCAGTGACAAAACGGAGCAGGCAGATTTGCAAGTGATAGGAAGTGGGACAAGCTTGTAACCATCAGATTTTTTTTTAGTGCTTAAGGAATTCCCCTTTGAATGACTTGTTATTTGTAAGGTTTAGTTTGACCCCCCCTTGACTATTCTTAAATAGTCAAAATGATACCTTTCATGCACAAGAGGATTGCATTGGGGAAAGTTTAGAGAAAGCATATAATTTTGATTCGCTGTGCCGGGTATTTTTGAATCATTATCATCATCATCATCATCATCATCATCATCATCATCATCATCACCTTAGAAGCATTCTCCCCTACCACTACAACCCAAAAAAGGAGGCAAAAAAGCCCCCAAGAAGGGACCCAAAATGACCTACTGAGGAATACCATCAGTAACTAAAGAACACTGAAGTGGGACATGTGGAGAAACTGAGGGGAATCAAAAATGTTGGGGGAGGACGATGTTAACTGGACATGAACAGGAGCGGTCTTGTCCCTTGGCACGAAGCCCCAGAATCTATTCTGGATGCTAGGGCTCAGTTAAGGAGGCAACCCAATCCAAAAGAAAAACATTCTTTTAATGTAAAATATTTGGAAGCAGTCAAGTCAAATGCCATTGTTTTAGCTATTAGATCAACATCACGGAGTTATTACAATCACATCACAGAGCTCTCAAGAGGAAGAAAATAAATTCAGCATTGTTGCAGGTCACTGTCACTTGTTAAGCAGCACAATATCTTTCTCTTTCTCCTTCCATTGCTTTCTCTTCTTTTTCCTCTTCCTTAAATCACACGATCTGTTAATTGGACCCCCATAATGACTGCTAGTGCTCCAAGATGCCTTCTGGAACCAGAAGCACTAACATAAAGGCTCATCCAGGCAGAGAGCATTTGTTCTTCCTGGCCTTGTGCCAGTTGAGAATGGATCTCTCTGGGATTGCTATCCACGCACATCCTTAAAGCTCCACCCGATCTTCCTTTATGAAATCGGCATCCCTTCAAGAAATGGCTCAGACATATTTTAGAAACTTTAAGAAACCTTCCAAACCAATCTTCTGTGCTCTGTCTATCTCTCCGCGTGTATGCATGCATGCATGCGTATGGGCGCCTGTGTCGTAGCAGAGTAATGATAAAATGGAAAGCTGATGGGAGCTCCTACACACACACACAAGAGAGAGAGAGAGAGAGAGAGAGAGAGAGATATGAATATTATAGTTTCACCTTCTGGCTTGCAAGTAGGAATTTATTAAGTGGAAGACTTGGCAGAGGCAGCCCAGCCTCGCTGCCATTGCCTTGGCTTCTCTGAGGGGGTGGCATGATGGGATGTTCACTGTTTAATGTGTGTGTTTTACAGTAGATTAATACAGAAATGTGAAATTCATGGGAAATCTTGCCAGTGAGTGGCCTTCTCCTAAATTACTTGTTGGAAATCAGCTGTCTTTACACATCCTCTTAATACAAACGGGTTAGCTGTCTCCTGTGATGCAAATTTGTTTGCGAGTATGTGTTACGTTACAGAGAACTGAGGCTCAAAGGTATAACCAGCAATGTTCTTGGAGTGGGAACTCTGTTGAGTGCAAAGTGAACCAACCAACCAAAAAACTCCTGTTGGAAACTTTTAAAACACGAACACACACACTCACACACATACAGGGTATTTCACTTTGTCATTGCTGATGTCAGTTCAAGCCTTGCATTGTCTTGACATCAGGAAAAATACCAGTTATTGTGAGTGCACGTAGAGTGCAAGAGTTGGTGTTTCTGGGCAAGCTGTTCAGTGTAAAAAGGTCAGCGTGTTTTGCAGTGGCAGGAGAGACAATGGTGGTATCAGCCAAATGCCATGAAGGCCCTGGTGAGGCTCCTCTTTTTTCTCTTGACTTAGCTATGTTCATCACAGTGGCTGCAGGAGGGGAAATAGATTCTCCCATCAATAATATATAGTTGTGAATGTGATATATTCTTGTTGAGATGTCTAGCAGGAGCAGCTTGTTTTGCAAAACTAATCAGGCAGTGAAGTCTGGTTGGTTGGTTGGTTGGTTGGTTGGTTGGTTGGTTGGTTGGTTGGTTGGTTGGTTGGTTGGTTGGTTGGTTGGTGGGTGGGTGGGTGGGTGGGAGGGTTGGTGGGTGGGTGGTTTGGGTTGGGTTGGGTTGGGTTGGGTTGGTTGGTTGGTTGGTTGGTTGGTTGGTTGGTTGGTTGGTTGGTTGGTTGGTTGGTTGGTTGGTTGGTTGGTTGGTTGGTTGGTTGGTTGATGCATGAACTTTTGGACTATGCTGGTGTTCGTGGCTGAAGGGGTTAATCTGGTAGGCAGTACCTGTCATACAGAATTTACCTCTGAGGGGTTCTAGCCATTGATGCAGGTATCTACTAATTTGTGCATTGGAACTTGTGTGGCAGGTTCTTAGATAGAATCTCCAGGATTATTTTTAAAAAGAAATTCTAGTCTTCCAACTTCTGAAGAAATTGCAAATATGCAAGTAGTCACCTGCTAAGGAATCGGTAAAGAATCACACACTCATGCTCTTGCTAAACTGAACCATCCTCTTTACAGAACAACAACCTGGAGAACCCCAACTGTGAAGGCATTGAGGGAGTCCTGGAATCATATTTCCAGAGCTTGCGTACTGTACAGTTATATGGACCAACCAATTTTGCACCTGTCATCAACCAAGTTGCCCGGTAAGTGACAGTTTGCAGGAAATCTTTCTTCTCTTCTGCCTCTAAAAAGCTCAGGGTACTAAGTTTTTACTCTGATAGCACTGAGATTGCCAAGAGCCCATTGTCTTACATCCAGACTCGTGAAAGTTGCCTCCAAAATAGCCCAGTATGGCTCCATCATTTCCGCTTTTAAAGTATCACAGTAAATAGCCCAGTGAGTGAAGAGCCAGCCTATGTACCCTTGGGCAAGCTACACAGTCACAGAGGACTCCAGAAGAAGGGAATTAAAAAACCACTTTTAAGTACTCTGTAATTAGAAAACTCTGAAAAGGGTTGCCATCAGTTGGAATCGACTTGATGGCACATAATTATTCCTAATCAGCAGGCATGGCTTCACTGCCTTACTTGCAGAGCTTGAAAAAGGTGGTTTTTTTGAGGACTGCAACTCCCCAAATTCCCCATTCAACATGGAGGGCCCATGATACCTGGAGGACGCTGGGGGGCAGTAGCCAAAAAAGGTCACTTTTTCAAACTCAGAGTTCTCAGAGCAGAATTTGGACCATGGAACCCAGGAATAGAGGAGGTGAGGGAAATCTCAAAGTTGGGGATCATTGGGGACCTGGGAGAGGCCCTTCTCTGTTGCTGCTGCCAGGCTCTGGAACTTCCTCCCACAGGAGGCAAAGCTGCCCCCATCTTTGTTGTCCTTCTGCAAGTGGATGAAGACCTTTCTCTTCAAGCAAGTTTCCCCTCAGTGACGAGTGTTCCGAGAGGGTTTTGTTTTTAATGGGTTGTTGTGCTCTGTTTTTTTTTAATGTGTTTTAGTATTGATTTTATTCACCATTTTTCACATAATATTTAATTCTGTTTTAAATATGTCTATGCTTACTGTTTTTAGCTTTTAAATATTATCTTTTTAATGAAGTAAGTCACCTTGGGGCCTTTTTTAAGGAGAAAAGTGAGATAAAATATTTGAAATAAATAAATATGCATCCCTTTGAATGCTGCTAGAGTGTAACTCTCCTTACTTCCTACCATGGGCTATACTAGCCAAATTGTATGGGAGCTGGACCATGTGTTTATGGTCTCACCCTGGCTCCCATTTTACCCCTGTGACGAGACCACGCTATGTTTGCCACAGTAGTTAACGTGGATGCAATCAAGTGAACAATAAACAGTGAGAGGCCAGAAGGTGGCTCATGGGCAGGGCGCAAGTTTTCCGTGCTGGAGGCCACAAGGTCAATGTCTGGCCTCACCTGGTAGAATTCATCCTGGAGAACAGCTGCCAGTCATTGTTGGCCATTCTGAGCTAGACAGAAGAATTGGTCTCACTCTGTATAAAACACCCTCCTACGTTCTTATTTAAATAAAGGATGTTTTGACTGGGTCTCTGCTCTTCTTCTTTCCCAGTTTGGCTGCCGAGGTTACCGATGGGTCTCAATATTATGTCCTTCTCATCATCACGGATGGTGTCATCTCCGACATGCTGCAGACCAAGGAAGCAATTGTCAGCGTGAGTCTGACCTTTCTCCTTTCAGGGAGGTGCTGTGGGAGAATAGGATCAGCGTCTAAACTTGGGGAAGGATGTGGAGACCTGGTGACTCACCCCTTCCAGACAGGACCTTAAATGCCCTATTGGGTGGATCTGTAATCTCCCCATTCACGAAGCTGACCTAGAACAAAGCACCCTGCATGACCTTTCCTCCCACCCATTTACAATTACATCTGGCCATGGTGCAGGCATTAAACACTGGGAGGGGGGCAACAGGACCGAAGAGGTACCAGCTCATCCTACTGAGTCATCGGGTAGGCAGGTCAAGTCTGAACACTATCCGTTAACCATACTACCTTCCATAAATGTAAGAGAAACACCATGCTTTCTTTCCATATTGTGTCCGGTCACTCACTCCTCTGCAGACCTACTGTGCATAATTATTATTGTATTCGCGAAGGCTTTCACGGCCGGGATCTAATGGTTGTTGTGGGTTCTTCGGGCTTCTTGACCGTGTTCTGAAGGTGGTTTTTCCTAACGTTTCGCCAGTCTCTGTGGCCGAGAAGCCCGAAGCCCGAAAAACCCACAACAACCATAATTATTATTATTATGCTGTGGCCTGGTCCACATTTGGATCTTCCTGTTTATACAGTCATAGCCTTTGGAATGACAGAATGAATATGAGGATAAAATATGATCCTCAGTTCTACTGCCAGGACAGGTAAGCAACCTCAGTGGACTAAATGCACATTAAGCTATAAAGTTAGAGACATCATCCCTTTAGCCAAAGTATATGGGCTTATTTGTAAGAGCTTCAGGCTGTGGCTGCCAGCCTCTAAGCTTAACATATTCTCTGGAGGCACGCTGCCAAATTTTGGCAGCAGCCTGAGGGAGAACAACCTTCAGAAATAAGGATTTCTGCTTGGTAACAAAGTGTGTGTATCTTATTTTCAAGACAACACTTCTTGAAGGATACGCAGGCTTCAAAACAAGATGTGCATGGTGCGTGAACTCAGAGAGACAGACAGACATCCATGCCACAGTTGTATTCTTAACAGAAATGGCCATTGCTACGTCACCTTCCCATGATATAATGACATGTTCAAGGCTAAGGGTTTCCTGATCAAATTAGGAAACAAGAAACAGAATGTTATGTGTGGCTTAATCACTTGGAAGACTGAAGGCTTGTCTAGACTGGCATTTCTCCCACTTTGAATCCCGCAGACTTCCTATCACTTTTTTCTCCAATATCAAAGGCAATGTTTTGCTTATACCAATTTTGGCTGAATTTTTTCTGGTTCTTCTTTTTGTTCAGTATTGTATGTTGGTTTGTTGTTGTTGTCTGTCATGTTAGTTGCCATGCTAGCCAGCTCAGTGAGTTAGGCATCTGGCTTTGGAGCCACAGCTGGGAGTTTGAATCCCACCTGAGCAAGCTGCACAGTCCCAGGGCACCCCCAGAAATAGGGAACAGTAAGCCGGTTCTGAGTATTCTCTACCTAGAAAAACTTGGAAAGGGTCGTCATAAGTCAGATTTGACTCAATGGTGCATTATTATTATTATTATTATTATTATTATTATTATTATTATTATTATTATTAGTAGTAGTAGTAGTAGTAGTAGTAGTAGTAGTAGTAGTAGTAGTAGTAGTAGTAGTAGTGTTTTGTTGTTGTTGTTGTTGTTGTTGTTGTTGTTAACAACAACAACAACAACAACAACAACAACAACAACAACAACAACAACAACAATAACAATAATAATAATAATAATAATAATAATAATAATAATAATAATAATAATAATAATAATAATAATAATAATAATAATAAAAGGAGCATGCTCTTGGTATTGCAGACTTTTGACAGATATATTAGCAGACTTTTGATCAGCATCTAGTTTATGACATTTGTAGTGATGTGAACTCTGGGAATATCTAGCCTCTCTTGCTTCCCACGTCAATGATCTTCTGAAGCAGGAGTAACAATATACATTTCCTTCTTATGTTTAATTCTGCAACGAGACAGCAAAGAATAAAGTGGCTTAATTCTCAGCTCTTTAGTCTGGTTCATCTAGTGGTGTTTCTATCATTACAGAGCATCACGTATTGGATCCCCCCACCCCCAACATCTGTGAAATTGATCTCACAACTCGTTTCAAAGTGTAGAAAAAAGTTTGCCTAATGGAAGATTGGAGTTAAAGTGGCAGAGTTTGCTTTTGTCAGTGCACCGTGGTGGATATGTTTTCTACTGCTATTAAATTCAGCGCTAACCTGGTAGACTGCAAAGAATGTATTATTTCAGCCCTAGATGCACTGCATTAAAAAACAAACAAGACTTGCAATGAACAGACACACACAACAAAAAGAAATACTAATTTTTCTCAAAAACTAGATTTTGGGAAGATTTTCGTACCAGTGCAGGAAGGGGATAGATAAGGGATGACAATAAACAAGGGAGTCAAAGGAGCAAAGAGACTCACAAAGGAAGAAGACGGCGAGAGGGTTGAGGCACTATGAGGAAATGTTGCAGTTTCCATCTTCTGTGTAGATAGGGGCACCGAATAAAAACTGGATGTGCAGATTCTCAGAGCCAGTGGTATTGCTGTGAATCACGAAGAAGTAGCATATGGGGCTACAAGGCAGTTCCAATCTGGATGAATTCTAGGGTAGTTGATTTGGAGTACAGTGGTGCCTCGCTAGACGATAATCCGTTCCACTGAAATCACTGTTTAGCGAAATCATTGTCTAGCGAAAAGCATTTCCCCCATTGGAATGCGTTGAAACCTGTTTAATGCGTTCCAATGGGGAAGAATCGTTGTTGTCTAGCAAAAATCGGCCATAGGAAAGCCGCTTTGTGAACCACCGATCAGCTGTTTAAATCGCTGTCTTGCGAAGCTTAGGACCCGAAAACACCTGTTTTGCAAGCGCAGAGGAAGCTGTCAAAATTGTCGTCTAGCGAAAATCAGTTTGCGAAGCAGGGACCAAACATTGTCCAGCAAAATTCCTCCATAGGAATCACTGTTTTGCGAATCACTATAGTGATTGCAAAAAGACAATGTCTAGCGAAAAAACTGTCATGCGGGGTAACTGTCTAGCGAGGCACCACTGTATCATGAAAGAGAAATAACTTGTTACCTCTTTATTCATATTGTGATTTTATTACTACTGAAAGGGAGAGGTGCTTGATGGAGGATATACAGTGTCAAGTGGCCAAAAACAATTTTGCCCATCTTCAGTCATTTGCACCATGGCCTGGGAGGTGTTGAGTTTGACCTGTGGGAAATTCAACTCTGACTTGGGACAGATGTGCAGAGTGCCAGCGAGGCACTGTGCAGGCTGCACCTAAGACAACAACACTCTCCTTACAGGCCTCTTCTTTGCCTATGTCCATCATCATTGTGGGAGTAGGCCCTGCGGAATTTGGAGGTAAGTGTTGCCCGCAGGTAGATGAGCGATAGCCGGCCAGCAATTGTATGTGATGAAGCACATCAACTAGTCTGATGCATTAGGAAACGTAATTTGCGGGGGGGGGGGGGGTCAGAACAGCCGAGCAAGCAGACGATTCTGCACACCTGACCTGTGAGCCAAAACACAACGCAAGACCGCTCGGCTGCTCTGAGCTACATCGGTCTCCCAGAAGCACATCCCAGAGCTGGGAGGTCTATAGGAACAAATACTTTGAGTTATTTTTCATACTTGGTTTGGACTGGCAGATGTTCTTACTTATTGTCATATCATCCTCAGCTATGGAAGAGCTGGATGGAGATGAAGTGCGGGTCTCTTCCAGGGGGCGATACGCCGAGAGAGACATTGTGCAGGTAACTCCTTGCAGAGACATCTCTGGCCCGTTTTCTTTTTGGTCTTGATGATGGGAAGTCCTATAGAAGAAGGTGCTAGCCCTGGATTCCTCTTTCCTCTGGGTCCTGCCATTTACCATTGTTTGTCAACTGGTGCCTTAACTTTATAGAGGCCTTCTACAGGTAGCTCATCACCAGGCTCCTGATTGTAGTAGTAAAGGGAGCAAGGGCAGGCATTTCTGTCTGATCAGCCCCCATTAGTCCTCTGCTTACCTTGAAACAAACATCTGTGAGATGTTTCTTATATTTCTTATATAAGGAAACACCTCTATGCATCTTATGCCCAGCCAAAGGTAAAAAGTGAGGTTTTCTTTAAAAAAAAAAACAGAATGAAAGAAAGCTGTATTTAGCCTTACAGGTGAAATATGAAACTGTACCCTCTCTCCTAATGTTTGACTATGTGTGTAGTTAGGATTATGTGGAACAACCTGGAAGATTTTGCCCAAGTTGAATGGGCATGTGAAATGTCATCCTCTTCTACTCTTAATGGACCTACATCTCACCTCTTGCAAAAGTGAGATCTACCAATGGCTTTGGAGCTCGATCTTTCAGTTCAAATCTCTTTTGCTTACTTTGATCACATGCAAGTATGAAAGAGGTGAATAAATGGGGGGGGGGAGAGGAAAAACCACTGCAGGATTTTAAATGGAATTGACCCCAACAACAACATATTTGAAAGGTGATGGAGACGAGATCAAGATCCACAGGTGTGGATTCAGCTCTCCAACACCTGTCCATATGGACTTGAGCCAGGAAGGGTAGGTTACTCCTGTCAGTTCTCCAACACCATTGATGCCAAAATGGATGAAGACATGGGAATCTGACTTGAGCATCCCGAAGCCTATAAAGTTACTTTTTTGGACTGTACCTCCCAGAATTCCTAGCCACACTGACTCAGGGATTTGAAGAATTGTAGTCCATCTGTCCCTCCTCTGCCTTTTTTACCTTCCTGTGTTTTCCCTGTTGCAGTTTGTACCATTCCGGGACTATGTGGACCATTCGGGGAACCACGTATTGAGCATGGCACGCCTGGCCAAGGACGTCTTAGCTGAAATCCCTGAGCAGCTTCTCTCCTACATGAAGGCCCGGGACATCAAGCCTCTCAATGCTAATAAACAGTAGCTCCATCCTCTGTGCAGCCTGAGTCGATCAGATTTTCTGCTCCAGCTGGGACTGGGAGGACTCCTACCAAACTGGCAATGCTGGCTGTTCCCACACTCACATGTGGAGCTGGCTGAGTTGTTGGGGTAGGGGGAGAACAGGCATCTCTGTAGAGAGATGGGCAAGAAATTCCATGCTTTGCACATGGGATAAGAGACAACAGCACAAAACCATGAACCCACCCAGTATCTTGAAGAGATGATTTCACAAAGCAGCCCTGGCAAGGGCCATGGACCAGAAGGGGGCTCAGAAGGAAGCAGGTATCTTCTTGGGGTCCTGGAGCACGATTTCCTTCAGGCCAGATCTGCTACATAAGGTGCCATTTTACTCTATTTCTGCCTGATTACTGATAATAAATTATCCTGTCCCAGGACCTTTTGCACCGGTTTCATTTTATTGACACTGGCTCATTGTTATGTGACTCGATTGTTGCCTCCTACAGCCTCACACTATGTCTCCCACACAGGGATCGGCTTAGATCCTGGCTATGCGTTAGCACAGTTGTAGTCCTCAGATTCATTTGTGCTGACGTTATGTGTTCATATACGAACAGGAATAGTGCTCCTCTGAGATGTAGCTTTGCTTAGGCCTTGCCTGAACTGTTGTGTTCAGTTCTGGGCACCGCAGTTTCAGACAAGCTCGAGCAATTCTAGAGAAAGGCAGCCGAGGTGGTGAACAATCTGAAAAATCAAGTTTTATGAGGAATGGTTGAAAGCCCTGGGTATGTTAACTGCGGATGAAGAGGACTGAGAAGTGACGTTATAGCTGCTTTCCAATATTTGAGAGACACTCACAGCAGAAGATAAAGCAAGTTTGTTTTCTACAGCTCCGCTAGGTAGCATCCAAACAAATGGATTTGAAATTTCAATTAAGTATTAGGAAGAACTTCCTGGTAGTAAGAGTTGTTTTATACTAGATTGAAATGGACATTTTTAAACAACCACCTGTCAAGGATGCTTCAGCTGTCCGTTTCTTGCTTCTGAAGGGGTTAGACTGAATGACCTTTCGGATTCCTTCCAGTAGTATACTTTGACAATCCTATGACACCGGTGAATGTTGCATCCCTCTAGAGCAGTGGTTCCTAACCTTGGGAAACCCAAATGTTCTTGGACTGCAACTCCCAGAAGCCTTCACCCCTAGCTGTGTTGGCTGGGGATTCTGGGAGTTGCAGTCCAAGAACACTTGGGTTACCCAAGGTTGGAAACCACTGCCTTAGAAATCAACTTCACGGGCAGCAGGGCAGGGGCAGAATCAAAAGGGGATGAAGTCACAATTTTTTCCCTCCTTTGTTTTCTCCACACATTGCTCTATCTTTTTGATATCATATGTTCTCTTTTTACCCTTTTTTTCTGCATCCGCCTGACCTGCCACAGCTTTTCTCTGCTCCCCTCTTTTCTTTCTCTGCCACCCCATTTTTTCTTTCTTCTTCTTCTGTGCAACCCCTTCTCTTTCTTTGCACCATCCTGTTTTGCTGGGATTGGGATCCCTCTTTCCAGACTTCTGAACTGGTGACTTGCAAACGACTTTTGGCCCTCTTTTCCCAGCCATGCAAAATCCTTGAAATAACTGGTCCTCACAGGTCTGGAGTTTTCAGATCAAATATTCTGTCTGCCCAAAGACACCCCAGAAATGGCAACCAAGGCCCACTGCGTTCTTTTCCACTTTAGTTCAGAGAAAAATGTTTAACCTGGCTGGTGGATGGGAGAAACCCTGATTTTTCGTGTCAGACTATAGGAGATACCCTGAATAGCCAACTACAGCACTATGTCTGCAGCCAAGCACAGACATTAAACATTGCCCAAGCATGATTGGGAACTGAGGGTTACGTTTTAATTCAATCACTAGGTAAAACTGTTAATTTGGCTGCAACTGGAATCACCTAGTGTGCAGACTAAATTTTATACCAACTTCTCCAATATAGCAGTTGCCAAGTTTCTGTGTGCTTCTACCCCCCCCCCCAACCAAAAACAAACCCTGTATTTCAGAATAGGGTGATGGGGTATGAGGAGGAATGCCAGATGACTGGCAAGCCTTTGTCTAACGAGACTGGGATAGGCATCCCAATCAGCACCATCTGAGGAACCCTGTACCTGCTCATTTTGAAAGAAGCTAGCAAGGCCATTTGACTATGAGTTGTGGGATTTCTGTTTTTCCTACACCACCCGCAGCTCTCTGGTGTCCAGCCTGATGAAGACCTGTATTGGGTCAAAACTAATGTCTGTGATATTTTAGGGGTCCAATAAAGGTATTACCCACCCTTGCCTTCAGATCACAATATTTTATGTCAACGAAGGAGACTATTTTTACTCTTGTAGCAGCTGTCCAGCCCTAGACCCTCTAGTCTCTCTGGTGGGGTTTTTCACACGTACAACAGAAGCAGCAGCCCAACCTGTAAAGCGCAGTTGCTGAAAGCCAGCAAAACAGATGGAAAAAGAGACACTACTCCCACTGCAGGGTGGTGTGGCCTACTTTATCTTTGCTCCTCGTGAAAGGAAGGCGCAGGCCTGGACCGCGGTGAATAAAACATGCTGCTGCAGCAGCTGGCAGGATGCCCGGGCTTGTTCCAAAACCGGCGGGAAGGCCAACCCAGGCAGCAGTAATGCCACTTCAAAGGCCCATCCGTTATCCCTTCCCTGCCTTTGAACTGCCTTTGACTTTTAGTCCAGGAAGCACCCGTTCACTTACAAAGAGGCTTGCTTGCTTCCTGGGAGACATTCTAATTTGTCGAACAGATGGAATGGGCAGTGCCAGCCCTTTGACCTGCATAGAAGGCACCGATGGCAACCTCGACTGGGGAGGCTGGTGATCAAGATGACGCCGAAGCCGCTTCCTGATCCCCAATTCCTTGCTTCAGCAAATCTTTGAAAGGAAGCTCCCTCAGCCAGCTAAACGAGGGCCCAGTGTTTATAGGACATTACAGGACCCCCCCCCCAAGTTAGCTTTCAACTACTGCTTATTGTCATGATTGTGAAACTCTCCTTTTCCAGATGTGAACTCCTTCTTTTCACTTCATATATTCCTTTACTGGAAAGGCACATAAACGTGTGATGATCCCGGAAGACAACTGTAAATAAACTTAGCCTAGGTGGATCCAAATAAGGAAAGAATGGCACTATCTTGGGAAAATTAAATATGGGAAACAAGGGGGGGGGGGGGGAAGGGAGAGAAATACAGTGGCACTTTTGCCAACATGCTGGGACAGACTAACATGGTTATTTCTTTGGAAATTTCACCACTGTATGGCTGTGCCTCTCCTACTCCCCGTTTCTTTACAACCCCTCCATTCCCTACCTCTCTGCCCTTAACTCTTTTCCAGCATACAGCTTTGCCCTTTCTGCTGCTTGATCCTCTTGTCCCATTTATCCAGGTTTCAGAATAGTAGCTTTGGCACGACAACGTCTGATACGCAGAAGTGCTATCATAGAGCCAAGGCTCACAGGATCAAAACACCAGGACTTTTCGACTGGCAGAGCCAATGATACCATCTGCCACACATCCTTGAATGTTCTTGTTCCCCTCTGAGCTGAGCTGCTGTTTTTCACAGCAGAAGAAGAAAGTTACCTTTTTTGGAAATACTGCAGCCAGTAGGGCTGAGGGTGCTGGCGGGAAGGGAGTGTGTGAAATGTGCGCGCACACACACACACACACCCCGCAGCCTTATATCCACAAGAACTGTACCTGAGGTAATACAATATATCTTGGGAATTGCAACTACATTGACAGATAATGTGGGAAAGATGTTTCTAGCCCACTTGGCAGCAAAGGAAAATCAGAACTGTCACCGCAGAACGCTTTAGAAAACGGTATTTATTACCAGCTATTGAAAACCTGGAGGTCGTCTATCAAAAGAAACATTGTCTTTACCTCACACTGCCCTTTCAACAGAAGAAAAAGTTGCTACTCATCCTGTATCATAAGGCTAAGACCCAATGATCCCCAAATCTCTTTTACTGCATCTCAAAAAAATAAGAATTAAAGGATCCTTAAAAATCTACCTTGAAAACTGTGTTGTCAAAACAATAAAGGACTTCATCTTAGTTCTACCAACGGCCCTTGTAGATCAACAATACATTTTGGCTGGCAGCCTGATGCCTCCAGGAAGTCCACAAACAATATATTTAAAAGGGTATCATCTCTATGTCAGAAGTGTAAAACTCTATTTCTTCTTGGGCCACATCAGCATTATGGTTGCCCTCAAAGGGCCGGTTGTATCTGTAAAACTGTATAAATAAATGCATCTAATCTTTATCATATTAAATATAATCCTTCTCATTCAACTACCACTTTCTGACCCTTCGCTGCTTGGAATTAGAAGTCCCACTGGGCAGATTCCCGGCATCCTTGCAGAGCATTATGGGTGACCAAGTAAGTATCTGTGTATTGTGTATTGCACAGTAGAAGGCAACACAGCGAGGGCCACATGAAATGGCCCAGTGGGCTGGATTCGGCCCGCAGGCCTCGAGTTTGACACATCTGCTCTATGTATTTCTTCTTCCTTTCTTTTTTCTGTACCTAGCAACTAGTCTTCAGAGTTATACTTCTTTTGAACATGTAGGTTCTATGTAGTTACTTAGATTTTTTCCTTCAGTCTGCAATTGGGTACTTACCTGGGAGTAAATTCCACTAGATGTACACAGGATTCAGAGCATGGGAAATTACTTCATTGAACTACAGCTCCCCAAACCTCATAATAATCTTGGAACTGCAGAGCTGGAAGACGGATTATCAAGTCCAGCCCCTGTAAAGGAGGCACAGTGGGGAATCGAACTCCCAACCTCTGGCCACTGAGCGATCCAGGCACTATGGTCATAGGGGAAATTCTGAGTGCTGAAGTCCTAGATGTAACGTTTCCAAACTCACACATCTTTGTCAATGGTTATCACTGCATCATATCATAGGAAAATGTCAATTTGTTGGTTGTGGAATTTATAATATTTTTTTTAAAAAAAAGACTGAATTACACTTGTAACGGCTGTCAATGCTTTGCTGCCATTGGGTCAGGGAGACTCATCCCTCAGTCACAAGCACAGAGCTAAGAAAATACTGCTATGACACAGAGAGTCCTCCTCCATTCTTCTTCCCATTCACAAATCTCTCTTTGGAAGGACCAATGATTCACATAATCCTGCCTTTTGATGGGGCAGGTCCTCTTTGCCTGGTATGAGTCATCACCACCCAAATGGCCACTTTGGGTGAGAGACAGGATGTTCTGAACAAACTTCATGGCAACCGGAGCTCGTTCGCTCCATGGCAACCGGTGCCATCCGGCACCTCAGGCTAGGGTGCAGACGCCAAGGCACACACACACTAGCCACGCTAGCTGCTTAAAAACTCCAACAGGAAGCACGGCTCACCCTCTCACACAAACAAACCCCTTGGGACTGCAGTTTCCACCATCCTTCACCAGGATGGCTAGACCAGCCAGGTGTGATTAAAAACTGCAGTCCAAGAGCACCTTTAGGATCAAAAACCTGCCTGCTTTGAATGATGATATGGCACACTGGTTTGTGTGTGTGTGTGTGTGTGTGTGTGTGTGTGTGTGTGTGTGAGAGAGAGAGAGAGAGAGAGAGAGAGAGAGAGAGAAACCAATTTGAGAGTGGATAAAAATCAATTACTTTTTTAATCAAATTGATTTACATCACAATTGAAATTTTTAAATGGTTTTTTATTTAAATCATCAAAAAATCTGATTTTTAAAATTTAAATCATGATTTAAATCAATTTGATTTAATGTGTTGTCAAAACAATAAAAGATTTCATCTTAGTCCTTACAAGGCCCTTGTAAACCAAACCCACCCTGCCTAGTTCACATTATAAGCCAGCCTTCCTCCACCTGAGTCCCTTCAGATGAGTCGGACTAGAGTCGCCCATCGTCTTTAGCTGGCTGGGCAATGGGAGCTACAGTCCATGCATCTGGAGGGGTCTAGGTCTAGGAATGCTGGTTGAGGGGGACCTCTCTCACCAGCTGCTAAGTCCAGGGACACATTTCCAGATCAAAGACTGCAGGAGAGGGACGCATCACTTTCAAGACCATCAAAAT
Source organism: Pogona vitticeps (assembly GCF_051106095.1). NCBI lineage: Eukaryota > Metazoa > Chordata > Lepidosauria > Squamata > Agamidae > Pogona > Pogona vitticeps. The sequence goes on from NC_135784.1 coordinate 33,972,590, forward strand.
CATGGCGGCAGATTCTGTTGGGCTCAATTACGGTTTTGCTAAATGCATGGAGCGGCCATAAAGCAGGAACAAGGAACGTGCGGTCCGCCAAAAAACGTTTCTTTCTTTTTTAAATTGTTATTCCCTCCAGTTTTGGGTAATATACCTAATGCTGAGGGATAGTGGGAGTTGCAGTCCATCATCCTCTAAGGGTCAAACCTCCCTATTCCTGTCATAAAGCCCAAGGAGAGCTGTAGGGAAAGACTTAATAAGTGAAAAAAAAAGAAACAGCTTTGTTTGACCTACCAAGTCTCTTGTTTCTCATTTCAGGTTACTTGTTTTATTTAAAGTCTCAGGTTTTCAACCTTTGAGTCGAGATGTGCTAGAAATGGGAAATGCAGAGCCTAGCTTAGCTCACAGCTGCTATTGGACTTTGGGGGGGGGGAACAGCATGTGATAATTATAGATCTCTCCTCATAAAGGTTCTATGATTAATGAAAATAATTGGCTCGCTCAGGGGCCCCAATGCCACAGCAGACGTGCTCAAACGAAGATGACGACGTCATTCCCTGTTTTTGCAGGGCTGGAGTTACAGAAAAGTACGTATTTGGTAGCACTAGATTGCCATCGCGAGTCTTCCTTTTTCTTCTTCAGAACCAAGGAAATTGCCTTACCCAAAGCCTGACTGTTGGTTCATCTAACTTAGTGTCACCTACACAGACTGGCAACTGCTCTCCAGAGTTTCACACAAGGCCATATCTGGATACGCCAGGGACTGGATACACAACTTTATGCATGCAAAACAGACACTCTATCCATGCCGTAAAGGCCACCTGTGTTTACACACAAACGTACACACAGAGAGAGTTCAACAAGACAGTATATTCTCAGATTCCTAATGGATGCACTGTTCCATTAAAATAGAGACCCTGATAGCCCGCTCATACATTATCAATACGTACACATTTTTCCCAAAGGAAGGATTAATACTAATAAACATGTGAATCTGCTCTGACTTATGGTGACCCTTCTCAGGGCTTTTCAGGAGAAGAATAGAAATGGCCTACCATTCCCCGTCTTCTGGAGGGATTGTGGGTCTGTGCGGTTTGCCAAAGGCCACAAAGGCTGGCTCTACTCACAGGATGCACAGCAAGGAAGTGAACCCCCCAACCTCTGGCTCCACAGCCATATACCTAAACCCCTGAAATCCTCTGTCATATTAACCATATGTTCAAAATAATCAAGTCTGCAGCTGCCTTAGAAGAACTGAAACAGTGTAATCAACAGCCAAGGTCACAGAATCGAGACTGTATTTAAAAAAAAATTAAACAGATGCAGCGGTTTTTTCCCCCTCTAGTTATGGTGACCAGTCAGTTTTTATCAATGGGTTGGATATCTGGCTGTGGAGGCAGGGTTCAGGAGAAGGGCCAGGGAAGATTATATGGAACATGTCTGACTGATGGGGTTACTTGCCCTGCCCTTTTTACGGACTACAGCACCACAAGAAGGGATTTGTAAACCATTTCTGAGCACTTTATACCTAGAAAACTCTCGGAGGGTTACGGTAACTCATAATCAACTTGGTGGCATGCAGTTGTTATTATAATTCCCTGTCCTGTGCTTACAGCCTGACCTTTGGGTTTTCTGGACAATCAAATAGTACGTATGTTTTGCTGACAGAGGATGCTGTGGATGGTTAATCAATTAACCATGTCTTGTTTCAGACTGTTACTCCCTAACACAGAGCATTCAGACCAAATGAGCATAGGATATGGAACATTTGGTTTTAAGAAGAAATGCATCTATTTGTACAATGCAGAAGTAGGGAAGCAGTAGCGCTCCAGATGTTGTGGGACTACAGCTCCCATTATCCCTGACCATGGGCCATGCAGGCTGGGCACAATGGGAATCTTGGCTTCAATTTCCCCTCCCCAGATTACATGCTGTCCTACAATTATTATTATTTTTTTAAATTATTTGTACTACTGTATTTAAATCTGCCTTTCACCTTAACAAGGACCCAAGGCGGCTTACACTAATTAAAAAACTGTACTTAAGCTAATAATAATGAGTATACAATACTAAAAGAATTAATAAATACAATCCCCCCCAAAAAAACATAAGCAACATCAAAACACATTCAATGCAATAAGGTACAACAATCCATTTTAAAAAATCAACTCAGCAACCATTCACTCAGGGAAAGTTTGCTTGGAGAGAAAAGTCTTTGCTTCCTTGCGGGACAGTAAAGAAGGGACCAGCCTGGCCCCATGTGGGAGGGAGTTCCAAAGTCTGGGAGCAGCAACAAACAAGGCCTTCTCTTGTGTCACCACCAAACACACCTATGAATGTGGCGGGACCAAGAGGATGGCATCTCCTGATGATTTTACCATTTGAGCAGGCTCATAAAGAAAGATGTGGCCCTTGAGATAACCTGGGCCAAAGCCATTTAGGACTTTAAAGGTTAGAACCATCACTTTTAATTCTGCCCAGATACAGAATGGCAGCCACAATGGCTTTAACAGGGGGGTTATTATGTGAACCCTGTGGCCAGTCCCACTTAGCAATCTGGTGCTGCATTTTGGATCCACTGAAGTTTCCCAACACTTTCAGAGGCAGCCCCATGTAGAGTGTGTTTCAATTATCCAGCCGGGATATAATGAAGGCATGTGTCAACATGGCCAGATCAGATGTCTCCAGGAACGGGAATTCTGTGATTGTGCTATGAAAATAGTTATGCACAAGAATAACAGTATGTTCCCTGTTCCAGGTTTTACAGCGTAAACCCCTTGAGGCAGTAAACTATACTCTTATATTCTGTAAAGCACCATATGCACAGATGTTGCTATAACTTCCATCAGGCCATATTAATCTGTTGAAGCAGAAGATCGTGGCATAATCTTTGAAGATCAAGATATCTTATTTGGCATAATTTTTTGTGAACTGCAGACCACTTCCTCAGATGCATGGAATATAGCTTAAGTAAAATAAATCCCCACCACCATCATCTGAAAGTACAGAGGCAATGTATCTGCAATATCCAGATGCTGAGGACAAATGAGAAATGATTGTTTCCGCCATTCTCTATTGAAGAACTTTCCAAGAGCATGAGCAGAGAAAATGGACTTGATCTGATGTTCTGCATGGAATCTTGCATTCTTATGTTAAGGTCCCTTCCAGATCCTATGATAATTTGTGTTTCCTTTATCGCTGGACTGCATTCACTCAGCAGCTTGAAGCTGGGAATGATCCTGTCTTCCTGCCAACCCACTTTTTCTCGCATCTCTGAGGAATCGACTATCCTCCATTCTCGTTGCTTTGCTTGTAACAGAGGGTTGCTTCCTTTGAAGTTGCTGCTTGGAATCTCAAATGCACAGTGCTTTTGGGTTGAAAACTCTACAGAGAGAGAGAAGTGTGTAATCTTAATGAAAAGTCAGCAGCGAACAACAGAGCTACATCTGCTGTCACTTCCCTGCTGTAGAGGACCTACTCCTTATTCAGACTCCAACAACTCTACTACGATTCGTTAATATAGTTCGTTAATGCCACAGCGCCACCTCTTGGAGACTTTCCCTTTAATGATGCCGTAGATTTGAAAAGTCCAACCATTATTCTATTTTTTTAAGGCTAGCACTGCTTCCTGTTTGATGGGTCCATACTTAGATTCATTTAGCTGCACCAAACTATACTTGCTTCTTGTGAGCCCAAAACTGCCATATCATATTCATAACCAGGATATTTGAAATGCAGTGAAAAGATTTCAGTTTCCCTATTTTCATACAGATTTGAAATCAACCCTGAGTGCTCACTGGAAGAACAGATCCTGAAGCTGAGGCTCCAGTACTTTGGCCACCTCATGAGATGAGAAGACTCCCTGGAAAAGACCCTGATGTTGGGAAAGTGTGAAGGCAAGAGGAGAAGGGGACGACTGAGGACGAGATGGTTGGACAGTGTCACCGACGCAACCAACATGACTTTGACCGAACTCCGGGAGGCAGTGGAAGACAGGAGGGCCTGGCGTGCTCTGGTCCATGGGGGTCACGAAGAGTCAGACACGACTTAACGACTAAACAACAAAAACAAGTGACAGCTATTTCTCGGAGTAGAAATAATGGGGTGCATTCTTAACCAGAGTAGACCTATTGAATAAATTGCACTCAGATTATGTGATGATTTAGGAAAGCTCATGGATTCCATAAGTTAAGTCTTTTTGGAGAGTAGAGTCAAGAAATCTGAAGAAGACTGAAACTTAAGCAGCACAGCTATAGAGGAACGAGAGGAGATATTCGAGTGTAAGGATGCCTTGCTGGAGATTATCCACCTTACAGTATTCCTAATTGCCATGTACAGATGACAAAGCTGGAGATTATAGAAAGCTTACTGGGGTAAAAATGATTCGTTTTAAATGTGATGTTGGAGGACAGCTTTAGGGATACTATGGGGCCATTAGAAAGAAAAGCAATTGATGCCAGATTAAATCAAGCCTGAACTTTCATTGGAAACAAAAATGGTGACACTGAGCCTGTTATACTTTCAGTACCTCCTGAGAAGATGTGACTTAATGGAAAAGAACAATAATGCTGGGCAAAGCAGAAAGCAGTAAGAAAAGAGAAGGACAAATATGAAAGGAACTGACTCAAAAAAGGAAGACACAGATTTGGATTTGCAAGCCCTGAATAGGTCTGTTAACAATAGACCTTCTGGAGGTCACTAAGTGTTGCCAGAAGCCAGAAGCACCTCGATGGCACATATTAACAATGCTGGTTGGGGCTAACAATGGATTTAGCTCAAGAACGTAGTGCACAAGCTGCGCGTGTTCCTGGACAGGTCTGATCTTGCCATGGTGACACATGCCTCAGTTACATCCCAGCTGGATTACTGTAATATGCTCTATGGGGGATTGCCTTTCGAAAGCGTTTGGAAACTTCAACAGGTCTAAAACAAGCAGTTTGTTAACCAGGGCTGGTTAGAGGGATCACATAACGCCCCTGTTACGGCGGCTCCACTGGCTGTCAAGCTGTTTCTGGGCACAATTCAAAGTACAGTGGTGCCTCGCTTAACGAGTGCCTCGCTCAATGATGAATTCGCATAACGATGGCCTTTGCTGGAAATTTTGCCACCTCACCTAACGATGTTTCCTATGGGGGATTTTCGCATAACGATGTTTGGGACCTTGCTTCACTTAACAATGACAGTTTTAGGTCCCCTGTTTCGCTTAACATTTTTTTGACAGCCCTGTTTTTGCTATTTTAAAAATATTCTAAAATGTTTAAAAATGTTTAAAATGCTTGGAATCGTTAATGCACCTAATAAAACCTTCGTTAAAGTAATTTGGCTTCGTTCTGAGTCTTTTTGAATTTTTGGTGATTTTTTTTTCACCATTGAAATGTATTGAATAGGCTCCTATTGGAACGGATTAACCGGTTTTCAATGCATTCCTATGGGAAATGGTGGTTCACTTAACGATGTTTTCACATAACAATGTTTTTAATGGAACCAATTAACATCGTTATGCGAGGCACCACTGTATTGGTTTTAACCTATAAAGCCCTAAAAGGTTTGAGTCCAAACTATCTCGAAGACTGCATTTCCTTTTATGAGCCAGTTTGGGCGTTAAAATAATAAGGGGAAGCCTTGCTCTTGGTTCCACCACCCTCACAGGTGCATTTGGTGGGAACACGGGAGAAGGCCTTCTCTCTCCCTCCTTCTTCAGGGAGGCTTTTCCTTAGTGACTGGCTGTCTAAGAGAAGTTTTTAAATGGGATGGTTTGCATTTTTGTTGTTTTTAACAATGCTTTTACCTAACGTTTTTAATATAATGATATTTACTTATTTTTAAATATGTGAACATTTTCAGCTTTTAATATAGTGTTTTAAATGATGTAAGCCACCTCGGGTCCTTATTTAGGAGAAAGGTGGGGTAAAAAAAATAGTTTAAGTAAATAAATGAAATGAATTAGCTACAAGCAAATACATCTTTATCCCAGCAACCTTGGTCTAATATGGTGGTATTTAATATTATTGTCTTCCTGGAAATTCCATAGCAAAAGCAAAGAGGCATACATTTCTAAAATTTTCTGTGTGACAAAAACAAAGTCTTGTGGCTTGTAAAGGGGCCTCGTGGCACAGTGGTTAAACTGTAGTACATTTTGTGCAAAGATGGACATGATGAAGGACAAAAATGGGAGGGACATAACAGAAGCAGAAGACATCAAGAAGAGGTGGCAAGAATACACAGAGGAATTAGACCAGAAAGATTTGTATATCCCGGACAACCCAGATAATGTGGTTGCTGGCCTTCAGCCAGACATCCTGGAGAGTGAAGTCAAGTGGGCCTTAGAAAGCTTGGCTAATAACAAGGCCAGTGGAGGTGATGGCATTCCAGTTGAACTATTTAAAATCATAAAAGAGGACGCTGTTAAGGTGCTACATTCAATATGCCAGCAAGTTTGGAAAACTCAACAGTGGCCAGAGGACCGGAAAAGATCAGTCTACATCCCAATCCCAAGGAAGGGCAGTGCCAAAGAATGCTCCAACAGATGGACTGGAGGAATCCCAAACCGGAATTAAGATTGCCGGAAGAAATATCAACAATCTCCAATATGCAGATAATACCACTCTGATGGCAGAAAGTGAGGAGGAATTAAAGAACCTTGTAATGAGGGTGAAAGAGAAGAATGCCAAAAACGGTCTGAAGCTCAACATCAAAAAAACTAAGATCATGACCACTGGTCCCATCACTTCCTGGCAAATAGAAGAGGAAGATATGGAGGCAGTGACAGATTTTACTTTCTTGGGCTCCATGATCACTGCAGATGGTGACAGCAGCCATGAAATTAAAAGACCCCTGCTTCTTGGGAGGAAAGCAATGACAAACCTACACAGCAGCTTAAAAAGCAGAGATATCACCTTGCCGACAAAAGTACGCATAGTCAAAGCTATGGTTTTCCCTGTTGTGATGTATGGAAGTGAGAACTGGACCATAAAGAAAGCTGACCGCTGAAGAATTGATGCTTTTGAACTGTGGTGCTGAAGGAGGCTCTTGAGAGTCTCCTGGACTGCAAGGAGAACAAACCTATCCATAAAAAGGAAATCAAGCCTGAGTGCTCACTGGAAGGACAGATCCTGAAGCTGAGGCTCCAATACTTTGGCCATCTCAGGAGACGAGAAGACTCCCTGGAAAAGACCCTGATGTTAGGAAAGTGTGAAGGCAGGAGGAGAAGGGGACAACAGAGGGCGAGATGGTTGGACAGTGTCATCAAAGCGAACAACATGACTTTGACCGAAGGAGGCAGTGGAAGACAGGAGGGCTTGGTGTGCTCTGGTCCATGGGGTCACGAAGAGTCGGACACGACTAAACGACTAAACAACAACAACAACAGTACTTTACTGACCAAAACTATGCTCACAATTCGGGTTCGATCCCAGATAGTCGGCTTGAGGTTCACTCAGCACTTCTATCCTTCTGAGCTCGGTAAATTGAGTTTGCTGAGGTGGGGGAAAATGTGTAGCCTGCATAATTAAATTGTAAACTGCCCAGAGAGTGCTTTAAGCACTTAGGGGCACTTCAGCAGCACACTTTTGCTTTCTGCTTTGCAAAGACAGGAAGACAGGATTTGGCATAATCTTCACTGTACTGCAGCTCTCCTCATCACTGCAGTCTAACCACGTTTACGCCAAATAAACTTTTCTAGTCTTTAATATGCCGCAAGACTCTTTAGTGTTAAAAATGGTCACTGAATGCAATCAATCTCATCTCCTCCTGTATGTGAAGACAGAACAGGATACAGAGCTCAGCTGCAATATGGTGCTGGGCTCCAATGTCTCTTTTCAATGCCAAAAGGTATCTATCTATCTATTTTCATCAGCACTTTGGTCGGCTTCTCAAAAAAAATTGACACAGCTTGAAAAAGCACCATATCAAAACCTGTCCAATCAAAACCCAATATGATGATGAAGCAGTTGTATCACCACACAAATCCAAACACATCATTCCAAATAGCGACCGCAAAACGATGTTTAGATAGAGAATGTTTTCTCCCTCTTTTGAATACAATGACATCCTTTCCTTGGGTGGCAATTTCATAAAAAATAGAGCTACATTGTAGCAGGTTCCACTTTATGGTCTTTTTGGTGAACAACAATAAATGTACAATACTTGAACCTAGGAAATCTGCACCAGCTCTCAGTTCAGGAGGTCGTACAAGGAGGGGTGTTTCTAAAATATCCACGTTCCAGGCTCTAGAGCAGTGGTTCTTAACCTTTGTTACTCAGGTGTTTTTGAACTGCAACTCCCAGAAACCTCAGCCAGCAGAGCAGATGGTGAAGGCTTCTGGGAGCTGCAGTCCAAAAACATCTGAGTAACAAAGGTTAAGAACCAGTGCCTAGAGCATGTACTTGCCCCACAGTGATTTCACATGATATACAGTACCACTACAGTATTCTACAAAAACAACAGACTCTTGTGGGACCTGAAAGACAACACGTTTTATCTGAAGTCAATGACAATCCCCAAAAGTTTGTGCCAAATAAAACTTGGCTAACCTTACAAAATTCTTTCTTGGTTTTGCTGCAACAGACTAATATGGCTCCCCCATAGAAATTTCCAGTCTTACTGACAGCAGCAAAAAAGAAAAAAAAAGAAGTTGTATATCGTGCCACTGCACTTATTTTGTTTTTGCAATAGCCTCTGAGTAGCTGTCCACTGGGAATTACATAAACACTGTTTAATCTTAATGCGTATAATATCTCAGTCACTGACAGTTGTTTTTCTTTCTTATAATGTCTAATCAACATTTTCTGGTCTACAGGAGTCACTGAATTTAAAAAGTTCTAACACCGATTTATTACTGTTGTTATTATTTAAGAATAATTGCATTATTTCAAACACTGTGAGCCTTATATTCGTGAAAGCTTTCACGGCTGGGATCTAATGGTTGTTCTGGGTTTTTCGGGCTCTTTGGCCGTGTTTTGAAGGTTGTTCTTCCTGACGTTTCACCAGTCTCTGTAGCCGGCATCTTCAGGGGACAGCAGCCTGTACTCTGAACCAGAGTACAGGTTGCTGTCCTCTGAAGATGCTGGCTACAGAGACTGGTGAAACGTCAGGAAGAACAACCTTCAGAACACGGCCAAAGAGCCCGAAAAACCCAGAACAACCACTGTGAGCCTTCTTAATTCCCTCCAATCTGGAGAAAGTCGGCCTATAAATTAAATAGATACCATTAAACATTATTAGCTGACACTAAATGTCATCAGAATAAGATAAGAAGACGGATTGACTTAATAAATGAAGCCACAAGCTTGAATCCCCAAGACCCAAGAAGACCTTTTGAAGATCACAGAAGCAATTTGACAGCACCTAACAACACCACTGAAGTTTGGTAAGGTTCGCCATGGGCTGGAAAGGTGTTGCAAGCATAGCTATACTACATAATAAAACTGAAGGCAAGCTGTGCCTTTGAGCCTGTGCAGAGTATATCATAGCTCAAACCTTGAAAAATACACTTTTTGAGAGACAACAACCCACAATCACCCAATCAGCATTGACCCTGTATTCCAAACACTTAACTTTTCTAAGTTCTGCCATATCTATTGTTCTCTAGTATGATCATGGATAATAGCACAACCCTCTGGGGTAGTAAATATTAATGATTGCAACGAGACTTCTTTCTCAGACTAAAGATTAAAAAGAATGAGCTGTGTGCCGGAAAAGTCACAGGTTCGAATCTCACCTATGTGGTTCTACCACAAACCCACTAGCCACGTATGAATAATCCTGGCCTCCCCATAAACATTTTTGAGACAACGTAGGCAAAGTACTTTGAGCACTCGGAAAACAAATCCATAAGTGCACATAACCCCGAATGAATGGCCACCACAAAACTCCTACATGAACATGTATACAGGGAAGTGATCCCGGTGGGAAACGAAACATGTGCACCTGCGACGTTTTTGGAAATTGACCCTTTGAGCTTCGGGACGTCTCTTAAGTAGAAAGTCAACACACTCCGAGCCCGGGGAGGGGGGGGGGACCTGCCAGAGGCTTCATTGTGCAACGCCCTACTTACTGCCTACCGCAGGGAAAACCACCCCCCCCCACTGCTGAAATGGCCCCAGGATCACCGCTTCCTCACGTGCCAGGGGGATTCCCTTCCCCTAATCCGTGCCAAAGGGAGACTCCCTTTCCCCAACAGCTGGGTGTATGTAGGTGGGCAGAGATTCAGCTTTGGGGGTGGGGGGGAAAGGACCCAGGCGTCCTGAACAGCAACTCAACCCCCCCCGCGCGCGAGAGAGAGAACCCCGCTTGCGACATCAGCCGAGGCTTGCGATTCGCGCTGGCAGATTCGACTTCGGGTTGTGGGCGCTGGGTTTCTCCGGGTGTCTTAAGTCTCGACGGGACGGAGGCGGAGGGGATTTAATATTCCTCTGCGTTTACAGGCATACACACGCATATACCCCCAAAGGGAGAGGGAGCAGGAGGTCTGGCAAGGCTCGAGCCCCGGCCGTGGCGAAAGTGCGGTTGCCAAGGAGCCGCTTTACTCCAGCGGGGCCTCCCCGCGCAGGAGCGACTGCTGGTGCTGCCGCTGCCGCCGGAGCCGCCGCCGCCGGAGCCTCCTCCTCCTCCATTGTCCGGGCCGCGCCGGCCTGGGGGGCCCATGGGCCCTTCCGCCCTGCAGCCTCGAAGCCACCGGCGGCCTGGGGCCTGAGCCGGGCTCGGTGAGAAAGCGGGCGAGGCAGCGGGCGGGCAGGCGGGCAGGGAAGAGCTGCAACACGGCCTGGGATCCAAAGGCAGGCAGGGCTCTTCCCGCGGGAAAGGGAAAGGGGAGCCCCCCTCGCCCTTTTGGGGGGGCGGGCAGGAAGAAAGCAAGCAAGGGCAGGCTGGGGCAAGTTCAAGGGGGGGGAGGTCGTGCCGTGTGCTGCTCTTTTGGGGGCCGGTGGGAAGAAGGCTTGCCCTCCGGTCCACCCCGCCGCCTTCCTTTCTCTCTCTCCCCCCCCCCCCGACCCTTCCCGAGCCCCCTTTGCTCAAGATCCATGGCCCGGAGAGACAGAGGGTGCCGAGGGAGGGTGTGATGGGAGCCAGTGTGACACACACACACACGCACCCCCGGTTGCTTCCCTCCACCTACCCAACCCCTTCCTTACAGCTACAGGCCCTATAGGGAGACAGGGCGAGGTCAACATTTTGTATGAACCACGGTTGTCACGTCTGGATTGACACCTCCCGTGTGTCTTCTCTCTCTCTCTTTCCGAAGGGAGGCCGAGAGGAGGCAGTTTGCGATCAGAGTCCCTGCCAACTTCCTCCTTTGCTTCCTCTCCCTGCAGCTCCCAGGCACACGTGGCTGGGCAAGTGTTGGGTTGACTTAAGTCAGGGGTGTGTGTTCAAGAGTGCAGGCTGGTTTCCTTTTGTCCGGTCTTGGGCCAGTTCTGCCTTGCTTGTTTCCTGAAGCTACAGAAGGTGGGAAAGGAGGCGGGCGATGTTTTTGGTAGCATCTTGGCTGCCCTCTGTGGCTTACTACATAGCTGCTGGTCCAGCCCCGGCCCTAGTGTGAGGTAGGTAGCGTGGGGTATCTTTCTCAGGCAACAGATGCCGGAGTGAGGGTAATGGCCACCCAGCCATTCCTTCAGAGCCCTTAGCCATTCATTCATTCATTGAGGATGGAGCTGAACCTCCAACCCCGACACTAGCCTGCTGATCTCAGGTGTGGGGGGAGGATGCTGTCCTGTTGCCAGTGCTGAAGTAAAACTGAACTGTTAATCCAGCTGTCTTCTGTAGATGGAATGGAGGGGATTGTCACCTTGTCATTTGCCTCAGGCAGCAAAATGTCCTGGCCTCACACTGTGCATTATAAAGATGTAACAAGGAAAGTGCGTAGGCTGACATCTCTCCGTCATAGTTCTTGTTCACTCTCTCATTATTTCTATTTTCTGTAAAAACCACAAGTGTATATAGATGGCAAAAGTAGGGTGCCAAGTGGGAGGCTTGAAAACCCCTTCTTGTGGTCAAGACTCACTCTAAAACTAGTTGCATATTGTGGGATGAGAGAAGCATTGTAGAACCAGAGGTATAGGGTATTGAGTGGCATATCCGGTTTCCTGTCCTATCTTTCCTTGTTCCTATAATTTGCCTAAGCAGAGGATGCCCCAGAGATGAAGAGGTCATTGTAGGAGTTACTTAGTTTAGAGAAAAGTCTTGTGAGTTTATTGTTATCCTTCTTCACTTGTTTTCCCTCAGTTCCATGTTCCTCACACATGTGAGTACTTTCACACTGAGGAGGGCAATGTGAATTTAGCAGGAACAAGCAATAATGAGTGGTATGTACATATGCGTGTGTGTGCATGCATACACACTGTTGTTTTCACTCCCAGTACAGTCTGATTCCTGTAATGCTGAGGGAGTCAGTGTCACATAGATTGCTTGACACCTTGTATTAGTTATTTCCTCTGCAGCTATCAGAACACTACGAGATGATAGGAGCAAAATACAGAGATGTGCATTTGGAAGAACAAGATAATAAACTGGTATTCTGCTCCTTTCCATTTTTTCCCTATTCCCTCTTTATTTTTGTCTCTTGAGACTTGTGCCCTTGAGGTGAGGGCCTTTTGATAAGGGCAAACCAGATTTCCTCTGTCTCTAAAAATTTGTCCTGTGATCAGTGAGGGGCCATCTGACGAGTGTGTAGAGTTCACATCAGCAAGAAGTGGTTGTGGACTGGCAAAGTCCTTCCCTCACTCCCACACTTAGTCACTGCTATTACTGGCATGATCATTCTGTTACAAAAGGCCTGACCTCCTCCCTTTTACTTTTCACTTCCTTTGCCGTTAGTGGGGTACCACAGGATGAGTGGCAGGCTATATGGTTTGCAGCAGGGTAATGTAGCCATATATGGGCATCCCCTCTTATTCTTATTCTTCTTCCACTTGCCTATCCTGAAATACCTATTTCCTACATGACTGGTGAGATGTTGTGAGAGTTGCATCTGTAATAGGGTTTGTACGGCAGGGTCACAACCAGATATTTTTCTACCACTCTCCCACCTTTCCTCAACCTTGAAACCTGTTCCCTGCATGACTGTTCCTTGGAGAGAGAGCTGTATGTAAATGACAAGAGCCAGGCGTGGGGCAGGTGGCTTCTTCTATTTTGTTGTAAATATTTACAACCCTTGTTTTAGTCCAGAGGCTCTCACAGATGCGTAGAGGTTTTTTTTTTTTAAAGCATCATCAGTAAATATGAAAGCAGTAGCATAGGTGTAATGTTAATAAAATAGATAACGCTCCAGCATCAAAATGGATCTGAAAATGTATATTGAAAAGAAAGGTGAATGGAAGTCCTTAACTAGTCCTGAAAAGCCTCAGAGCCAGCGCGAGGCAAGCCGCTCAGGATGGTGTCTCTCTCGCCACTGGCATCCCACCCACTTCACTTCAGAAGGAGGTGGCCTTGAAGAATGGATGGCTTCCAAAGAAAGATGTTAGTCTTTGAGGCATTTGGATCCAAAGCCATGTGAGGCTTTGTCAGCTGATCACTGGAATCTTGAATTATGCCTGGAAAAAGAGGAGACTGGAGCCATTGTGTCAAAACTCCCAAGAGAATTTCTAAGAAATCTTCAAGGATACCCCCCAATTACAATAGCATTACAGTGCAAATAGGAATTTGACCCCCAACTCCGGGAGGCAGTGGAAGACAGGAGGGCCTGGCGTGCTCTGGTCCATGGGGGTCACGAAGAGTTGAACACGACTTAATGACTAAACAACAAAGAGGATATTACCAGAACCTGGATAACAATGAGCAGGTTATCAGCCTATGTAGTTAAGGTGTAGAGGTACCTTGACTACTCTGGGTATGGCTGATATTCCCAAACTCGGACTCTTCCTGTCTCAGCCTGACAGCTGCTAAACATTTGGTGTTGGCATTCATGATAGCCATATGCTAGGCCATGAATAGATCATAAAAGTGAGAAGGATCCCTTGCCTCGAGAGCTTACAGTTTGCGTTTGGTGGAGGGATTTGTGAAAGGTGAAAGCGGCTTTACCCTTCACATGACATCATTAGTATCTGTTGTGGTGACCATAGCATGAAGAGAAGATATACCACTCAAATTTGCTAGACCGATTCCAGAGAATTGGCATGAGGCTGTGGCTTACATGCACATCCTGCTGCATGTTTGGTGTTGTGTGTCTTCCCTTCACAGTTTGCATATTCACAACAACAAAGGCAAATGTACCAGGTCTGTGTCATCAAAGATATTTCAGGGAGGCTGGGTTACAGTAGAGGTAGCAAAATGGAAAAAGCAAAACATGTTGCTTATATACTGTACTACCCCATGGCACTTAATGCACTCTCCGGGCAGTTTACAATTTAATTATGCAGATTATACATTGCACCCCCACCCATCCCTAGCAAGCTGCGTACTGTATTCAGTTTACTGATCTCAGAAAAATGAAAGTCTGAGTCAACCTTGAGCTGGTTATCTGGGATTAAAGTGGGTCATGAGCAGAGTTTTGACTGCAGTACTGTAGTTTAGCTGCTGTGCCACAAAGCTGCTACTCTACAGGCAACAGAGAACAAATAATATGAGGAGGTTTAGGAGAAGGAAACTTCTAGGAAGAAAGGGAAAGGGTTAGGCAAATGGCCAACCAAAGGATGTTCTGGTCTCTGCCTAGGCAAATGAACATATTGGAACATATTGTGAGCAGGATTTAGCTTCAATGGACTGACCTCCCTTCTCTACTTACTTATTTTACATATATTGCTGTTACACTTGTTGCTGATTGAATGGTTCAGCAGTAAAACAGAAGAGACAGGATGGAGAATTATGCTTGTTAAAGAATAATGGAAGTACTGCAATGTACACAGTTTTGTGCAACAATCTCTGATGTATATTGTGATGCCAGTGCCACCAGTCTGCAGTTTGAGACTGACATGCTGCCACCCCCATCCTGGTGTGTGCTTGTCTTTCAAATCTCTGTGTGCTTTATCAGTGGTTTCCAACCTCGGGGAACCCAGGTGTTCTTGGACTGCAACTCCCAGAAACCCCGTCCGGCACACTTTGTGGTGAAGGCTTCTGGGCAATGCAGTCCAAGAACATCTGGGTTGCCCAAGGTTGGGAACTACTGTATTCAATCAGTCTGGGAGTTGGGCAGATTCTTTTAACAAGCCGAGAGTCTGTTCTTTGAGGCTTGTATCTCCCCTCCCCTGTACAGACAATTTGGATCTGTTGAGCAAGGGGATTGGTTATTAGTCTTTGTGCAGTGTGCTAGCCTTCGCTTCCCTATTTGTTCATTCCTCTTCCTTATAGAGCTGGGAGGCACCATGGGGGTGGACTTCGATGTCAAGACTTTCTGCCACAACCTGCGGGCAACCAAGCCGCCCTACGAATGTCCGGTGGACACCTGTCGCAAAATCTACAAGAGCTACAGCGGGATTGAATATCACCTGTACCATTATGACCATGACAACCCACCACCTCCCCAGAGCACCCCACTGCGTAAGCACAAGAAGAAGGGCAGGCACGGCCGGGCGGCCAACAAGCAGTCGCCCAGCCCCTCCGAGACGTCGCAGTCCCCGGGGCGTGAGGTCATGACCTATGCTCAGGCTCAGCGCATGGTGGAGGTGGACCTGCATGGCCGCGTGCACCGCATCAGCATTTTTGACAACTTGGACGTTGTGTCAGAGGACGACGAGGCCCCTGAGGAGGCCCCGGAGAACAACAGCAACAAGGAGAACACGGAAACCCCGTCTGTGGCCCCCAAAGCGGGCAAACACAAGAACAAGGAGAAACGCAAGGACTCCAATCACCACCACCACAGTGCCTCTGCGGGCAACACACCTAAGCTTCCGGAGGCTGTATACCGTGAGCTGGACCAGGACACGCCCGATGCTCCGCCTCGCCCCACTTCCTATTACAGGTATGACTTGTGGTGTGTTGCCGGGGGAGGGGGGGAGCGAGATATCACGGAACTGGCTCAAAAGGCTTTGCGGAGTCATTTAATCGGAAGTATCTCAAGTGGAGGGGGAACCATCCGGATGTGCTTGAGACGAGTGCTGGTGCACCTTTTTATCCTTCTCTCTTGTAGAGTCTCTGCTGTCCACACCTTTCCCAGCTAGACAAGCGAGGCAGTCTGTATCCATAGGGCAAAGTGAAGAAATGAGCAGGAAGTCTCCCTCCCTGGGAAGAAAGCTTCTTCCAGTACTCCCATCCAGTGTTGACAGAAAGTGGAAAGAAAATACTGTGGCCTGCAGGTTGATTCTCCTTCCTCTGTCCCTCCACCCCCTGCCAAATCCTCCTGATTCAGAAAAGTACACTCTGTTGATCTCTGAGAACGTTTTTCTGATTGTCTGTCTGGCTCAGCCATCTGGAGTAGCAGAATTTTCTTAGACTAGAGTGGAGGAAAACTGGCCCTTTAAAGGTTGTTGGATTGCAATTGTGTCATTCTTTGTAACGAACTGTGTTAACTAGGGAGGATGGGAGTTGTAGTTTAACAATGTCTGGACGGCCACGTGATCTCCATCTCTGCCTTAGACAAGGGATGTTCATAGAGTGGCAAGGGAAGTCTTTTGCCTTATGTCAGGGTTAAGCATCAGGGGCCTCCAGATGCTTTGGGGGCAGGGAGACCAATCACTCCTAACTGCTGGCTAGGCTCGCTGGGGCTGTTGGCCATTAGAGTTCAAAAGCATCATGAGGGTTGTAGCTTTCACACACCGGAGTGAAGATGAGCAGAAATAAATGGGCTTGGAAGGCATCAACGGCAGTGCTCAGCCTAGAGAAGAAGATAATTATGTCGCTGCTTAGCTTATACTAACAGGAAGAGAGCATCTCAGTCATCGTATATATTTAAGATGGAATAACACGGGTTATAAGTAGTGTGTGGTTGCTCTAGGTCTATGGGCAGGTCTTAATATTTGGATACCAAGTACAGTACATGGCTAATCGGTATACTCCTACAATTGGAGGAGATTGTTTGTAATTTGTAAAGACCAGCATTCTGTATAGTTAAGGCTAAGATTTTTATATAAATCAAATAAATAAAATAAATAATTTTTTAAAAGTATGATCTGTATAACTATAAACCTATCAATATAAATAAACCTATAAATACATAGATTGATACAGATAGGTCACTAGTGTAAGATAGCAAGTACAGTGATGAACTAGGACCAATTCCCGCTTGGCTGTGGAAACTCACTGAGGGAGGAGGACTAGTAAATAATAATAACAATTTTGTGCTGTCAAGTCAATTCTGACTTTTTTTGGCAATGCTTTTCAGGGTTTTCCAGGTATGGAATACTTTAGAAAGGGTTTGCCATTCCCATCTTCTAGGGGCGCCCTGGGACTCTGCAGCTTGCCCAAGGCCACACAGGCTGGCTGTGCTCTCAGGAGGCACGGTGCCGAATTGAACTCTCTACCTCTGGCTCCGCTGCCAGATACGTAAACCGCTGAGCCATCCAGTCAGCAGAACCAGTCAAAGCACTCCTTAAATATCTCACTTACTTGAAAGTAAGATATTACTTGAAAGTAAGATATTTAAGAGTCACTATAAGTCAGTTCTGACTAGATAGCACATAACATAACTATATAGATGAGTGAAGCACGGAGCAGAGCTCAGGAAAAGCAAAATAAATAAAAGAAATCGAAGTGTGCTGCTTATATACCATTCCCATAGCCCTTAAAGCACTTTCTGGGTGGTTTACAATTTAATTATGCAGGCTACACATTACCACCCACCCCCGCCAGCAAGCTGGGGCACTCAGGAGGACTACAAATCTCAAAATATTCCCAGCCAGACGTTGGCTGAGGTATTCTGGGAGTTGTAGTCCAAAAAGTAGCTTTTCTACTTCTCTGGTGCAGAGAAGCAGCAATGGTTGACAGAGCTATAGACTCTCCAGCGTCTGCCTCCATGCTTGTTTTCTCAGGCCTAAGCATGGAGGCAGATGCTGGAGCTGCTCAGTTGTCTTGAGCTGTCTTCAGTCCCTCCTGGCTGCTGAATCCATATTGTCTCCCCCACTTCCTTCCCAGATACATTGAGAAGTCCGCGGAAGAGCTGGATGAAGAGGTTGAGTACGACATGGATGAAGAAGACTATATCTGGCTGGACATCATGAACGAGCGGCGGAAGACGGAAGGGGTCAGCCCCATCCCCCAGGAGATCTTTGAGTACTTGATGGACCGGCTGGAGAAGGAGTCCTACTTTGAGAGCCACAACAAGGGCGACCCGAATGCCTTGGTGGACGAGGATGCCGTGTGCTGCATCTGCAACGACGGGGAGTGTCAGAACAGCAACGTCATCCTCTTTTGTGACATGTGCAACCTGGCCGTGCACCAGGAGTGCTATGGCGTCCCCTACATCCCTGAGGGCCAGTGGCTCTGCCGCCGTTGCCTCCAGTCGCCCTCCCGGGCCGTGGACTGCGCCCTGTGTCCCAACAAAGGGGGCGCTTTCAAACAGACGGACGATGGGCGCTGGGCCCACGTGGTGTGCGCCCTCTGGATTCCTGAGGTCTGCTTCGCCAACACAGTCTTCCTGGAGCCCATTGACAGCATAGAGCACATCCCGCCCGCTCGCTGGAAGCTGACCTGCTACATCTGCAAGCAGCGAGGCTCGGGGGCCTGCATCCAGTGCCACAAGGCTAACTGCTACACGGCCTTCCACGTGACCTGCGCTCAGCAGGCTGTGCTCTACATGAAGATGGAGCCAGTCCGGGAGACGGGGGCCAACGGCACCTCCTTCAGTGTCCGCAAGACAGCTTACTGTGACATCCACACGCCGCCTGGCTCCATGCGCCGCCTGCCCACCCTCTCACACAGTGAAGGAGAGGAGGAGGAGGAGGAAGAGGAAGAGGATGGGAAAGGCTGGAGTTCAGAGAAGGTGAAGAAGGCCAAGGCCAAGTCCCGAATCAAAATGAAAAAGGCCAGGAAGATCCTGGCAGAGAAGAGAGCAGCTGCTCCAGTGGTGTCAGTGCCCTGCATTCCTCCCCACAGGTAGGGTCTCCCTCTGTCCCCAGGCTGTTACTCGAGATTCCTGACAATGCCAAGAATGGCAGATCTTCCAGATCCCTCTTTTGGACTACAATTCCCAGAAGTTTCTGGGAGTTGTAATCTAAGCAGGTGACTTATCCAAACTCTGTAAGTTTCCTTCTCGCCAACAACGGCTGAAATCCTGTTTGCAGTTAGGCAAATGGGACACGAATTGCTGTAAGTTAAGACATCTTCATTGGCACTACGTGTTGCAATCCAAGTCACATAACTCAGTACGCAACAGATGATGACTACAGAGATTTCTTAGTTTATGGCAATTCGCTTCTGAGAGTTACTCTGTTTGTACAACTGCGTAAGAGGATGTCAGCCACTGTGTTTGTCCTCAGCAGCATCTTGGGAGAGCAGGAGGAGGTTTTAGGCAGGCAAGTCTGTAGAGCTTAGCTTGAGAATTCCAAGTTCATTGGCCTTGAGGGCAGGAGTAAACATTTCAAGCACTGCAGATATCAATCCCAAAACTTGCGTATACAGTAGACTGGTTTGGGTTTATTTAAAAAAACAACAACAATGTCACCTAATACAGACGGCTTTGAGTATTTGTGAAGACATTGTTAAGGGCAAGCCTACATGTTTGTTTATCCCATTCATGTCCCACCATGGAGAATGTTCCTTTATACTGGAGACACTTTCTCGGCTGTAGTGCTGCAGTTATGGAACTCTCTCGCCAGTTGAGTCCTTAGGGACTCAATTGGCACTGACACTAACCTGATTTTGGCACCAACTTAAAACATAATCATCCACCAAAGCCTTCTGGGATTAAGGATCATGGTTTTAAGATGGAGGGTCCTCTACTGTTGTTGTTTTAATTTTGCAGTTTCGGAATGGTTTTGAATGGGTTTAAGATAGTCAGTTGTTTTACATTTTAATTGTTGTACTCTGCCCTGAGATCTCGGGACATAGAGCGGAATATAAATGTCTTGAATAAACAGATAAATACATCTTCTGTCTTGCCGGGGACTTTGTGGCATAGTGCTTTTCTAAATAAGCTATGAGATTTGGTAGGCTGAGGAAGACTTGCCTAAGGCCACACCGCAAACTTCTGAAGGGGAACTGGGGTTTGAGTATGGCAGGCATCTGAAGGTTTCCTCAGTGCTGTAACCCAGGAGTTGGCATGCTCTGGCCTTCAGAGGCTGTTGGATGGCAGTCGCTGTTAACCCTGACCACTGCCTGCTTTTTTTTAAACCATTTGGGCTGTGTTCTGTGAAGTAATGCATATAATATACAGTATAAGATTTCTCTTACTCCTTTCCCTGTGAAAGGCTTTACATTTTACTTTTGTGCCAACCTGGATTAGCACCCTGGAGCCACGTCTGCCGCAAACCACCTTGATGACACTGTGTATTCCCATTCAACCATCTCCTGTCTTCCTTCTTCCTCCCCCCCCCCCCCACTTTCCCTCACTGGCTCCTGCCGTTTTCTTTCTTCTCTCAATCCCTTCTGCTTTCTTGCTGCCATGCTTGCTTGCTGGGCACTCCTGTCCAATTTTTCTAAGTGCCATTTTGCACTGGTGATCACAGTGGCCATAAAAGATGAGTTTTGGACACTGAAGGTATTAACTAGTGGTTGTTGTGGGTTTTTCGGGTTCTTTGGCTGTGTTCTGAAGGTTTTGCCAGATCCTGGCCGTGAATACGTATAAGCTAGTATTGGAATGGTTGTAAAAGCAAGGGGTTGTAAAGCAAGCATTTGTAAACTGGGATGGGGTAGGGTGGAGAGGACCCTTGTACTGGTGTTGTCATTAGCAAACAGCTCTATAGATAAGGATGGTCCTCTTCCTTCCTTCCCTTCCTTTCTTTTTAACTCTTCTTTGGAGCCTTGTGATTCAATGGTTAAACTGCAGTAAAGGTTCCCCTTGGCATTTAGTCCAGTGTTGTCTGACTCTAGGGCGTGGTGCTCTTCCCTGTTTCCAAGCCATGGAGCCAGTGTTTGTCCAAAGACAGTTTCCGTGGTCACGTGGCCAGTGCAACTAGACACGGAACACCCTTACCTTCCCACCAAGGTGGTACCTATTTATCTACTCGCATTTTTACATGCTTTTGAACTGCTAGGTTGGCAGAAGCTGGAACAAGCAATGGGAGCTCACTCCGTCGCATGGATTCCATCTTACAACTGCATGTCTTCCAACCATGCAGCACAGAGGCTTCTGCGGTTTAGCCCGCAGCGCCATTACGTCCCTAAACTGCGTTACTGCAGCCAAAACTCTGCTCATGACCTGGGTTCAGTCCCAGGTAGCTGGCTCAAGGTTCACTCAGCTTTCCATTCTTTTGAGGTTGGTCAACTACCCAGAAAGTGTTTTAAGTACTAGGGGGCAGTATATAAGCAGCACACTTTCCTTTTTGTTTTGTTTTTTCTTCCTCTGTGAGAACAGGACCAGAGCAGAAATGTGTTAATCGCCTATGAAACGGAACTAACCATTCTCATGAAGAGTTTGGCAGCAAGATCAATAACAAAGGCACTCCCCATATTTCCTTGGCACACCCCTGTTGAATTGGTCTTCTCCTTCTATGCATAAACAGTGTCAGTCCGCCTGGTGCGTGAGGGGGAAAAGCTTCATTCCCCAAACAGAGAGTGTGCATTCTGCTGGAAGGTGGGCCTGCAAGCCTATGTGCTGGAAACAGGAAAGAAGCCGCTGATGAGGTGTTTCCTTTGTGGTTGCCACTGCATTACCATTGGGTGGGCCGTTGCCTTGTTCAGGCCGTCCTGCCCCGAGTACCCTGTGCTGTGGCGCCCGGCTGACCCTCTCCCCTCTTTTCCCTCCAGGCTGAGTAAGATCACCAACCGCTTGACCATGCAGAGGAAGAGCCAGTTCATGCAGAGGCTGCACAGCTACTGGACCCTGAAGAGGCAGTCCCGCAATGGGGTGCCCTTGCTGCGCCGGCTCCAGACCCACCTGCAGTCGCATCGGAACTGCGAGCCCGGGAGGCCGGCTCCTCCTCCTCCTCCTGTCTCCAAGACGGAGCAGGTGTGGTTTCCCTTGAGCTTTGGGGGCAAGGCAAGAGGCGGGCTGGGTGGGTGGCCTGGGCAGGAAGAGCAGAGAGGAGGGGCTGCTGTGTCTGTCTGTGTGCAGCTCAGGAGGAGAAGGCCATGGGCCCGGCCCTCCTCTGCTTGTGGGTGTTGAGTGGGCTGAAGGAGCATGGGGTTGTTGTTGTTGTTTTCTGGGGAGGGGGGGGAAGCTGAGCGTGAGGCTCTCCTTTGTGGCCAGCTCTGGTGAGGGATTCCCCCCCCCCCCAGTCTGGGGTGTCTGAGGGAGGAGGCGGGTTGTGGAGATGGGTGAGTTTCTTCTTGCTGAAATTCACATCCTCCTGAACTTGAATCCGCTCAAGGCCCTCTTTGGCAAGTCGAAGGTTCAGTTCTTGCTGTTTGGGTGGACAACTCTGGCCCTCTGAGCGTTGCTGGACTTCCTCTCCCATTAGCACAGCTGATGGGGGGGGAGATTGGAGCAGGTTGCAAGCCCACAATGCCTGGAGTGCCACAACTGCTCACCCAGGGCTTGGGAGGCTTGGCTTGAATTGGGAAGCCCTTTTCTTCTTCCAAGACCCTGGAGAAATTGCTGCCAATCAGAGTAGACTGTGCTGGGCATGGAGGTGGCATTCTGTGTAAAGAAGCTTCTTGCCTCTTCCTTCCTTCGTTTCGCCTGCTTGGAAGGAAGGAGAGACCCATTCTTGTGAGACCTCCAAAGTGGCCCTCACTCTGCTATTCGCACCCCCTCCAAAAAAGCCTCAGCTCCCAGCAGCAAAGTCTGGCAGAATTTCACTGCAGGTCTCCTTAAACCAGTGGCAGCAAGGCAGGGGGAAGGCTTGCCATTTCCTCTCATAGACTCTGATGTTCCTGCAGCGGGATAACACAGAGGATAAGAACTGGGCCCTGAAAGAACAGCTGAAATCCTGGCAGCGCCTCCGCCACGACCTGGAACGAGCACGCTTGCTGGTGGAGTTAATTCGCAAGCGGGAGAAGCTCAAGAGAGAGACGGTAACCACCCTGGGAAAGGGAGATGCCGGGGGGAGGCCGAGGCTTCCTCCCCTGGGAAAGGTTAGGGAAGGACACTCCCCCACCCACCCCCCCACAGTATCTAGGAGGGGAACATGGGACTCTTTAGAAAGGGGGAGCAGGGGAACAATTGAACTTTGCAGGGTGGCCTAGTGACCAAAATATTGGGGGAAAATGTTTTTTGTTTTTTTCTCTTCTTCTGCTGTTCCCAGACCCCCCTTCTCTTCTCTGACAGCGCTGGCTGGAGGATTCTGGGAGTTGTTCTCCAAAAAAAAAGAGCAACATTTCCAAGACAAAAAAATAAATCAGGAGTGCCAGGCTTCCCTGTGGAATGTGGAGAGAGAGGATAGAAGCCCTGCTGGGGAAGTTGTCAATGAAAAAAAAAAGAGAGAAGCCAAAGAAATTGGTGGGGGTGGGTGGTTTAGGCAATGATTACTGCTTGCCAGCTGGTAGCCATCGGTTCCTGGGCACAGCCCCTTGTGTCCGGAGAGTGAAGAGCCCCTTCCCAGGCTGAGTTCCAACCCTACTGGAGCAAAGCAGGAGCTAGAGGTGTGCCTGATCAGGGCCTTGTCTTATTGGGGATATCACAGGCGAGGCATCCAGAGTAACAGCTAACTTACCATACCAAATGTCTCTTGTGGTGCACAGTTCCTAGGGAAAACAGGCCCGTTCAAGAACATGCACTCCATTCATTCGGAGTGACCTTTAGGCCAGTGGATACGCTGGCGTCCTGTGCAAGCCAAGAGCATGCACACTCTTAAGACTAGAATTTGCTGATGCCTCCAGGAGTTTCACGTCAGACGGAAGAATGTGGGAAATGGTCCATAAGGATGGAAAGCCCACTGGGGGTGTGTGGGAGATTGGGGGCTGCAGGGACGTGAATCCACCCTTCAGGAGTCTCGAGGGGAGGGAGTTTTCCTGTCAAACAGTGCAGAGGGATGGGAGTGAAATGCCTGAGGAACTGATAAAACCAGGTGCTTGCTGTTTGTCCCCTTTTATCCCCAACTCTCCTCAGAGCAGTGGGGGGGGGGGCCCTCTGATCTCTGCCCCTCTTCCTAGTTGCTTGTGCTGCCTAACCCCATGCTACTTCAGGGGTCCCCCCACTCAGGGATGGCAGAGTCCTCCTGCTAGCCAAACCTTCAGTGACACTTCTCTCCCCCCCCCCGCCTCTCTTCTGTGTTCCAGATTAAAATTCAGCAAGTGGCGCTAGAGATGCAGTTGACCCCCTTCCTCATTCTCCTGCGCCGGACGCTCGAGCAGCTCCAGGAGAAGGACACGGGCAATATCTTCAGCCAGCCGGTCCCGCTGTCTGAGGTAACAGAACTCTACGAAGTAAGAACCCCTCCACCCCCAATTTATACTTTGCTCTGTTCCCATCCAGCCCTGAGGCTGGCCTTGCAACTTTGCTGGTCCTGCACATTTGTACAGAGAAATCTTCTTGTCCAGGATTAGAGAATATTTCTGCCCACAGAGCTGTAGGGAAGGAGGAAGTGTAGAAAGCCAGTGTTAGCTTAAAACAGGGGCAAAGAAGCCTCCCTCCTCAAATGTTTTGGACTCACAATTCCTAGAAGGTCCGTCAAACAAGGCCAGTGGTGGGGGATTATAGGGATTGTAGTCCAAACCACCTGGCGGTTCATGCCTGAATGAAAAGAATTCAGCAACACATCTCCTCTCTCTCTCTCTCTCTCTCTCTCTCTCTCTCTCTCTCTCTCTCTCTCTCTCTCTCTCTCTCTCTATCTATCTATCTATCTATCTATCTATCTATCTATCTATCTATCTATCCCTTCATGAAAAGAAAATGTTTGAAACAGGCCATGTTTCCTAAGGAAATCAATGCTGAGATAACAGGAACAGCCTAGAAAAGTGACTTTTTCAGGGTGACAGCTTCAGAATCTATCCAGAATCCTGCTGCCTGGGGGATTCTGGGTGGTGTAAAATACATAATTAAATGAAAAGAGTAACTTGTCCAGTCTCTGATAATGCATGGGTATCCACACAGGGCGAAGGCACGGGGCAGCCGTCCACCATATCATGCCTTCTGAAAGAAATGACAGGAGTTCCAGTGCCAGCACATCCAGAAAGCACCAAGTATACCTGAGCTAGAGAGACTGAGAACTCTGGATGGCTGGTGAACAGAGGAGGGGCGGGGCGCCTGTGTTGCTGATCAGGGCTCAAGGGGGTTTGGCTTGTCCATTAGGAGGTGGATTGGACCAGGCTGTCTCTGCCAGAGTCTCTCTCAAAATGGGCCGTCCTCTATTTTTGAAGGTGAATTCATTTTTTTAACAATGTTCCCATTGCGGAGGGTTGTGGATGATGCTTTGAAGTGTGCAGGGGTGTGTGTGTGCCCACGCTGAATGGCAGTACCCCTCTTAAGTGGGGAGATTGCCCCAGGATGGGCAAGAGCTTTAAGGGGCCTCTGTATTCAGGACTGCATTAACTTTTTCTCTCCTTGGAGCAGGGATTCCTCCGGGTCGATGGGCCCCCAGTCTCTTAGCTGCCCCGCTCTCTGTCCACTGCAGGTCCCGGACTACCTGGACCACATCAAGAAGCCTATGGACTTTTACACCATGAAGCAGAAGCTAGAGAGCTATCGCTACTTGAACCTGGACGAGTTTGAGGAGGACTTCAATCTGATTGTCAGCAACTGCCTGAAGTACAATGCCAAAGACACCATCTTCTACCGGGCAGCGGTCCGGTTGCGGGAACAAGGAGGCGCCGTGCTCCGGCAGGCCCGCCGGCAAGCCGAAAAGATGGGCATTGACTTTGAGACAGGCATGCACTTCCCCATGGCTGGGGATGAGGCCCCTCTGCGGAGCACCGAGAACGGTTAGTCACTTGTACAGAACATGTAAGAGACCAGGTTAGGGGTCCATCCAGTGGTCAGAACCCTGTTGCTTAAGTCCATTGAATGTTCCATAGGTTCCATGGATGGAGTCAAATCCTCCAAAGGTTCCATTGATTCAGACAGGCCTCTGCTAACTGTGACTTAGGTAAAGTAAGTCACATTTAGAGTCAGGCCATTTGAATCCATGGAACTAAAGGAGAAATTGACTCACCAAATCCCCATTGATGCAGTGGGCCTACTCCAGTGTTATGGACTGTACTAAATAACAAGATTTTGGCCAGTGTCGAATCTTGTTTCCAGTAAGCTAGATGTATGCCTCTGAGAAGCTCAGATGCTGCGTTATGTAAAAAATATGTGCATTCATTTCTTGGAATTTGAAGACATTGTCCTGCACCTGAAAAGGAAGGTGTTTCTTCCCTTTGAGGAAAGGATGAAGACAAAAACAGATTTTTAAAGTATTGGCAGTCAAGAAAGCACCTCTGGTTGGTTACTTAATAGAAGAACCCCTCCCCACCCCAGTCCTGGCACGAGGAGAAATGGAATAGATTTTTAATTTCATTTTATTACCACAAATCAGGATGCGGGAATCTGTTTCGTGGAAGGTGACAATGATTTTAAAAAGTTTACAGAAATTAGGTAAAGGGTAAAGGTTCCCCTTGACAATTTTTGTCCAGTCGTGTTCGACTCTAGGGGGCGTTGCTCATCCCCATTTCCAAGCCATAGAGCCAGCGTTTGTCCGAAGACAATCTTCCGTGGTCACATGGCCAGTGCGACTTAGACACGGAACGCTGTTACCTTCCCACCGAGGTGGTCCCTATTTATCTACTTGCATTTGCATGCTTTCGAACCGCTAGGTTGGCGGGAGCTGGGACAAGCGACGGGAGCTCACTCCGTCACGTGGATTCGATCTTATGACTGCTTGGTCTTCTGACCCTGCAGCACAGGCTTCTGCGGTTTAGCCTGCAGTGCCACCACGTCCCTTCTACAGAAATTACTGGGAGTTAATTCAAATTTCCCAGCGTATGGAAACCTCCTTTGCGGGTTCACTTCAATCCAGCTGCATTTCCTCCTTTCTTTGGGGGACGGAGAGAAGGCCTGCAACTAAGCCCACGGCCACTTCATTTGCAGGACACTTCTCACGGCCTGGCCTGGCTTCTTGGGCCTCGTTGCTCAGTAGCAACATGACCTACTCATGAAGGACCCTGAACAGTCTCCTCCTTCTTTCCTGACCTAGATGAGGAACGGCTGCTGCTCTCTGAGAACCAGAAGCATCTGCCCCTGGAAGATCAGCTGAACCTCCTGCTGGAGCGCCTGGCCGAGGTGAGCGCCGGGAAGCAGAGCGTAGGCCGCTGTCGGCGGGCCAAGATGATCAAGAAGGAGATCACGGCCTTGCGGCGCAAACTGGCCCACCAGCGGGAGACGGGGAGGGATGGGCACGGCCCCTTGGCCCGCATCATTCTGCCCACCCATAACCCCTGTGAGAAGGACACTCAAACCGACAGTGCCGCTGAAGAGAGCAGCAGCCAGGAAACCGGCAAAGGTTGGTTGCGGGTGGGGTTCGGCTGCATGGAGTTGTCTTGCCCCCCTCTCCTTCCTCCCCCCCCCGCCCCCGGCCAGAGGCTCCTCTTGTTATACGCAGAGTCTTCTAAGATTGGGGTGAGCTGTTCTGGGGAACGCCTGCATTTTCAGAGGATTTGCACAGGCACACAAACAAACACACACCAGGATATGTCGACGGTCAGGTCTTTGCCGTGTTGGACCAGCCCAAGGTTGAGGAGACAGCTGTCGGCACGAAGGCCGCATGCAGCTGCGCGTATGTTCTCGATGGGGGTGACAGTGGCCGCAGTCCCATAAACAGGCAGGGCCAAAGGCAGAAGGGTAGAATCGGAAACAACAGTGTATTTTTTTAGTGTAATGCTCTTCCTGCCAGTAATGGTTGGGAGAGGATTGGGATTGGAGAGGAACACCACACAGAAGCAGAGGGACCCCCCAAATAGTGGGGTTTCAGAGAAAAGGGCATAGCCATCTGTGAGACCCCAGGAGATTTCTTTGGGACCTCCAGAGGGGCCGGATTTGGCCTTGGCCTCCCCCACCTCTGAACCGTCTTCTGATCCTGCAGATTCTTACGTGATTCTGTAGGAAAAGAAGGAGAGCTGAGATTCTATTTATTTATTTATTTATTTTATTTTATTTTATTTATTTTATTTATTTATTTGATTTATATCCCGCCCATCTGGTATATTATACCACTCTAGGTATAATATACCACTTCCTTGACTCTACTCCTATTCAGTGCCCAATATTCACCCAGTATGTGACCTGAGTGGACACTGGGTCGCTTTCGTCCAAATCCATCTTTTGCTTCCCAGCGTGTTGAAGAGCACAATTAAGTGTTAAACAGCAATGTGATGGGGAAATTCTTCAAAAGCCATGCGGGGTCCAGATCCTGGAAGTGTGTTTGGGAGGCTGTGCAAAGCAGGGCTGAGATTGGGTTTCCACATTGCATGGGGTTTAAGGGTCAGCCCCCCCCCCCCACTTTTTTTGGTATTGATGGGACTCTTGTGTCAAAATGGGACACACAAGTGTATACTGAAAGGAAATTGCCGAGTTTCCTTTGTTTGTAGCTTGTCCGTCTGTCATTATGGGTAGCTCCCACAGGTGGGAGGAGTGACAGAAGAGTGACCAATTCAAAGTGTGGACAATTCCTTAAAACTAGTCTCTTTAGCTTCCCCGCCTGGGAATCCAGCACATTGAAAAAAGGCCTTTTTTGGATGATAGCTTCCAGCAGGGAGGATAAAAAGCAATGACTTTTAAAAAATCAATTTGATTTATATCACAATTTAAATCATGATGTAAATTTTAAAAAATGATTTTTAAATTTCAGTCTTTTTAAAAATCCATTTTAAAGACATAATTATTTAAACTGTGATTTAAATTGTGATGTAAATCAATTTGATTTAAATCAATTCGATTTAAATCAGATTTACCCTGTTTCCCAGACTCTGGTAGTCAGCTTAGCCGCTGTGAGATTTTGGGAGCTGTGATTAACAAAACAACTACTACTTTTTCCAGGCTGTGCCTGGGAAAGATACTGCATGAAGATGCTGAACTTCCTTTCCTGAGCAAATGCTGCCCCTTTTAATCCTAGGCCTTGGCCCCAACTCTTCCTCCACCCAAGCCCAAGAAGTGGGCAGAAGGACTTCCGTGCTTTTCTCCAAGAAGAATCCTAAGACGGCCGGGCCCCCCAAGCGTCCTGGGCGTCCACCCAAGAACCGTGACAGCCAGCTTGCGCCAGGCCACGGGAACAGCCCAGTGGGGCCCCCACAGCTGCCAATCATGGGCTCTCAGCGGCAGCGCAAGAGGGGGAGGAGCCCACGCCCCAGCTCCAGCTCGGACAGCGATAGCGACAAATCTGCTGACGATGGACCTCTTGGTGAGTGACGCCTGGAGCCTGGCTGAGAAGGGGGCTTTGGCCAGGGGTGTGTGAGCCGTCGTCCTTTCCCTTGTGTGTGTGTGTTGGGGGGAGGGATCCCTCTTGGAGGAATATGTTAATTGCACATGTGCAATAGGAAGACCTAGAGTGGTCTTTTAGGCCAGATGGGCGGTGTATAAATCAAACAAACAAACAAACAAATGAACTCTGCAGACCCTATTCATTTCTAGTCTGCCTCCCTTCTAGTGTGAGTTAGCAAGCAAGATTTGAAAGGGTTTTTCTCCCCCCCCCCCCCCCGGTAATAGTTCAGACTAGAAAGCTGGAAATACCTTCTTTACAAATCAGAGGCCATGTATCAAAGTCAAAGGTCGAAGACATGGCACTTGAACAATGAGTGACCTCAGAGCACTGTAAAACTATGCAACACTCCTTGGTAGTGTGAATCTGTGGTGGTCGCCAAATGGGTTAATGTCAGTGTGATCCTATCCATGTGGGTTCATCTGGGTATCAAGGTACCAATGGAACCAATTCCATTGCTGGAATGATTCCAGGCAACATCCGCTTGTCTCTTCCTGTGAAGATGGCAGGAGCGAGGGGAAGGCCTCCCCTGATGACCTTAACATGTGAGCAAGCTCATAAAGAGAGAGGGGTCCTTGAGGTAGCTTGGGCTCAAGCCGTTTAATGCCTTATAGGTTAGAACCATCACTTCG
This sequence comes from Pogona vitticeps, assembly GCF_051106095.1. Taxonomy (NCBI): domain Eukaryota; kingdom Metazoa; phylum Chordata; class Lepidosauria; order Squamata; family Agamidae; genus Pogona; species Pogona vitticeps. Next base: position 34,002,564 of record NC_135784.1, read on the forward strand.
AATTCTGCCCGGAAACGGATTGGCAGCCGGTGGAGCTGCTGTAACAGGGGGGTTATTATGTGATTCCTGTAACCAGCTGCAGTTAGCAATCTGGCTGCGGTTTTAGACCTGCTGAAGTTTCCTGATGCATTCTATAGGCAGTGGTTTCATGTAGATGTTAAATGACATAGGAGGCAAAACAGAACCTGAGGGACACCCCCCCACACACACACACACACAGGCCAGCAGCCAGTGTGCCAAACTGGAATCCCCCCCCCCAGCGCCACCTTCTGAGTTCTCTCCTCCAGAAAGGGCCTAAGCCACTGCAAAATATCTAGATAATCCGCCTCCTCCAGGAACCTCTGGAGCTGAGAAGCCATGACCTGCTCCAGAACATTGCCCAAGAATGGGATATTAGGTCCATAGTTATTCAGTATTGCGGGATCTAAGGAGAGCTTTTTCAGCAACAGCCTTACTATTGCCTCCTTTAAGCATGCTAGGATCCTCGTCGTCGTTTAGTCATTTAATCGTTTCGGACTCTTCGTGACCCCATGGACCAGAGCATGCGAGGCCCTCCACTCTTCCACTGCCTCCCGGAGTTGGGTCAAATTCATGTTGGTAGCTTCGATGACACTGTCCAACCATCTCGTCCTCTGACGTCCCCTTCTCCTCTTGCCTTCACACTTCACACACTAGGATCCTACCCTGTTGCAATAAGGCATCCACTACTTCTCCTATGTTGCATTTTGTATACACTTATTTTACTTCTGTGAAGATTCTCAGTCATCCAGGTGAGGAGTCATGGCAACTGGACTTCTTTCTTATTAGGTTGAAATGTTTCACTGTTCATCCAAGTAGCTTCTTCAGTCTGAGGGGTCTCCTACCAGCTCTCCTCAGACTTAAGAAGCTACTTGAACAAGTATCGAAACATTTCAGCCTAATAAGAAAGAAAGTCCACTTGCCATGACTCAACTTCCAGACTTCTCTTGTTTTAGCACTCTGTACATACAAAATGTCAAACCTTGGCACAGACACTGAATGCAACCAATGCATCTGTGTTGAGATCTAGCCTTTGAGGACCTGTTTTTTTCGTCAGTGGTCAGCAAAAAAAAAAAAAAAAAAACAAACAAACAAAAAAAAAACCCAAAACATCCTTGCCTACCTGGTGAGTTCAAATGGGAGAACCTTGGCTGGTGCCTGTTCTGATTTAGCCAATGGCCTCTCTGTTCCTGTCTCTCTCCCACTTTCTTTTTCTCCAGACCTGCCAGCCAATGGCTTCAGCAGTGGCAATCAGCCGGTCAAGAAGAGTTTCCTGGTGTATCGCAGTGACTATAACCTTCCTCGCAGCAGCTCTGACTCTGAGTCAAGCAGCACCAGCAGCAGCAGCGCCGCCTCTGACCGCACCAGGTACCAGCCCTTCGCAAACAGCCAGTGAGGCGGCAGTGACCTTGCGGGCTTTCGATCAGAGAGTACAGAGCAGGTTGGGGTGGCTGAAGAGCCTCAAAAAAAGAGGGGGTTTTCTGGCGGCAGACTTGAAGTCTGTCCTGTGCAACACCAGGGATCATCGTGTTTGATGTGTACAAGCACACAGAGAGAGACATACACTAGCAGCCTCAAAATCTTTTTTTCCTCTGACACACACATACACACAAATGTGTATGTTCCAGATAGCCTACTGAACAGGGAACAATTTACGTAAATCAGTGGCTTGGGCAAGGGCACCTGTCCTTGTCAAGACGGAAGGTGATCCTCTCTCATAGAGACCCAGGCACTTGCCACAAAATCTTCACACACCTACAGGCATGCTTGTATCTTTTAGATGTGCCTCGTGAAGAATTGGACACTTGTTTAGGCACACCACATTCCCTTGCCAGCTAGGAGCAAATTAGTAGATGTCATTTTAGTTTGTTTGTTTTTCTTAAGTGGTCCAAGGAAAGGCCAGAAATCAAAGTAATTTAGTTCCAGATACCCTTCCAAATGCAGGTGTGTTTGGGGGGGTGTTAGGTAAGGGGACCTCAGAGATTCTTGTATGTTCAGACTATCAGTGGCTACAAGTTATGATGGCTTTTTATGCTACCTCCAGAGGGAGCTGAGTGGCACCCGCAATGGGCAGGACTTCCCATAGGAATGTGTTTGGCTAGCGTAGGAAGCAGGATGCTGAGTTAAACAGGCATTGTTTTGATCACACATAGGTTTTTGTCTTTGTGTCATTTCCCTAAATGCCCCCATGAGAAACTCCGTTCAGCCCTCTTTTTGTTAGCCATGCTCGCTCCTAGCTCTCATGGCAAGATTTCTTGACACTTAATGTGGGAAGATTTTGGAGCACTTTGTTCTCACCGTCACTTCCTCCTAGGCTTCTCAGGGTGGAGGCATCATTCCTTTTTTACTTCACCTCTCAGTTATGAATGCTTTTTAAGGGGAGTTTCTGGTTCAGGCTTCTGGAGAAGATAATGTCTAGGCACTCAAGGTTAATTCCGTTTCTCTCCCTAGCACTACTCCCTCCAAACAAGGCAGAGGGAAGCCCTCTTTTTCCCGCGTGAATTTCCCAGAGGACAGCAGTGAAGACTCGTCAGGAACAGAGAATGAGTCTTACTCAGTGGGTGCTGGCCGAGGGGTGGGCCATGGCAGTAAGTATCTGGGAATCATTTCCTCTGGGTTTCTTGTCCAGAGACCGGGGGGAAGGGGGAGAGAGAGAAGAATGTCAATTACTCCCTTCTGCTCTCTTGTTGTGCCTTTGCACAGTGGTGCGCAAGAGCATTGGCCGATCAGCTGGGTGGCTGTCTGAGGATGAAGACTCTCCTCTGGATGCCTTGGACCTGGTGTGGGCCAAATGCCGAGGTTATCCATCTTATCCAGCCCTGGTGAGTTTACAGCAATATACAGGATATATACACACACAACACCTGTGAAAGTCGAAAGAGCTGAGGATACTGCAGACTGGGTACTTGGGAACCTTTCAAAATCACAGACAGCAGACAGTGAGGCTATGACTCTGCCGAGTGCAGTGGGAGTGTAAGAGTAAGACTCGAAGTTATCAAGGGCAGATCACTAGGAGAACTTCAGCAGGCCACGGTCACCCTGGAGCATAGAAAATGCTACCGAATGTAAACCCAGCAGTTTCAGCAGAAATTTATTCCTTAGTTTTTTTAAACTAAGGGTTTCTAAGAGAAGGGGAATATTTTTTAAAGCTGAGGAGTGGGTGGATGAAGGCATGAAAAATCCTCACTTTCACATGGCTGTGCCTCTCTTTCCTGAGTTTGTCGCCTAAACACTATACAGTCAACCCTCGACTTACGAATGGCCCTACATATGGACTTTTCGATTTACGAACAGCTCCATTGGCAAAAATTGGCATCAACTTGCGAACCTAGCTCGACCTACAAACGAGGACGAGGCTCCGTTCGCATGTCAGTGCCATTTTTTGCCAACGGAGCCGTTCAGAAATGGCTCCCTGCAAAAAGGCAGGGAGAAAGGGCGGGAAGTTAGAATTTCCAGCCCTTTCTCCCTGTCTTTGGAGCTTTCAAAGGGCTTCCTCCGACGTCGAGGGAAAGCTCTTTGAGAGCTCTGAAGCCGCCGATCGTGGCGGCGGGGACCCCCAGGGAGGTCTCCCATGGTGCCGGGCAAGCCCTGGGAGACCTCCCTGGGGGTCCCCGCCGCCGCGATCAGCACCTTCAGAGGTCTCAAGGGCTTTCCCCCCGACATCGGAGGAAGCCGTTTGAGACCTCCAAAGCCGAAAAGGCAGGGGGAAAGGGCGGAAAATTGGAATTTCCAGCCCATTCCTCCTGCTTTTTTGCCTTGTGAAATGCTGGAATGGATTAATTCCGTTCTCATGCATTTCAATGGGAAATGGTACTCCGACTTACGAATTTTTTGACGTACGAACATCGTTCCAATACGGATTAAGTTAATAAGTCGAGGTACCACTGTATAGGCCTGCGTTCTCCCGTCAGCACCTTTTGCTGGTTCCCCCACTTGTCCGCCAGCAGACACTGGATAGCATTCAGCTTCGCCCTTTTCTAAACCCACATTGTACAGTTATAAAGACAAGAGTGCTGTAGCTATGTATGCAGAGCACAGAATCTGGCATTTTTGTAAACTGTTATGTTCTATTACACCATATACAGGAAATGTGTTTCAAGTAAGCTGGAGGAAAAAAATGGAATCCAGAAAAGCTAGTTGGGGAGGAGTTAACTCTAAATTCACTCTATTATCCATGTATGGGCACTGTGAGTGAGCAACTGGTGGTCCGTACATTAAGCACATGACCCTTAAAACTCCAGTGCAGGATTACCCTGGCTGTTTGCAACTAAAGCCAAGGTCTATTTGCCCATCCCTGAGAAGGTCAAGGCATGGTATGCAGGCTGGGCTGAGACAGACCAACTGGCAAACGACCACTTGGTGAGCTTCATAGTGAAACTGGGACAAGTTGCCTAATTCCAGTGTTCTGTCTTAGCTTGCCATAATTCTCAGCCCCTTCTCTGCTCGTAGACCACAAACCTGCTTGCCTGTCCTGCCTCTGTGTGGGCATGTCTGCAATACTTTTCCATATGGGTGGCTTTCCTTCCAGAATGAAATAATAATCTTAGAACTGCAGAGCTGGAAGAGACCCTATGGATCATCATGTCCACCCCTTGCCAGGGAGGTACAGTGGGGAATTGAATTCTCAGCCTCTAGCTCCGCAGCCAGAGACCTAAACTACTGAGCTATCCAGCCGTTCCCTAGTGCCCAATTTTTTCCCCTTCTTCTCTTGGCAGATCATTGATCCTAAGATGCCACGGGAAGGGATGTTCCACCACGGTGTCCCCATTCCTGTGCCTCCCTTGGAGGTGCTGAAGCTGGGAGAACAGATGACTCAGGAAGCACAGGAGCATCTCTACCTGGTCCTTTTCTTTGACAACAAACGTACCTGGTAAGGACTTTGCCTGTCTCTGGAAGCTACAGAAATGGGGCTGCCCTGTTGGGTCACAGCTGAGTCAAGACTAGATGGGAGAGTTGCCATGCTGAAGGTGGGGAGTGGAGCTTGGGACAGGAGTGGTCCTGTCCTTTCAGGAGACCTCTTGTTACGAGTTTTGCTTATTTCTTTTTTTCTTTTTTGCAGGCAGTGGTTGCCCCGCACCAAACTCGTGCCCCTGGGTGTAAACCAGGACCTGGACAAGGAGAAGATGCTGGAAGGACGCAAATCAAACATCCGCAAATCTGTCCAGATCGCCTACCATCGTGCCATGCAGCACCGCAACAAGGTGCAAGGAGAGCAGAGCAGTGACTCCAGTGAGAGCGACTGACCCTCCGAGGGGCTCCCGCCCTGGGTGCTCGCTTTGTGCAGCTGGACTGTACGGGGGAGAGGGCGGTGGGGAGCTCCAGCCTTGAGACGCCTGGGCCTTTGGCCAGGCCGCAGGAGCACGTGCAGAGCACCCGACGGCCCCTGTAGTGTGCTGGGCACACCCACAGAGCACTGCGCCCTCCACGTGGGCAAGCCTACCTCTTGTGCCAGCCTGCCCTTCCTTGTTCCATATCTGGCATCGCCCTGACCAGCTGCGTGAGCAAGACCCAGCTGCCTGTATATCTCTCTCCCGAGGACAAGCCCCCTCCCCCCTCCGCCCTGGGTCCTGAGGCTCTAGGCCGTTGTAAAATACTGTACTATAGTGGGAGAATGTAAATTATTTGGGCTGCTCTATACCCACACATACAGAACCTGGTTCCCGTTCTCCCCGCCCCCAGTCCTTGGCATCATTGCACCTCTCAAAGATACATCAGCCTTTCCTTGGCCCAGCCCGACCGACATTCTGCAGAGCAGGGCCGCTGTCTTTTCACTCGCACATTTTGATACTATAGCTTTTTGGAACTTGGCTCTGCCTGACCCCCCCCCCCAAACCCTTTAGGAATCCGGCTCTTCTTTCTGCTGCAGCCGGGTGGGCATTTGTACTTGTATTTATTTTGAAGGAAGAAGATCTCTATTGATTCTTAGAAAATAAAATGGCTCTTTTGGAACCAACTTGTCCGTTCCTCTTTATGTTACTATAAAAGGGTGAGGGGATTCCCCCCCCCCCCAGTGTGACAGTCTTGTAAGCGTTGCACACCGCTCTTCATTCCTGATCAGAAAGCAGCCGGAAACTGCCAAGTGAACTATAATACCTCTGTTGTTCTGATTAGCACTATTGCAACCATTAGACTGTACTGTTTAAATGTGTTACTGCTTATATAACACCCCATAGTGCTTAAGAGCAAAGTGTGCTGCTTATACACTGCCCCATAGCACTTAAAGCACTCTCTAGGCAGTTTTCAATTTAATTATGCAGGCTACGCATTGCCCTCCTCTCCTAGTGAGCTGGGTACTCAGTGTACCGACCTCAGAAGGATAGAAGGCTGAGTGAACCTTGAGCAAGCTGAGCCCATTGGAATCGAATTCAGGTCATGAGCAGAGCTTTTTACTTAAAAGTGAATCAGAGTATAAATTATTTGAAATATGAAATACTGTATTATAAAAGCTAATTTAATGCCACACAGCATTAATAGAAGTACAATGTTCAGATCAAGAAAAGTGCCACTCAACGTTGTTCAGACCTCTGCTGGAGTACTGTGTGCCCAGTTCTAGGCACTGCAGTTTAAAACGGCTATCAAGGATCTGGAAACCAAGCCCTATTGAGGAACATTTGAGGGAGCTGTGTATCTTTAGCCTGAAGAAGATAATATTGAGGTGATATGAGAGCCATTTCCCAATATTCCAGCAGGTGTCAAGCAAAAAAAAGAAAAAAAAGGAACACACTGTTTTCTGTGGCCTCAGAGAGTAGGACTGAAACTTTGAGTAGGATCCAAATTACAAGCAAGACCCAAATTACAAGAAAGATAATTTCAATAAGCCATCCAGAAGTACTTCCCGGCACTAAAAACTATGTGACACTGGAACAGCCTACTTTTATATGTGGTGGGCCCTCCTGGAAGGTATTTTAAATGAAACCAAGTTGGCCATATGTCAGGGATGTAGATTTCCTGTTTCTGCAGGGGGCTCAACTTAATGACGCTTGGGATCTCTACTAGCTATATGATTCCATATACTGTATAGGCAAGTTGCCTAGATTGCTAGATCTTTTTATTTTATAACATATACATACCACTCTTCCATATAACCTATGTATGGTTCACAAAGCCAGGTCTCATTGCAGCAACTGACAGAAAGCAACAAGGTTAGCCTTCAGGAGCAGGCTAAACAGAGCATCCTATGGGCCATATTTGGTAACAGTGATGAAGAAGGTGTGTATGACATTTAATATTACTACTATAAAATACACCAGCCTCTGCTTTATTTTACGGGGGGTGGAGGTGGGGGAGAATGGCAGGCCATTCAATAGATTTTTTTAAAAAAAGACTAGCAGAATTATTGTGGCATTTTCCAGGAGGGAAACCTGAATTAAGTCTTCACAAAGGGATGATACCTTTTATCAGAGCACTAAAAAAATTAAATAGCTTTCGTAGATGAAATCCAATTCCTCCGGCTCTAAGGGCACCCCTTTGAGGAATGGTGCACAAACACTGTAGACAAGAGTCCAAAGCTTGATGTTTACATATCTGTGAGAGATGATCCAGATCTTCTTGCAGCCAAAAGAGCATCGTGAGCACAGTAAAAGGCTAAATAAATTTATTTTGGCAAAAGAAAAGTGAGTCAATTTTTCGGCTACCCCAAGAACCTTTCTTCCTGTTGTGATGATGGTATTAACTTCCATGGGGACCACAGTCCAGGCAGGCAAGAGGAAAGGGTGTGTGTGTGTTGGGGGGAACCCACTTCTCCACCTAATCATTTAGGAAACTACAGTATTTCACAAGAGCAGGGCAACCCCCCCGCACCTCTTCCCCCAATCTCTCTCTCCCGCCTGACCCTTAAGACGGGAAAGACTTGCTTCGACACCCTTTCAGGCGACTACATCCGCCCCACTGGGCCACAAAGGCAGGGTCTCGCAGCCTAGAGCGACAAGCGCTGGACTCCGTCTACCCCTGCGCGACCCCTCCTCCAACTCTATGGTGATTCTCGCAGCCTAGAGCGACCAGCGCTGGACTCCGTCTACCCCTGCGCGACCCCTCCCTCCAACTCTATGGTGGTTCTCGCAGCCTAGAGAGACCAGAGCTGGACTCCGTCTATCCCTGCGCGACCCCTCCCTCCAACTCTATGGTGATTTCTCTTTTTTTGCGAGCTCGAAGCTGCTGCGGGTCTCGCGCCCAAGCCGCTGGCTGTTGCGGCCTCAGCAGCTGCGGCCGGAGCCGCCTCGGCATCGCCGCTCCCAACCTCGGGAAGCAGCGGCAGAAAGGAAGGGACGACATGAACTCCCGCCCGGCCCCGCTGCCTCGAGCGACTCCCTGGCGCTCCCTGCCGTGCCCGCGCGCCGAACTCCGGCTCGAGCTGGTGCTCTGCGGTGGGCAGACCTTCCGGTTAGTGCGCCCCCTCGCGGCTCCTCGTCGGGAACTGCAACCTGCGCGGGAAAGGCTGGCCCTCGATTGAATGGCCTCTCCCGTATTGCCTTTAGCTTATGATGGCCGATCCGTCTCCTATTTTTTTTTTTTTTGCAACCTCGTTAGGCGGTGCAGCTCTTCTGGGCATGGAGATGGAGCGATGCTGTGGCACTGCTGCGTTTCTAAAGAGACAAAAAAAAAAGCCTTGCAAAGGGCGTAGGGAGGGATCCTGGAGGAGTAAAATTGTTGTTATCGTTGTTGTTGTGCCATCAAGTCGCTTCCGACATATCATAACCCTAGGGGAAGGAGCAATCTTCAAAATGCCCTGGCCTCAACAGCCCTCCTCAGCTCTTGTAACACGCAAGCCTGTGGTTTCTGTAGAGAGTCAATCCATCTCATTGTTAGTCTTCCTCTTTTCCTGCTGCCTTCCACCTTTCACAGCATTGTTGTGTTGTCCAGAGAATCCTTTCTTCCCATGATGTGCCCGAAGTAGGACAGCTTCAGTTTCAACATTTTTTTTTTGCCTCCAGAGATAGGTTCAGGCTAGATTTGATTTAGGACCCACTTGTTCGTAAATGAGTCCCTACTGTCTGACTGATAACTCCTTGTGCTTTGATCCCCGTGGGTCCTCACACAGCCCACCCACCACTGTAGCCCAAGAGCTGTTACACTTTGGTCATGCTTGTTCCAGACATGTAAGAAAAATTGATATTATTTTCTGTATCTGTAGGTATAGGGGAATTTGCTTTGATCTTAGAGAGCATTAGCTATGTTTGTTAAGGAGCTGTAACATCACCAGGCCAAAGGACTCTCTTGTGGAAAACAGCTGTGTTTATTCATCTAATATATCACATTTCCTTTGACAATCAAGCAGCTAACTGCATTAAAATTTGGAATTTAAAACAAGATTTTGATGAAATCTGAATATAAAAAACTGCCAGTTTTAAAAAATTGAGCTTGCACCAGGCAGTTGAATCCTCTTTTAATATTAGAGCAGCTCAGGGGCTGAAAGCTCTCACGGCTTGCAAAGGACAAACAAGAGGGAGCAAACTGACCTCGTTTGCTGGGGAGTTTCAGAGTCTGGAACTGGATGCTACAGGAAGGCATTGAGAGTGTCTCGAAGTCTGTATGAGTAACCAACAATGCTAATCTTCTGCCTGATTCCTTGTCAGCAGTGGAGGACTGGAAATTAGAAAGCAAGCTAACATTTAAACATTTGCTGCTGAGAGGCTGCATTCCTGGTTCGGTGTGCAGATGGGTGTACACAGCAGATCAGAGCACAGTGTAGCTCTATTAGAAGTGCCCAACCATCCCCAAGGTCTTAAATGCCACTCCTCCCAAGTGTGCAGCCCACCCCCACCCCGGCGGTGATTATCCACATACTGGGGATATCTCATTTTTACAGAGATGTGCTTTCGTCAGGAAAGAGATCTGTAGGAGGATCTCTGGGTCAGGAGGTGAGAAAAAAAGGCTCTCCCATCCCACTCAGTGAAGAAAGATGAGTGTTCCTGTGTATGCAGCACTGCTCTTGGTCCCAATCCATCCTCAGACTCATTCCGTAAGGCCTGAAAAGTTGTACATCCCTGCATTAACTGTATATGCCCTTTTATCAGTGTGCCTGAGCTTTCTTTACATGGAGGTGTGTGTGAACAAGAGGTATATGAAGCCATTGCTTTTTCATTGTTTCTTTGATGATGCAACCGTATAGGTTGGCTTCTCTCAGACTTTTCATACCTAGGTCCCTGTATCCAGATGCAGATACTTGGATTAAGTATTTGATTTCTTGATGGGTCAAATGTTGGCTTTGAGGCCCTACAGATTCTGCTTAGCCTTGCTGCCCTCTGGACACAGTTTTGAGGCACTGACCTAAAGGAGAGGTGGAGACCCCTTAGCTTGTCTTTCGAAAATGGTCCAAAATGTTTTGCTACCTTAGACAAAGGTGGTGGCCAAATCTGTAGAAGCTGACTGCGATGACCCTGTTGGGTTTTAATTCAACAGTGGTAGCAAGGCCTACATCCTCCACTTCACCTGAAAGCCACTGACTGTTTACTGGTGTGTGGTAGCTTTGTCGTCCAGTAGAAACAAATGGCCAGGGGCCAACCACTTTGGTCCTCTCTGTCTCAGCCATCATCTGTCATCATCTGTCTCCCTGTTCCCCCTTTCGGTGGCCTGTCTCTCCTGCTAAGCAGGCTTGTGTTTCTCACAGGTGGACCGAAACCAGTCCTGGCTACTGGACAGGTGTGCTAGCAGGACGGGTTTGGACCCTCACCCAGTCCGAGGAGCAGCTGTGGTACACGCTGCATGATGAGGAGAAAGAAGAGGGCAGCCGGGAGGAAGAGGCCCTCTCTGAACCACCGTTGAAGAAAGGGAAGAAACAGTCGCAGCCGGACGCGAGTCGTCCTGGAACGAGCGACCGCTCTGGCAGCCATGTGTCAGGAGAACTGCTCCGAGGGATGGACGGGTTGACTCCCTCACAGATCCTCCAGGACTATTTCCAGCTACACGTAAATTTATCTGCGTTGTACCAGGGTTGGTCTTACGTTGACTCACATTTCCGGGAAGTCGCTCTGAAGTTCCCAGGTAGGTGAAAGCAAAGGAGTGTCGCTGGGGCTTGATGGCTTGATTAAAGATGAGTATTATTATTCCTGTTTTATTATTTGCTCTGTTTATGTACTATTTTTTCTTCCATGGAGCTCAAGACAGTATTGCTTTTCCTCTTCTCCATTTTGATGCTCAGAACAACCTCCTGGAAGAGGTTAAAGCTGGGAGATAGGGACTGATTGGAGGTCACCCAGTGAGTTTTGAAGCCAGCTTTCTTGAGTCTCAGTCCAATACTGTCACCACTGCACCCTGCAGTCTTCTTACCGGGAAAAGAACGAAAGGGTGCAAGTCAGAGTATCAGCGTATTTCAAGAGAGGGACAGGAGACTCCGTCTGGTGTGCCCTTTATTTGGCAACAATAGGCTTGCCTCAGAGCTGTGTTGTGTGACACAGAGTGTTCAGTTTCACACAAGCTGGTACAGCTATTTTTCTTCATTGACCCCCATTTTTATTTTAAGAAATAAGCATTCTGGTCCTCGTTGTCACACACAAATGATACAGTCAAATGATGCAGTAAAAAACAAACCTCTGTTACACAGAGAAATCTCTGATTCCTTTAAGGATAAACACCAGGCTCATACCATGAACTTGCTACATGATTTGGCTGTTGCCAATTTAATACATTTGGGGAAAAAAAGATGGATGGGAAGCCATAAGGTGGTATTAGAGCCCCCACCCTCTGACCGCTAGCAGTCCTACTCAGCTTCTTTTCTCTCCTTCTGAAAATAAGCCTCATCCCACGGAAGCAGGCCCCTTGCTGTGTAACTGATCACACACTCTTGGTTGTGCTAGCAGTACAGGCCTGGACATGCAAAGGACAGCCTGCTGGAGTAGGGAGAACAGTTATTGATCACCCATCTGGGATCACGCGATGCAGGGCTTCCCAGCCTTGAGCAACCCTGGTGTTCTTGAACCGCAACTCCCAGGCACCCCAGCCAGCACAGCTAGTGATGAAGGCCCTCTGGGAGTTGCAGTCCAAGAACCCCTGGGTTTCCCCAAGGCTGGGAACTCCTGACATCATGGAAGAGCATCCTGGCCATCATGTTTATGCTTTTTTTTTTTACACCTAATACACTCGATTCCAATGGTTGTGTCACTATTCGGTCACGAATCCTGCAGAGCGACATACACATCGCCTTGAATGCCGAGAGCTGGCTGTGTGTTTGGAGGGAGGAGGAGGAGGCAACCCCATTCAGCTTATTCTCAGGGTCCCTGTGCTTCAGGGTTCATGAGTCCACCAGGCGTGTGGTTGACCGCCTCCTTCTGCCTTCTCAGGGGTGCGGGTGCTGCGCCAGGACCCTGTGGAGTGCCTCTTTTCCTTCATCTGCACCTCCAACAACCACCTGTCCCGCATCACCAACATGATTCAGCACCTGTGCCAGGCCTTTGGGCGCCGCCTCTGTCAACTGGACACCAAAACATACCATGCCTTTCCCTCCCTGCAGGCAATGGCCGGTAAGGATGTTCTTGACGGCTGCTCTCAGACTCAGAGGTGGGGGGGGAAGAGGGGTTCCTTTTAGGGACTCCCTCTCCCAAAATCCACCAGACAGATGGCTGCAGGATTCTGGGAGTTGTAGTCCAAAGAAGTTACCATTCCAGGCTAGAGATGGAAAGGCCCAGGGGGAAAAAAAACAGAAAAACACAAAAAAAGAACTGTAGTTTTTTTCCCCCCCAAAGCCATTTTTGGGGCTTTTACCGGAAAAATTGAAAAAAATATGGAGTATGGCATATGTTCTTTCACAATGATAAATAATACGTCTATGACATGATATTCAAACTATATAAAATGAAGACCTTAATGAAAGACTTCTGAGACTTTATGTATTTAAGTTCTCTGAGAGAACTTTTGAACACAACAGATCAAGGAGAAATCTAGCTGAAACTCAGCAGGACTGGTTTATTTTATTTTATTTATATATTGCCCAGTTAGTGCAACGCACTACAGTGTTCTGAATGATTTACAACAATAAAAAATAAATAAATCATATATTGTTCTAACTACTAATACATGAAGAAGTTAACCATTAATAAATAAAAACACCTGGCACCGATTGTTTTCCTCCCTGAATGCAGCAGAGCACAGAATATTGCATTTTGGGCCAAATCAGATACATGTCAGAAAATCTTTGCAGTATGTATTTGCGTTTGTGCTTGGGAGAAGTCTAGATGCTCTACTGAGATTATTTTTTTAAAAAGGTAACTTCTGTTCAGTGTTTTGTAAATCTTGGAGGGAGGTCTTTGGTCAGGGCCAGTTCTATTTGCCAGTCTTACGAGACTCTCTTGGATTCTGTGGTGCCTGCTGCATTCCGTTTCTCCTGGGTGTCAAAATCAGGGCTGAAGAGTCTGTGGGCCTTCTGGTGATTTTAGGCTCCCATTCCCATCTGGCTGGGCCACAGTTTTCTTCAGCCCTGCTTTAATTCCTCTTCTGCTTATTTGGTTCATTTTTAGATCACCTTCCTCCGAGTGAAGGGGACCCAAGGCAGCTCAGAAAATTAAAACAAGTGGCAATGCTTACAAAGTTAAAAAACGATTAAACTTACAATATTTTAAAAGCAATTAATTCATCATACAATAACAATTTTTTAAAAAGCATTAAAAAACCCACACCGGAGAACAATTGAATTTTAATTATTGTAAGCCGCCCAGAGACCTCTGGGTAGTTTGGGCGGCATATAAATTGAATAAATAAATAAATAAATAAATAAATAAATAAATAAAAATCTAGTATCCGGGGACTCAAGTTGTAATTATTAAAAGCCTGCCTGAAAAGGCAGGTCTTTAACGGAGGGCAAAATGATAAAAGGGAGGGAGCCAACCTGGCCTCCCAAGGGAGAGCATTCTGCAACTCGGGAGCTGCCACTGTTATGAAAACTTTACATTCTGTGGATTGAGAACCACTGCTCTAGGGTATGTATGGGGAACCCTTGACCCTCCGGATGTAATAGGGTGTTAAGTCCCACAATGTCCAGTCGTACTGCCTGAGGCTTCTGAGACTTGACACACAAATCCTCTGAGTGGCCAAACGTCCCCTAATCTTTGGAGGCGGTTAGTGGGTTTGCTGGAACTTTCTAAGAGCATTGAGGGACAAGGATTCACCCATTGAATTGTGGGGCAAAGTATGTGAATTTGCTCGGCACCAATCCCTTTCCTCTCATAATTAGCCAGCAGGAGGATTTTGGAAATCACAGGTGGTTGTGCCTTATTCACACAAACCTGGAGTGAAGCAGCAAGGCATGGCATGGCATGCATAGGAACTGAGCTATCCTTTCTCCCATGACCTGGTGGGGTCTCTTGTGTATTGGACTACAACATCCGAAAGCCCTCAATCAGCCTAGGAGTCCTGAGGAATTTGTTTCTGGAATGTGAAATACAAATAGCACAATGGTCAAAGAGGCAGCAGGGTTTCAACAGGTATAATAAACATGAAACAAAAAAAAAAGCTTTGGAACTGAGACTCCTTTAAGACGAACAGGTTTATTTCAGCCTGCGCTTGCTTGGATGGTAATCCAGTTCCTGAGACACAAAAGATAGGACAATGACTCTGCTCCTTTGTCATCTCCATAGTTGATCTAAAAGGATAGAATCATAGAATAACTGAGATGGAGAGGGCCTCTAAGGCCATCAAGTCCAACCCCTTGCTCAAGGCAGGAATCCATGTAATAAGCAGACCTGACAGAGGGCTGTCTACTTTTCTCTTGAATGCCTCCAGTGTTGGAGTGCTCCCCACCTCCTGACATAATTGGGTTCCGTTGTCGTACTGCTCTAACAGTTAGGAAGTTTTTCCTGATACCCGGCTTCCTGTAGCTTGTGCTGTACCTTTTATATTCTTTAACGTGAGTGATTCATTGACTGGTGATGCACTAGGTTTCAGGGTATTTTTCTAGACCACATGCTTTTCTTCTCTTCTTTGGTGATCCGTGTTTCTTCTAAAGGAAATGATCCTTCTTTGGGTAACCTGTTGCAGGAGCTGACACAGAAGCCCGGCTGAGGGATCTGGGTTTTGGGTATCGGGCACGGTTTGTTAGTGAGAGTGCCCGTGCCGTCCTGAAAACTCTCGGGGGCGCTGCGGGCCTGCAGCAGTTGCGTGCCGTCCCTTACGAGCAGGCTCGGCACGCCTTGTGCACCCTTCCCGGGGTGGGAGCCAAGGTGAGTGTAACCTGGATCACTTAACTCTGCTAAAGCGGAGATCAACTGAGTTCAAGAGGGTGGCGACCATATGTGGGGTGTGTGTGTGTTTTGTGTATATGAGAGGGGGTGGTGGAAATGACGTTCTCATGAAGGGCTGGGTTGAACTTGCCGTGGGCAATTACAGTATCACTGTTTTCTTGTGGGGAGCGGGGGAGGGTGAGAGACCAAGGACCGTTGTTGTGAGACACTCACTGCCTCGGCTTCTCTTTCAGGTGGCTGATTGTGTGTGTCTCATGTCGCTGGACAAGACCGAGGCGGTGCCAGTGGACACCCATATATGGCAGGTTGCCAAGCGGTACTATGGCCAAGAGCTGGGCATGGGGGCCCGTAGCGTGACCGAGCGGGTGCATCGAGAGATCGGTGAGGGCTGAATGGTTGAAGAGGGGTGGGAGGCTGTGATTGGGATCAGCCAGAACATCACACAGCGTTGCCTCTTCCTGCCTTTTTTGTTCAGCACATGGCTTCAGACTGTTCACATTTCACAACTGAGGTCTAGTTTCTCATGCTAGTTGCTGTATCCCCTAGTTGCTGTATCTTCGAATGTTCAGTATTTGAACATTCGAGTTTCAAAGGCACAACTTTCAGACAGGAACAGAGTTGGCTATTGCATCTCAGGGGCAGTTCCAGAAAATATACCTAAAAACAGAACAACAATCCTCATAGATCAGTCAAAGGCCTGTCTGATCCACCCTTTTGTTGCCATAGCAACTGACCAGATGTCCAAGAGAAACCCCTGAGCAGGGTGTGAAGGCAGTAGCCCTCTCCCACCGTTATTAAGAGATACAGTGGGGTCTCTACTTAAGAACGTCCCTACTTAAGAACAATCCAACTTAAGAACAGCTCCATTTGCTAAATGTTGCTTCTACTTGAGAACAGAAATCCAAGATAAGAACAGGAAAAAAAAACTTTCCTGCTCTTTTTTTAACCTTAGGTCATCTTAGGTTAAAACAAAATTCTCCCCTAGTGGTAGAGTACATATTAACCAGCTTTGCATTAGTTCCTATGGGAACTAATGCTTCAATGTACGAACACCTCTACATAACAAAAAAACAGCCAGAACGGATTAATTGGTTTTCAGTCCATTCCTATGGGAAATCTTGCTTCAACTTAAGAACATTTCAACTTAAGAACACCATTCCAAAACGGATTAAGTTCTTAAGTAGAGGTTCCACTGTAGGAGCTTGGTTGATGGTAGAGCAAATGTTTTTGCATGTGGAAAGCTCAAGGTTGTGCTCACATCTCCAGATACGGCCGCCTGGAGTCCTGGAGAGATGGTGTCCATTCCATTTGATAAATTAGATCTGTGTTTCCCAAACTTGGGTCACCCAGGTGTTCTTGGACTGCAACTCCCAGAAACCCCAGCTCGCACATCTGGTAGTGGAGGTTTCTGGGAATTGCAGCCCAAGAACACCTGGGTGACCCAAGGATAGGAACCCCTGAGTTAAATGGACTCAAGGTATGGCTTGGCAGAAGATAGCTTCTTACGCTTCTGTTTTCTTCAGTAGTTGTTTTCTTGAAAGTTGCATATAACGAGCAGCTATCGGTTGCGTCAGCCTCTAGAAATCAATCTTCATCTTTTTCTAAAGCCACTTAAACTCACATCCTGAGGAAGTGAATTCCACAGTTCTATGTGTCGCTGTGTGAAAAAAGTAAGATTCATTTACTCCTCAAATGAGTCCTAAGGGGACAAACATTTTTGGGGGGTTTATTTAAAATATTTTTAACCTGCCTTTCTCCTTAAAAAGGACGTAAGGCGGCTTACATTAAATAAAAAAACAGCATTTAAGCTAGTAACAGTGCATATACAATACTAAAAGGATTTTAATGAATATAATACCAAAATGCATTAAATGCCAGAGAGTACAACAATCCCTTTTTTAAAAACCCACTCAGCAGCCATTCACTGAGGGAAAGCTCGCCTGGAGAGAAAGGTCTTCATCTGCTTGCAGAAGGAGAATAAAGATGGGGCCAGTCTAGCCTCCAGTGGGAGGGAGTTCCAGAGTCTGGGAGCAGCAATAGCAAAAGGCTTTGGGGGGCAGTGCTCCTTGGGGCATGGTGGGCTGCAGCTGGTCTCAAGCCATTTGCTTCTGCCCTTTTTTTCACCTTCCTACGTGTGTCTGACTAGAATGATGAGTAGGATCCAATCGGTTTGTTGCAGCGGCACAAGTACAGCAGTAAATTTCCGCTAGTTAACAAGCTGCCCTGTATGTCCCTTGCTGCTCACCAGCTCACGCGACTGGCACGCAATGAGAGACAGAAGCAGCAGCATCTTCTTAGCCGGCAGCGGTTCACCCTTGCAGTTTATACCCTTGCCCTTCCACCGTGGTGACAGTCCAGTAGGATTCTGTCCAATGTAAAATATAATTGTGTAATGGTTTATATTAGGATAAAATAAAACATTGGCTTTTTAGCAGAGCTTGGGGAAAATTCATTTTTTAAGCTGCAGCTCTGTGAATCCCGCAATGGTGGGAGTTCCATTGTTGACCCAAAGATCACTCTCGCAGGCTGTACTCGAATGTCAAGGCAAATCAACTTTGCTCCTTTGCAACTGCCTCATAAGCTGACTGCTCCTTGGTTGCTCTTCTTCCAGGGAACTTCTTCCGGAGCCTGTGGGGACCATACGCTGGATGGGCACAAGCGGTGAGAAATGTGTTTGAATCCCTTTTGTCCTGCTCTGCTGACTGTGGGCGTTGTGGGTAGTGAGATACAAGAGCGGGACCTACAGTTATCCCTTGTGCTCGTTATCGGCAATCTGAGGCTCTTCAGATGTTACTGAGATTGGTTTTTTTTCCCCTTCACTGTGGGTCATTTTCTGCTGAGACCTAATAGGGGCATTTGGAGTGCCACAGATTTCCCACACTTGACTTGCAGTTACATTGTTCAAGTGCAGGAGCTAATCTGAGGTAAACAGTTCAGCGTCCTTAGAACCTTACCCTGTGGGATCCTAGATCTATATGTTAAAAAAGTAACGTTCACAACCTGTGCGTCTCCCATTTCTCTATCCATCCTTCCTTCTGCATTCTCGTTTCCTCCTCCGATTTTACTTTTTAAATGAAACCCCCACTTTTCCCCCTGCGCAGTGTAAGGAAACAGAGGTGCAGTCTGCTTTTATTGTTTCTTGAGGGTGTTCCTTCATTTATTGCTTTGTTTAATTTGAATTACTTCTGCAAATCTCAATATTCCTTGTATATCCAGAGACCTCATCTCACTTGTGGATGAAGCCTCTTCCCAGATATCCTGATCAGAAATTCTGATCCTAAGCTTAGTGATTTTCTTCCATGATTTTTTTTTATCCAGTCCTGCCTCACATCTCCTATGCTAATGGATATTGTTCTGTTTGGGGGCAGCAAATGCTACAAATTGATTTTGGGTTTTATGAAAAAGTTATTTCCTTCTGTCTGTATGTACCAGGAATGGGCAAAATGGTTAGATGGCTGCCGTTTATCCAGCTTTGTGTAGACAGAAGCTTGTCTTCACCGGTACTCTAGGAGCAGGCTAAGTAGGGTCACCTGAGATCAGTTAATGAGGTGATATGCCATTTGGTGTGATCCTGACATCTAAGTGGCATATCAAGTGACCCTGTTCGGTCTGGCTCCTTCCAGTTTGAATTTCCAATATTGTGAAGTGGTTAAATCCACTTCAGAATACCAACAAATTGAAGATGTTCTCTGCTCCTTGGCAGAGGAGGAGAAGTGATTTTTTTAAAAAAATTCTTGTAGACCAAGCCTGATGTGCTGCATCACTTACAAAAAATGTAAAAAAATATATCTTTGTTTTGTCTTAAAGGATTAAATGAAAAACAGGGGGTGATTTCTTGACTGGCTCTTCAGACAAGGCAACTCATTTTTCATGATCAGCATATCAGCATCAGCTTATTTATAAAATAACATCAGTTCTCCTGTCCCTCAGCTCAGCAGCAGATGATTTTTCAGTTTGCCGATATCCTGAAGTGGCTTGCTTCACGATACAGCCAACTGACAGGTGAAGGAGCCTCGACAGCTTAAGGCTCCCTTCTTGGTCTGTTTGGTCTGCTGGACATGGATCAAACTCACACTCGGAAAGTAGAAGCCCCTGACAGGGGGTCAGAAAGGTGAGGGTAGGAATCCTCAGGGGACAATTTGGTTCACTCCGGCAGTTACATTGTGTGATCACCAAAAAAAGAGCGAACCAGTCTGTCCCTGAAGTAGACCAAACAGTGGGATAAATGCCCATCTGACCACACTCAAAATTCTGTCATTTATATTTACTTTCTTTCTAGACAACTTTACTCCCCAAAAGACACCCAGCTTGTCTCAGTTAAGAACTAAGGACCATTTGCCTGCTTGTTGTTGTCGTTGTTTTTGAAGACTGCTCTGCACGAGAACAGGAGCAGCCCTGCCGCCAGGCAGAGTGAGGCAAGCACCTCTAAATGGCTCCTTGACCCCTGAAAAAGCCATCTGCCCTCAGGGGGTTGAAGGCCTTATCCTGGGGCCAGTGCTGAAAACACAAAGGCCAGTCGTTATCATGTATGCATATGGATTTGAGGGAATAGGGTGCCCTCTTATTCTTTGTTTGAGGTAGCGAAACATTTTCAGCTGGCCCCAAGGGAACATTGAGGTATGCTTGCACTCTCAAACATCTGCACCCACCTTGTGACCCTTTAGTGGCCTTCCTTGTGAGAAATTACAAATGGGCAAATGAGTCCCACCGCACAGGCGCACAGGCACGTTGGCATCCTCTGAGCCCCCTCAAGGGCCCCGTCTTTTCAAGAGGGCATATTAACCCCTTGATAATCCCCCTGTGCTCTAACCCATAGGTCACGCTCTTCTTCAGGCCTCCCTCTGTCAACATGCTCCTAATTCGGGCTGCCTTTCCTTCCCTTTCCAGGTTCTCTTTTGTGCTGATCTGAGAAAATACCAGGAAGCTTCAGATACAGACGCCAAACTCCGCTGTGCCAAAGTTGCCCGGAGCAGCTATTCTACCTTAACATAATAATTCCTCTTTATCTTCGCTATCATGTTTGTGTGTGTGTGTGTATGTATGTATCTGGCGAGTCAAAAACTACTTCTGCTGCAGGGCTGGAGTCAGAGAGAAACCTCCACCCTGAAAACGGGGCACCGTCAGAGCTGTTGAAGAAAGTCTGAGGAGTTTTGTGTTTGGCACACCTAAATGAGCCACTTTTCCTGGATGTTTCCTCCGCTCTCCTTCCCCCCAGGGGTTTCTTTGTGATATAAACTTGATGTGTAGCAGCCATGTAATATAGAATGCTTTTCTTGTTGTTTCCGTCCTTTGCTTTGGTGATACAGTATTATAGCGTAGAATAGACCATTTCTCTCTCTCTCTCTCTCTCTCTCTCTCAGGCCCATTCCCTCCCTACCAAAACCTGGGCCATACATTTAAAGTTCGGACTAAAAGATGGAACGGTTACCTCACTTCAGAAGTGGCATTACACACGGTCTAATTAAACACTCAGCTAGACCCTGTGACAGTGTGAGGTGGGCAGCACGACTAGCAGTAAAGGGTCGCCACGTTCCCCCCTTCCCACACCTCAAGCTAGTTGGGTCTCCTCAGCCTAACTCTCACTGTGGTCAGAATGTTGGCCAAGATGTCACGGATATTGAAAGGAGGGGGAAATATATATTTGAAAGTGGTGTGAGAGAGGTTATGCTTTTATTTCACAGCCTTCCCTTTCATTTATATGCAATGTGGCAATGTACAACTGTAAATGCAAAGCTGTTGCCGCAGGTCGCATCCAGCTTCCTGTGTGGACAGGTCTGTGCTTTAGATTTTTCTTTAAATGAGAACCTGAAATCTGCAATCTATGTAGAGATGAGAGCTCTAGGATATTTGCTGGTTGCTCAGTGTTTGGAACAGCTACTCTTGAGTTATTAAAACCCATTGCTAAACAAGGATCATCCTGAAAGGTACTTTGACCTCACTGCTAGTTTGATGCCGCCGTGCCCATTCCAGCTGCTGAGAAGCGCCTCTTAAAAATGCCTTTATTTCTTAGCCTTGTAAAAATAGGCCCTCTTCCTCCATCCCAGAGTGTTTGTATATTCATGTATATCAAACATCATTTTCTCTTGCTTCCCTTTATGTCCTGAAGGCTGTTCTCCAGTGTATTACTGAGGCTCAGCAACTTAACGTTTTATCCCTCAATCTCCTTTTCTCACATCCTTTCAATTTGTTTCTATAATGAAGGTTCAAATTTTGTCTGTATAACAACCCAAAACTGTGGGTGGGCTGCAGCCAAAGCTTTTTAACATTTGCTGATTGGAGCGGAAGGGCTTAAAGATGTGCTTGACTCTCCTTGTCAAAAGGAGTGGGAATTTTAGAAAGCACACCACATTGGGCTGGCTCGTGGCCAGTGTTTGTATTGTCTGCAGTTCCAGCAAACCCTGATACTCCCTTTAGTCACCCTGCTTCCTTTTATCCTGATTACTTCTAGACTGTAAGCTGCTTTGGGCAGAGACCTATTTATTTTTAATCCTTTTATAAAGTGTTTAACCAATTTCTAAGTGCTGTTGTCAAGAATAATAAATAACAAGCAACAGTGGGTTGTCTTCTACAGTTCTTATATCTAGCCCATTTTTTTTCAGCCACTGTGTCTGCACAACGACTCCCACGTTTGGTTGCTGAGAGAGTCATGGTAGCTTCTGCCTTTTCTTCCAGCCTATCACATCCATGGGCCAGATAAAGCCATGCATGCTTCCTTTTTTTTTCTTTTCTTTTTTTTAATACAAGAACAAGCAGCAAAATAGAAACTTCAAGTTAGAAAGTTCCTCTTGAACCAACAGTATGCGAAACCAGAGAGGACAACAGAGCAAAATGAAGAACTGTTAAGCTTCCAGGTCCAACAGAAGAGCAAGGAAAAGAGAGAGTAGGCAGCAAGAAAGATCCTGGTTCTGCCCAATGAATGGGTGGTGCCAGGGTTAGACTGGGTGAAGATAAACCAAGGTTATTGTTATTATTTTAAAAGAGAAGTCCCACAATGAGATTTTTCACCCAGGCTGTGGACCTGGCATTGCACTGGTGTGGCAGATGGACCGGTCAGTTGAACGCTGGAGGGGGTGAGTCACTTCCTGTAACAAGGAGACGGGCCTCGGCCTTGCACTCGCCATCTATTTTATGCAGGCTGTTAGAAAAAGACCAAATATGCCTGTGTGCCTATGTGCACTTTTTCTTCCCTTTGTCCCCACCAAAAAAAAAACACCCACCATTTAAAAACAAAAGAAAACAAAACAGTTGCAGAATTGCTCCAGATCTAGGCAATGGCCAAGAGGTGGCCCTCCAAGCAGGCTAGCTCTCCATTTCAACCTCTGAAACACATGGAAAAACTGGACAGCTGTTTTCCACCCACTGCCAACTAGAAGAGAAACGTGTGCCTCTTGAGGGCAGTTGTGGTGTTTTTAACCCCAACCGTAACTTTTTAAAATTAGGCTTCCCTCCGCTGACAGTCAAAGGACCTCAGAAGAGGCCTAGGGGGTCCCCCAGCAAAGCAATGTGGTCCCTTGTGGGGGACCTCCAAGCCCTGACAGCTGGAGGGGCACCCCCAGGGCGAGTCTGAGGACCGCCATCTCTGCAAACAAAGCGGCATCCTTTCCCCCTGCAGTCCGTGCCTGGGTATCCCTCTGGGGCTGCAAGTACTGTGAGCCCTTACCGAGGAGGTCTCGTCTGAAGTGCATGGGATGAATGAGGGCCTTTGTTAGTCCACTGATGGGAGAGGATCCTTCAGGCTCCACAGACACGTCTCCATCTAGAGATCAAGCCCCACCTTCAGCGGCTGTGTGCAAAAGGCCTGAATGGCCCCACCAGGTGTTTTTTTGGGAAATGGGGAGGTGAGGAAAAGGGGCACATTATCCACATGTTGGGGTAAGGAAGAAGACCGTCTTTTTGGCTTAGGCTAAAGGGTGAATAGAGGCCAGGCAGAGACACATCCTGTTGGGTTGTGTCCAGAGGGAAACCTTAACGAGAGAGGAAAGGATCTCCTCCGAGAACTGGGTGGATGATGAAAGATCACCTCCACTCTCCCCGCCCCCCCAATGCGTTCAGGAGGGTGTGCCTGGTCAAGGGAAAGCCTTCGGCCCCTCTGCGCTAAGGGGCTCGACCACACTTTGCTAGGAGGGACGAGGTGGCAACCCCCCAGACCCCTCCTTGGCACTGTCTGTGGCAACGTGGGAGAGAGCTGGGCTTGGAACAGCCCACCCAACAACGATGAGTTGGTGCTGGCACTGCCATCTGTCCAGTGGAGAACATTCAGTCCCGAGTTTGGTGGTGAGAACCATCCTCCAAAGATTCCTCACTGCTACTGGATGGGGAGCCTGAAGCAGACAAAAGAAGAAAAGGTCTGTTAGGGCTGGATTCAGCAGTAAGCACGCTGTATTATCACTAGCAACAAAGTAAAGCCACTTTAAGTCCCCTTATTGGGAAAGGGGGTCTATAAACAAGAGAAACAAATCCCATGTTACAACCATAGACTTTGGGTCATCATCAAAATTTAAGGAGAAACATCACCCAAAACATCATAATGGGATGCTTGGCCAACTAATAATACCCAAAACACATCAAATGCTTACTAGGCTTAAAATAATTATCACAATGACCAAACATCACACAACTTGTACAAAGAGAAATATAATTGAAGGATACAATTCTAAAACAAGCCACTGTGTTCTTACTGATCCACAGGCCTTGGAAACTGCTAAAACATGCCCCATGATCCAACAACATGCTATGTGGAGAGGAAATCTACAGTAGGGAGCCAGGGATGGGACTGGGGTTGAGCATTGAGGATTTAGCATCTGCCACTGATTTCAGATTTGCTACTCTGTTTCCCCAAAAATAAGACCTAACCTGAAAATAAGCCCTAGTATGATTTTTCAGGATGCTCGTAATATAAGCCCTAACCAAAACATAAGCCAGTTAAGTGAAACCCCGCTCTCCACCACTGTGCAGCAACCAGAAGATGAATTATTGTTAACAACAACAACAACAACAACATCCCCTGAAAATAAGCCCTAATGCATTTTGGAGCAAAAATTAATATAAGACCCTGTCTTATTTTTGGGGAAACAAGGTACTAAGGTTCGAAGTGCAAAAAAATTAAAGTACAGTATGACCCCCTTCACAAGATCAGTACTCACAGTCTGAAAATATTTAAAATATTTTTTTAAAATAGAAAAAATATTTTCACATATATTACCAGAACTGGACACTAGATGGAACCAGAGACCATGCTATGTACACTTGTTTACAAAGACTACATAGCATGGTCTCTCTCGCCCTCTAGTGACCAGTTCTGTTAATGCATGTGAAAATATTTTTCCCCTTTAACACCACAAGTGTCTGTGAGAGTAAGAATGAGAGTTCTTTATTATCCACAGTCTTCAATATTCACTGGGGGCTTAGAACCAATCCCCAGCGGATACGGGAATCCTACTGTAAAATCAATATCAGATCTGGTATTTAGCACCATCACATCAAGGGTCAACAATTAGAAACTGCATAGATCAAATGTTAAATAAAATGAAGACATTCTTTACTGTGGTATTCCATTACAGAGGCTTGCTTATCATTTAAATTGACCTTGTTCTGGAACCAAATTTAAAACTTCCTAAACTTCATATCTCCAGTTACCATGGCTTGGTTCTGGCTTTTTGGATTATGGATATGTTTAAAACTGTACTTTTATTTCAATTATGCCGTAAGCCATCTTGGGTCCACTTTTGGGGAGATAGGCAGGATACAAATTGAACACATTTTTGTCTTCTCTTTATTCTTATTAATTATATTCAATTTGGATTGGTTTCTACTATTTACAGTGTCTTACCCAGAGACCTCCAGATTTAGCATGAGACATAAATATTCCAGAAAATAAAATAAATGATAGTTATCAAACTCTGCTATGAATGACATTGCCTCCATATTTGACATCAGGATTCAAAGGTGAAATAGTGAGATACTGAGTGGTACCTTGACTTGCAGATGTCCTTACTTGCGAACGATTCGAGTTACGAATGGCTCCGTTCGCAAAAAGTCACTTCAACCTGCGAACAGAGCCTCGACTTACAAACCAAAAGAAAAAAAAAAAAAAAAACACTTTTCTGCCCTTTTTTGACCTAAGTTCACCTTGGGTCAAAAGAAGAAGAAAAAAATTTTTTTAAATCGCCCCCTAGTGGTAGATACGGATTAACCGGCTTTGCATTAGTTCCTATGGGAACTAATGCTTCGACTTAAGAACGGCGCCTCAACTTAAGAACGAAAAACAGCAGGTATGGATTAAATGGTTTTCAATGCATACCAATGGGAAAGTTTGACTCGACTTACGAACTTTTCGACATGGGAACTTAATTCCAATACAGATTAAGTTCACAAG
Organism: Pogona vitticeps; assembly: GCF_051106095.1. Classification (NCBI taxonomy): domain Eukaryota; kingdom Metazoa; phylum Chordata; class Lepidosauria; order Squamata; family Agamidae; genus Pogona; species Pogona vitticeps. The sequence goes on from NC_135784.1 coordinate 34,028,124, forward strand.
TCGAGGTACCACGGTATTCAGCTTTCTCCTGATGTCATTCCCCAACACCGTGGAGAATATGCCACTCCCTCCACCCAGGGTGCTCCCGACTTCTCACCGTTGCTTTCCTGCATGGCTTGTCCAGGTCCCTCTAGGCTGGTTCCAAGCTGTAGCTTCCTCATATGCCTTACCACAGCAGTTGCATTGAAGGCTTGCTACACAGAAAGGGAGCACAAACACACACACACACACACACAAAGAAAGAGGCATTAAAATAGAGGAGACTCTAGCAAAGCACTAAAATAATTAATGGCTTTGTTCTTTTCCCACTCACTCTGGCCATTGAGAAAGGATGGTCAGCAAACACCTGTCACCAGAAGTGTTATCTATACACCCTTCTTCCTTCATCTGGTGCCCTTCAAATGTGCTGGACTACAACTCCCATCATGCCAGTGGCCAAGCTGACTGGCGATGCAGGGGATTTACAACCAGTCCATCTGGAGGGTTCAGGCTTGGGGTAGACTGATCCAAATAATGTTGTTCTCTCTGCTCAAAGCATTTGGAAAAGCACAGTCTGAAAAGGCTAAAGGGGAATTCTCCTGAGGGTCCTCCCAACACCCTCAACCAATGAGATGTTCCCCGGATTCTGTGAGGACAAGTGAGACTGTTAACCTGGTATAGAAAACCACTGCAGGTCTATAGACTAGAGATACGTTCCAAAAGGTGCATACGAATCACCTTATGAATATTAATGCAATTCAGAAGCAGACAACAAAAACAGGAACATTCTAGCCAACAGAGATTTTGCACTCACAATTGTAACTTTAATTTGAGCAGGCACTGATTTACATCTCACACTTCATAAGCCACTCCTGTTGTTGTTTAGCTGTGAAGTCGTGACTCTTTGTGACCCCAGGCCCTCCTGTCTTCCACGAGCCACACCTACTTCGTTGCAAGAGTTATACTTACTTTCCACTTGCTCTTGGCAAAATTCTTTTTTATCTGCTCACTCACTGACTGATGGATGTTCTTATCCAATGCAGTGTCACCAGCAATCCTGGGCAGAAAAGGAAATCAAAATGGTTCTTATAAACAATGTATCTAAAAACATGTAGGAAAGGTACAGTATCAAGATTTACACTGAATTCAAGGAAACTGATCTCTCTAGCTTCTGTTTTGTTTGCTATCAGCAGCTGGACACTTGAATTATCCACACAAAATTAACTGTACAAAATAAATATATAAAAATAGCCTTCTGTTTTCCCAAAGCTTGGAACAGCCTTTACTGGAGATCTGTGGTTGTTTTATGTACAAATGTACAATTTAGACATTATGGGGATAAAGAAACCAGCCTATCGACAGTACAAGAGTCACAGAAACATTATTATTGTTTTTCAAAAAGTCGTTATTTTCCATCTCTCCTTGTACTTTCACATTCTATCAGGTAAACGTGGTCTAGACCCACAACTAGAGACCTTTGGGGTAGAGTGGGCGGCATATTAATCAATCAATCAATCAATCAATCAATCAATCGATCAATCAATTAAAACTAGACAAATATATGATATGTATTTCCGAAGGCTTTCACAGCCGGGATCTAATGGTTGTTGTGGGTTTTTCAGGCTCTTTGGCCATGTTCTGAAGGTTGTTCTTCCTAACGTTTCGCCAGTCTCTGTGGCCAGCATCACCCATCTACAGAAAAAGACAAAAGCCTATCTCACAGCCATAAATACTGCACTACCAAGCCAACTACACCAGAGCACAGAGTGCTGTCCTCTGAAGATGCCGGCCACAGAGACTGGCGAAACGCTAGGAAGAACAACTTATCTCCGGAGATTCGCGCAGCTCCCTCGCTGGAGAGTTTTAAAAAACAACTGAAAACATGGATATTTAGGCAGGCCTTTCCCCCCTCCCAGTTAATTCTTAATTTTTCTTCTCTTCTTATCTGTTATAATTTATCTTGTTCTCATGGAGAAAATTTTTCTTTCTTTTTTTTCTAATTATGTTAATTATGTTATATATATGCTTGTTTTATATGTTATGTTGTAAGCCGCCTAGAGTGTTCGCGACAAACAGATAGGTGGGGTATAAATGGAATAAATAAATAAAAATAAATAAATAAGAACCATCTTCAGAACACAGCCAAAGAGCCCGAAAAACCCACAACAGCCAAATATATGATAACACTGTCAAACCCTTTCTATGTTGGTTTTATGCAAAAAAAATCAATTAAATTACAAACCGATGCTTGACCTTGGGCTGAAATTCCCATAAGGTCTCCTCCCTCCATGGCTGAGCTGGCTAGTGCTCATAGGAGTGGCACAACATCTGAAGAGCTGTGCCTCCCAACCCTCTTTTTGGGGCCATGGCAACGATCTTCCTAACCCTGCCACTAAGAGGTGTAACCAACTTATTTCTGACTCTGGATTTCAGGATCTTACGCAATGTGGGAAAGATGCATTTTAGGTCAAGTCTGTGGAACCCTTGGGCCCTCCAGATGTTTTGGCCTACAACGTCAACGACCCCTACCTAACACGGCCAGGGGTGAGGGACATATCTCCAAACCTCTTTAGGTCCCCAACCCCATGTTAGATAGTAAACTCAGTGACTTTGCTTATTTGGAGTGGCCGCTGGCCTTACAACATTCGGGGGCTCCCTCAAGTCTATTTGGCTAATTGTATCTCTGGACTTTACTTTAGTTTATTAGATGTTTACCCCGCCCCCCCAAGACAAAGTCTACTCGGGGCGGCTTACACACATGATAAAACATCATAATATAACAAATATAAAAAAATCATTTAAAACATCGTAATTTTAATACTTATTTTAGATCATTGCCAGGATGAAATCATTTAAAAGACAAAGAATAAAGATCAGTTATCCAAAGTCCTATCCTAGCAGGGCTCCTCCTGATCCCTGAGCCCTCCTGCCCCTATAACTAGAGGAACCAAAGATGAAACATGGGGCGCACTGCATACAAAGCATAACGCTAAGCAAGGGCTTTTCCTACACAAAGCTCCAGTGTCTTTTGCATTCACTCTTATGACAAGCCCCATGACAGGTATGAGGAACCTCTGGCACCTGTGATATGAGTGGACTCCAATTGCCATCCTCTCTCACTTTTAGCAATGCTGGATAGGGAGATATGAGTTACAGTTTAACAACAGGTGGAGGCTCACTTGGTCCCGTGTGAGATAAGACATTAGCAGAGCCATTCTGTACATATCTGTTGAGTCCTTCTGATTTCGATGGGGCTGACTTTCAGGTAAGCAGGCCTGAAAGTCTGCTACCAAATTTTCTCATTTTACAAACGGACAACAGAGAACAGGCCTAGTTCAAAGCCAAACGGAGAATGGGATCTGAGCTCCTTACCATGGGTGCTGTAGTGCTTGCTCACAGGTGAAGCGCTTCTTGGGATCCCTCTCCATTAAATGCCGGATGAAATCTTTGGCTAGGAGTGAAAAGAACGTGAGTGACCAAGCGTGAGTTTATCAGCATCGTCACCACCCGCAGCCTAACTCGACTTGATTCTGGTGTCCAAAGATGCTACCAGATCTTTCTTCTCACCTGATTCTGAGATGTCATCCCAATAGGGTGAATCAAATTCATATTCGGCCTTCAGGATTTGCTCAAAGAGCTTTGTGTCGTTCTCATCGTAGAATGGGGGATAGCCACACAATCTGAGGGGAAAGAGTGGGACAAGGTGTGCGCGTGACTTTTCAGGGTACGTATCAGGTTGAGGGGGAAATGCAGCCTGGGAACAAGCAACCCAGGGTGGAGAAATGAGGCACGCACAGAGGGAGAGGAGAAAAATAAAGGGAGTAGGTTACATTCTGGCCTGTAGAGCAGAGGAGTAGATGCACAGCATTGACTAGAAAGAGGGAATTAAAGCTACAATGACGGGTTGAGGCCCTTGCCTGGAAACCATGCCTGCAACAAGGTAAAAAGTGAACCTGCTATGATGAAAGCCACCTTGGCTCCTTTTTAAGGAAAAAGGCAGGGTAAAAACATATTAAATAAACAAATAAACAAAATATTTCCTACCCAGTCTCAGTGAGTTAGGTAGAGTAAAAGTAAAGGTTCCCCTTGACAATTTTTGTCCAGTCGTGTTCGACTCTAGGGGGCGGTGCTCATCCCCATTTCCAAGCCACAGAGCCAGCGTTTTGTCCGAAGACAATCCTCCGTGGTCACATGGCCAGTGCGACTTAGACACGGAACACTGTTACCTTCCCACCGAGGTGGTCCCTATTTATCTACTTGCATTTGCATGCTTTCGAACCCCTAGGTTGGCGGGAGCTGGGACAAGCGACGGGAGCTCACTCCGTCACGTGGATTCGATCTTACGACTGCTTGGTCTTCTGACCCTGCAGCACAGGCTTCTGTGGTTTAGCCCGCAGTGCCACCACGTCCATGGAGTGCCACCACGTCCTATTACCTTTATCCACCTTAAAGAAAAAGAGTGGACCAAAGAAGGAGTCAAGGTCTATGCAGCTCAAGACTTCAGGGTCGGAACATCCCTCCCTCCCACCACGTAGCTGCCTGTCCCTCTAAAAATCAACCTCTAAAGCTCCCCTCCATTGATCTACTAAAGACATTTACAGTTGTTTTCTTTTCCCACCAGCCCCCCCCCCATCTATATAATGCTTGTCAGCTCACTTAGCCCCAACGTTATCCTCTTGTTGGCAAGAGGTTGTCACGTTCTCCTCATCATAGAAGAGGGTGGGCTGATTTTTAAATACCAGCTTTATGCTAACTAATTATCTCTGATGATTGCTTGGCATAGGTACAGCTTCATGTTATACCTATGCTATTTTTTTTTAATATCTGTATATTTCAATTGTTGGAAAATGAAGAAATGTGACAGGGGAGAAAATGGATTCATTTGAAACCCCTTGTGTGGCGGAGAGTGGTCTTACAGATACCACAGACTGCTAAAAAGACAAATAAGTGTGTTCCAGATCACATCAAGCTTAAACTCTCACTATGAGTGAAAATGACTAAACTGAGGCTATCATGCTTTGGGCATATCATGAGGATAGAAGACTCACTGGAAAGGCAATAGTGCTGGGAAAAGTCAGAGGCATCAAGAAAAAAGGAAGCTCTGACATCAGTTGGGCTGAGTCAAACCACTGGTTTTAGTTTAGACTTGAGCAGAGCTGTTAAAGATAAGACCTCTTGGAAAAAAAGTAATTCATAGGTGGCATAACTTATAAGTGACTTTGCAGCACATAACACACACAAAGCATTATAAATGCCTTTTTGAAAAGGAAAAGGGAAAAAGAACAAGTATAAAAATATGCAATTTCTTTATTCTATTTCTGTTCTGTCTCTTTTTATGTGCGTCCACCCATGAACACATTCTGTTCCACTTCTGCATTAACCTATTCCTAAAAAATATAAAAAAATAAAAATCTGCACAATATACTCAATCTGTCTTTTACAATATATTTTATCTCAAAAGCAGGCTCAAACTTCAGTCTAGAATGGCACAGGTTTCAAAATTTGGAAAAACAGGTTCCTCAAGCATCCCTCTATCTCACAGTAGCATTTGATAAACGTCTCCCAAAGATATTTGTAAGAAAGATCCAGGAACATCTTTTGCAGCAGGGGGTGACAATCCAACCCTTTTGCAGCAGTGCAGAAGATCACATCGCAGGTTTGAACAGGTGCAGGCAACTCATGAGAAAGAAGTCATGGTCTGGGCAGAAAAAGTGAAATTTCTAGTTCTCCATATTCCAAAAAGAGTGTCCATACGAGAAACCTTCCCAAGCCATATGAGAGGGGAAAAAAGGAATTGACAAGCAGGCACATTAATGTGCTGCTAAAGTCAGCCAAGACAGACAAAGGCTGTGTGTCAAACATCACTGGGACTCCCATGGGGGGGGGGGAAGAGAAGCATCCAGAAAGGACTGGAGAGAGAATGCACCTCCCTCCATTTGCCTCTTTTTCTGCCATTTCAACTTGATACATACAAGATATAGGCGATGACTCCAATTGACCAGCAGTCCACAGCCTTGCTGTAAGGTTTCTGCGCCAACACCTCAGGAGCTGGATCATACCAGGAGGATTGGGGAAGAAAGAAAGAAAAAAAGAATGTGACCATTACAGGCTGAAGGATCCCACGGGCCCTCATGTCATCTCTATTGCCAAATATAAGCCTTGCCTCAGGAAGTTTCTTTTAAGGCAGCTATGGGCAAACCGTTAGTCCTCCAGGCTAACTTCAGCTCTTGTCAGCTTCAGAAAACATGGCCAATGATAGGGAATGATGGGATCTGGAGTGTACTCTCTGAGGAAATGTGTGGCAAGAAAGTGTTTCAAATTAATAAATAAATCCCACTTCTTATTATAGGCTACCTTCCTCACTTCCCAGGACAATTTTCAGGCCTGGCTCAAAAGGAAGGTGAGCTAAATAGCCAACTGGCCAGCTATACCTTAATAATAATAGACAATATTTCCTAGGTAGAGAAGAAGTGATTTACTTCTGGGGGGGGAGGGGCGCTTGCCCAAAAGCCACCCAGGCTGGCTCTTCTCCCTGGAGGCCCAGTGAGGAATTGAACTCCCAAACTCTGGCTCCCCAAGCCAGATACCTAAACCACTGAGCTATCCAGCCAGCCAGCTGTACCTTGCTCCAACCTTTTTCCTTATCCTCTGCAACACCCCTGATTTCATTCCTTTTAAGTTTCATCACAGACCATTATGGTGGGGAGAGGGAAAACACCAGCCTGCAGGTTTGAAGCCAGAATCTGACTTGTAAGGGAGCTTAACCGCATCTGTTCCCCTCCCCCACGGTGAATCCCCATGAAATTTCATTTATTCTTCTCACAGAGAAGCCAAGAGTAGGGGCAACGCTCTTCCTCCAACCTTGTCTGGCTTGTTAGGATAGTGATACAGGCTTCAAGATCAAAGGCACTTTCCCTCCTGCTGTATAGACTTAAATCTGGTGGTTGAATGTAAGCTTAGTTCTCGCCGAGACTGAAAATGGGAATGAGCTACATTCTTTCAGACTTCACGACAGGCTGAATGTTCTCTGTAACATCCGGGCACACACCGTCAGCTAGCAAGTCAAAGAGACGGGTTCTCCAGCATGCTAGCTCTGTATGGAGGGAGCTGACACAAAATGGTTTGGCCCACCCGTGAATTTACCACCCCACTGAAAATGAGGCCTTATTTCCTCTTTAACCCTCTGAGATCTGTCTTGGCAACTTGTTTTGCTAGACTGCAGGAAGATGGGAGCACTAGGGAGAGCATTACAGATCAACACTAAATGGGAGGTTCTTTTCCCATATCTTGGGCCCCATAAGACTGGGTTAAAGTATAGCGATGGTGTAATCCTACCTTCATGAACAGAGGTTTTGGCTGTATGAACACACCAAGTTTTCTTTGCTATTTCCTATTGTCTGCAAATGAGGAGGGGGGAGACAACGTTTGGAGCTCACCCACATAACCAGGAGTCCCACAGGCCGTAGACATGACAGTGCCTGAACCCTCTATCTTTGATAGGCCAAAGTCGCTGATCATAATCTTGGAGTCTTCATCCAGACTGTAATACAGCAGATTTTCAGGCTGATGAGTTAAAGGTAAAGAAGAAAGAATGGAAAGAATTTAACACATAATATATTAAACTACAGTGCAGGTTCAGACTGAATATAGATGAAGAAAGCCTCAAGGCAATAGAGAAAAAGAAAAAAATATAAGAAAAATATTGCAAAAGAAAAAGAAAAATATGCAAAAGAAAAATATAAAAACTATAAAATTGCCCACCCCATTATCCTAAAATCTTACAGAGATATGTTTGGACAAAAAGAGAACATGGATAAAAAACAGTGACATGGAGAGAAAAAAACAATGAAGAAATCTGATCAAGTTATTTCTGAAACCTGATTTTTTGAAATGGGGCAGCAAGACCTTGTCTTGGCCTAACAAAGTAAACACCATTTTGGAAAGAAAAACTCCATAATACATTTCTGAGGTAACAGAGCTTAGAACACTACTTTAAAAGGCAGTTTAGTTGTTTCAGTTTTTAAAAAGTAACTCATTACTGTTGTTCATAACATTTTTAAAAGCATATTGGCTTTAAACAATACAGTTTCTTTTTCATTTCTATAGTATAAGAAACATTAGTTTTTAAAAAAAAACAGCCAGAACAGTAAGCCAATACTACTCAAATCTAAGTATAGTGTGTTACTTCTTTTGTAATAAACTTTAGTTTGTTTTCAAAATCTACAACAGAAAGAAAATCGCCTGAAATATGGTGTGAACAAATAATAGAATCACAGAAGAGTGAAGTTGGAAGGGGCCTATAAGGCCATCAAGTCCAACCCCCTGCTCAGTGCAGGAATACAAATCAAAGGAGATCTGCCAGGTGGTTGTCTAAGTTTGTCTTCAATGCCTCCAGTATTGGAGCACTCACTACCTCTCAAGGTAACTGGTTCCACTGCCATACTGCTCTGACGGTTAGGAAGTTTTTCCTGATATTCAACTTCAATCTGGCTTCCTGTGACTTGAGCCCATTATTGCGTGTCCTGCACTCTGGGATGATCGAGAACAGATCCTGCCTCTCCTCTGTATGACAGCCTTTTAAGTATTTGAAAAGTGTTATCACATCACCCCTCTGTCATTCTCAAGGCTAAACATGTCCAATTCTTTCAGTCTTTCCTCACAAGGCTTGGTTTCCAGCCCCCTGATCATCTTTGTTGCCCTCCTATGAACTTGATCCAATTTGTCAGCATCCTTCTTGAAGTGTGGTGTCTATATCCAGACTATATCCAGCTCTACAATTCTCTGATTACATGATTCTAAGTTTGGAGGATAGAGGACTGCAGGTCTCCAAGCCCATGTGATTCACAATTTCTGAAATCTTACTGCTAATAATGAAAATATGATAATTAGATTCTTCCAAACAACCTCTGGGTTTATGATTGTGAAATAACATGCTTCTGTATCCGTGATTCAAAACTCCAGGAAATAGCCTGACACTGACACCCAAATTTGGCACAAATCAAGAGCAGACTTTTGCTACATCTGTGCAAAATGTGGTCCTAACCCAAAGTTCCATTTTAAAGTTATAATTGTTTAGGCAGCCCCCATTTTTAGAATTGCCTCATAGAATGCTGATTTGCTCTGCTGCACAATAACATCACTACACTCTTGTGCAGTGATCATTACACAGAAAGAACCTCATTATGTGGTTTTGGAGACTTGGTCAAGCAGCAAAGGAAAATATCAGAATGTGATGTTCTTCCCACTTTACTGCCAGAAAGCTCTGCCACTGAAGAGGATCCATTAAGGAGACATCATTTCCATAAGGAAGAACTGCAACAGTCTAAGCAATCAAATAATATTAAATGGCTCCTGACTAAATGTTGAATGCTCTGACGTGACGTTACAGCACTGAAGAAAGCTCTGAAGAAATCCTGAGTCAGATTTCAGAACTGCAAACAGGCAGCCAAGTAACTGGACATGGATTTTTAAGCATTTGACGGTGGAATCTTTAAATGGATCCGTTCAGAAGTAAACCAGACAGGATTCAGGGAGGATTACCAGTGTGGTGTACTGGACAGAGTGACAGGACTCTAGAGAACAGGGTTCAATGCCTGCTCAGCCATAAAAAGTGATTGGGGGAGTGGAACTGGTAAAACCACTCCTTAAGTATCTCATTTGAAAGCTCTATTAAAGTCGCTTATACATTGATTCTGACTTGACGTTACAAAACACACACATATACACCCTAAGTAAAAGCTACAGAAATGTAGTATTTTTTTTCCCTTTTAACATACTATGCTGCTTCATGTATTGTTAGTTCCCTTCTTGGCGATAAGCCCACCGACTACTCTTGAACAGCTAATATTGATCCCTTAGTTATAAAATGGAAATAGTGTAAATTACTTCTGAGGAATCTATGGACAAATTAACACTGTAAATCGATTGTGCATTGAATGTGCAATATAAATTAAAAATAATGAAACCAATAGCAACTATTTCTGACAACACGCACATGATCCATACTTGTTCCTATCCTTTAACACAACAGTTCATATGCTTCACTGTATAGCCAGAGATCTTTGAAAGCAAGAATCATACAGAAAAAAAAATGCTCAGGTTAATCTAGAGATTCACCTGTGTGATCAATTATACTGAATGTAATAAAGAGGAAACACTGAACAAACAGAAGAGCTCAAAAAGTGTGCTGAAATAAATATACTGAAAGTCCAAAGTATTTCCTTCTTCAGCAGCATCTCTTGTGCTGTCTCCAGGAAAGGCTTAGATTGAAGTCAGTGACTGCTAAACTGGGCCTCAATTTTTTTTTCTCAGTGCACCTTTGAATCTTCCTCTTCTTTATCCTCTTGCTTTGATGCTTTCCCTTCTTTTTCTTGCCTTCTCAGTCCACCATCTGTGTGCCATGAAACTTAAATTCTAGGCCAATGAAAGATACCCATAAATTTGACAATGCTCTCAAAAACTGCTTGCTGTCCTCTGAAGATGTCGGCCACAGAGACTGGCGAAACGTCAGGAAGAACATCCTTCAGAACACGGCCAAAGAGCCCGAAAAACCCAGAACAACCACATTCAAAAACTGCTGTCACAAATTCTGGCACAAATCAGGGCAGCCTCTGATCTCTGATCAGCAGCTGTAGTGAAAAGTGACGACAAGACAAAGCTCATGTTACTGTTTACCAGCTTGGCAGTTGCTCTGAATCAGAGCAGAGGGAGCAAAAAAATGGAGCTAAGAAAAGTTAATGTAACATCCAACCGGCATAATTCCCAACCAACAAGACTATGCTGAATGAGAGATCCTGAAGGCTGTAGTCCCGTCCCGTCCCGTCCCGTCCCGTCCCGTCCATCCGTCCATCCATAAGGTCTTCTCTGAACAAGTCTCAGGACATATGCTGTTTTCAAAGTATCAATGGTAACTGATATATTGGGGGCGAATGGGATTTTCCTCCTGCTAGAAAGGGCTGAATTTGAAAAAAAAAAGGGGGGGGATAAAGATACAATTTACCTAAAGGGAAGAGTTATACTAAAACACCATTTTCTTCTTAAAGCAACTTAGCACCCCTTTCACACTCAGAATCCAAGGCCCAGAATCCCATACTTTGTTTAGTTATTGCAGGAAAACACACTTATCTTTCTTTCTGAGATGCACAGAGGGAACAACAAGGATGTCGACTATGTGCTTTTGGTATGGAAATTGTGGCTCAGACTGAATGACACCTAAAGGCATAGGAACACTGACCTCCTTAGTTAAAAGATCAGCAGCCAGGAAGCAGGATGGATTTGATTTAAAGCAAAATGATTTAAATCACGATTTATTTATTCTTTCAAATCAGATTTTTTTTGACAATTTAAATTAAAAGACTGATTTTTAAAATTTTAATCGTGATTTAAATCAATTTGCTTTTTAAAAAATAATCAATTCCTACCTACCCTGCAGAAGACAGTTTCTTCACCACAGATACGTATGCCCCTTTAGAAAGAATTTCCAAGATAGAGGACTCCAACCACCCTCCACCCGATTATATTGCCTGAGAAAAAAGGCAAGAAGGCATCTTCTTCTTTGACTTGGAAAAATCCAACGCGGGCGACAGCAGATCAGAGCACAGAAAAGTTGCTTTTCGGACTACAACTCCCAGAAACTCTGTGTCAACATGGTCGCTGGCAATCCTGGCTGAGAGATTCTGGCTGACCGAGCAGATCCGGAAATCACCAACTTGGTAGAACATGGCAACATAAGAAGTAAAATCAGTGGTGTTATTAGTGGGGCTCATCAGAAGAGCTAAATTACACCTTGTTATCTGAACATCTTTTGTAACTTCCACAAAACATATCAGGGAATCTTGCTAGCATAATTTGTTGCTTTCTGGAAGAGGGGCCACCCTGGCATATATACAACCTGACTTCAGAGACGTTGGCCTCTGCCAGCCTAAGGCAAAGACACTGGATGAAAAGGCCAGGTTCTCCACTTTATCTGCCTGCCACAAACCTCTCTGGTCTCATTTCCCCCAGAAAGGGCTTTGAGCTATTTTTTTCTACACAATGGAGTAAAGCAGCTGAGGTGAGGAAGGGAGAATGCTCTGCAGCAGTGATCCCCAACCTTGGGCCTCCAGATGTTCTTGGATTATAACTCCCAGAAGCCTTCACCACCACCTCTGCTGGCCAGGATTTCTGGGAGTTGAAGTCCAAGAACATCTGGAGGCCCAAGGTTGGGGACCACTGCTCTGCAGGACACAAAGAGAGGAGAGGTCCTGGGTTGTCCTAATACATTTGGCACAGGACATCTGAAGGGTCACTCGCTTCCTTGTGAGCCTGCCCATAACTTCCAGCTGTTCTCAGAAGCCCTATCATATATACCCCCCCACACACCACTTGGAGAGGCTCGGTGGACAGGCAACTTGAGGCACAGCCTTTTTTGGTAGCAACACTCCCATGGCTAGGGTTGCCAGATGCCCAGCAAAAGGAGGACATGTCCTCCTTTTTAGCCTAATGTCCTCCATCCAGCAGGCAAAGCTAAAAACCTTTAAAATGTCTGGCTTTTGGGTGTGTCACACTCACAGGGGGCCGTGTCTTAGAGCGCATGGTGCGGGCAGGCGGGCGAGAGCCAGGAGCCACGCATCTCCCTGACCCACTGGAGCCGCTTCTCTCTGGCGAGGGAGAGACTTTCAGCGACACGCAGCCAGGCGCTTTCCTTCCCACAGGTGAGCAGCAGCAGCAGCAGCAGCAACTCCTCCTCCTCTCCTCCCCCCCGCTTTGAGACAGCTTCAAGATCCAATGAATCAGAACCACGCGTCCTGTTTGCTCAACTCCTCCTCTTTGCTCCCCGAGAGGAACGCAGCTGAAAAACTCGGCGGGAGCTTGAAGGGAAGCCTGGCTGATCCCTGAGCTTTCCCACTTTCCCTGCTGGTTCATCTTAGGGTGGCAAAACCCTCCACAAAACCACCGCCTCCACAGGAAACCCCCCCCCCGTTGCTTTTTCCCTGCACTCTCCTTCCTCGTCTTGAGGTTTCCCCCAGGGAGCCTGGAAAGCGCTCTAGCGCTCCTGCCTTTGTACAGCTGGCACCACCAGAGGGTTTTGTTTTGCTTTGAAAAACAGCGAGGAGAACTGTGTGTTTGCAGCTGAGGCTGGAGGAAAGCGGGGGGTTATGGTACGTCCTCCTCTGTGCCCTTTTTTGTCTTTCTATGTCCTCCTATCTGGCAACCCTACCCATGGCAGAATATCTTCCAGAGAGAAGCGAAGCTGGCTCCTTTGGCTCCTTGCTTACCTTACTTTAGATGGGTAGTAAAGACAAAAGTGTGAAGGCAAGAGGAGAAGGGGACGACAGAGGACAAGATGGTTGGACAGTGTCATCGAAGCGACCAACATGAATTTGACCAAATTCCGGGAGGCAGTGGAAGACAGGAGGGCCTGGCGTGCTCTGGTCCATGGGGCCACGAAGAGTCGGACACGACTAAATAACTAAACAACAACAAAAACTATTCCACACCATCAAATATTTAATGGCTAGAATCCTGTAGCTCAGCACAGTATGCCACATGACAGTAGGCCTACTGAATCAAGGGAGATTTGGGAGTCAACACATCTGTGAGGCCCAGTGATTTGAATGAACCTAAAACCTGATGGACCTAAAGGGCCTTCTAGGTTTAAATATAATACTCAAAACATGAGGCTCTCTTTCATGTAATTTATATTCTTTCAATGATTATTGAAATATAGCTTCTTAAACATAAATGATTCATGTTTATAAAAGAGGGGTACTTGAAAGTTTCATGTTTCCTCTTGCATACTGTATAACTTTTTGATGCCCTTTCATTCACCCTTTGTTAAATTGCCTCAGAAATTTTTCATCTAATAGCATCACAGGACTGTCAGCAGCCAATCAGAATGCTCAGGGAGAAGTGGAAATTTTGAATCTCTAAAAATCACAAGACGACAGTGCTCTATCCTTCAGTCTTTACTTGTGGGATTACTGTGTGCTGATCTCCTGGTGCTCTCCATCTTGAACTGCTGCCTGTCTGGCCTATTGTGCTCTATTTTGGATCCTTTTCTTCTTTTTCGATCTTTTTTCTTGATTGTCTGTATTTTCCCCATTTGTCAATCCAAATGAAAGTTACAGCCAAGAAACCAGAGTAAGACTGAGACACAGAAGGAATTCTATTCCCAGTTAGTATGTACAGGTGTGAAAGCTGTACAGAGATGAAAGTGAAAACTGCTGACAGGAAGAAAGTTTATGTGTTTGAAATATAGTGCTGGAGGAGAGCTTTGTGGATACCCTGGACTGCCAGAAAGGCAAACAAGTAGGTTCTAGAGCAAATCAAACCTGAACATTATCTGGAGGCAAAAATGACAAAAATGAGGCTGTTATGCTTTGGGAACATCATAAAAAGTCAAGATTATCTGGAAAAGACAATAATGCTGGGAAAAATTGAAGGCAGAAGGAAAAGAGGAAGACCAAATATGAGATAGATTGACCCCATAAAGGAAACCACAGCCTTGAGTTTACAAGAGCTGAACAGAACTGTTGAGGACATGACATTTTGGAAGTCACACATTTATAGGGTCACCATAAATCAACATTTCTTTAGATTATATTTGCTGACTGTGCCAGCAGGGTTTTTTTTTGTTTGTTTGTTCTGTTTTGTTTTGTTTTAATATCCTTTTCCTCCCAATTTCTTTGCAGACTTTTCTTTTTCTTTCCTTCCTCGGATTATTTTTGCTGCTGCCTGGAGAAGAGAACAGAAGGTACGAAGTGAAGGGGGGAAGAAATGTCATCATATAGTGGACATGTCGGTTTCATGGCTTTGATTGTATTTTCTACTTTTATTTGCTTGCTTATTTTTTATTGGTTTTGGGGAGAAAGGCCAGATGTGTTTTGTTTTATTTTGTTATTTGCTCCCCTTCGTGCGAAGGAGTGCTTATTCTGTTTGACTGCTTTTTAAAAATTCTTATTTGGCAATTTTACTGTGTATAGATTTTGCTAAAGGTGTATATTTTGGTGAGGCTTTGGAGGGTTGCCTTGTTTATTTCTGTGGGAGATATGGGTCGGGTTTAGACTTCATGACTGGGGTGACACCGGACTTTCTGGTGGTGGCATTTTTCTCTTGTGTGCTGCTGCTTGTTGTTCTTGGTGTTGTGCTATTGCTGCTTGCTTAGGTGAGTGGGTGTTTTATATCCATGCAGCCAGCACCTGACTAGTTGACTATTTCCTTATCTTTTTTCCCCTTTGTACTACCCTAAGCCCAGAAGGTTTGTTGAGCTGAGCAAATAACACCGAACTCATGCTGTTATTTTCTCTCTTCTAATGGTTGAGTATTTTACCAGTTTCCTAATTGGTTGGTGGGTGAGTAAGATTTTTTTTTTCCTCTGTGCATAGGACTGGTGATAATGGGTTCCTGAATAGGTCTGATGATGATTTTTCTTTCTCATATACTGTTGGAATACATTGATTCTCTGCTGCCATGTGTCTCCTTTTCAGAAAAGTTTTTACAGCTTTGGAAAGCTAGAAAACACAAATGGGGGAACACAAACAGGAAACCCCAAAGACCTTGTCTCTTTCATGCAAAATGAAAGGACCAATAGAAAAAAAATAATAATAATGAAAGAGGCAACCATGAAAGAACCCAAAAGAAAAGAATTGTGAACATTTTCACTGTGCACGTCCCTGCATAAATTCTGCTTCAATGCGAGGCTCTTTTCTATCTTGGAAGAACCACTAAGCTGATAGGAAGTTTACTCTCTTTTTTTTTTGTCCCAGCCAGATGAGGTGAAATATATATTTTTTTCAGATGGAACTAACAAGAACACATGCCAGAAGATTTGTCATCAGGGCAGTAAAAACTTTCTACTTCAAATGGCACGAAGGAGGAACAAGGAAAGTCAGACAAGAGACTTCCTCAAAGTTTCCATGAACAGCGTGTATGAGACATCTCTTCCATATGAACAGATTAACACAAGCTGTGCTTTTCCATTCTCATGTCCTTTTCCAGGTCCGCCGAGTAATTTTGCAAATACATCAAAAACAGCACTCAATTCTAAGCAGTTTTTCCTACAAAACAACAGCAACCTAAATTCGGGGGGCTGGTCTCCTTCAACACTCAATGCAACTCAGTTGTATTATTTTTTCCTAGGCAACGTTTGTCCCACCCACATACACATCCAAACTCAGTCATGTTGTGTCACTAGTCCCAAGCAGCTTGGTAACATTTACATGGCTAAAGATAATTCAGCACCATCCATCATTATTCAATCAACTTTTATTACCTCAATTTCTATTGGTTCAAAGGCATAATAGTTCACATGGTGTCCTCAATGTACTGGAGTGTTCATTTATCTGGTTAATGCAATGATAACTGAAGTCACTCACAATCACAACTAGTTTTCTTTTGCTTGCTTTTGATTCAATCCTTTGCTGTTTGAAGAGCATCAACTGGGGAGGGCAAGTCCTAATACTAAATTTGCACCTCTGTTTCCACCCATGCTGAGTCTATCAAGCAGTTTTTCTTATGCTATAACCTACGCCCCTGCATTTATTGAACTTTATGTTTCTTTTGAAAAAATACTGTAAGACACCTTTCCTGCACAATCCTTTGTAATGTTCATGGATAACAGTATCTCACTCTTTGCATACTGTCGTGGGTACCATATAAGGAACCAACAATCGGCTTGGTGACATTCATGTAATCATGAGATTTTAGAAAGTCAACAGCGGGTGCAAGGGATCAGATTTGGATCGAGAGGCTGGTGCAGTAAGTAGAAAGATTTTTACCTTTTACCCACTGAAGTCTCAGTCCAGATCAAGAATAGCTGGAGGGCACCGGGGATGGAGACCCGATATGCAGGGCTCACTGTCGAGTCGGACTTAAGCTGCACCAGTGACTTGGCTTGGACTCAAGTCTGGGTCAGAACCCACCAATCCTTCCCTATTTTTCTGGGGGATAAAGCTTGCTTTTAATAGCAGCTCCGACTAGAAGCTTGGGACTTGGTCTCAAGTATTCGGACTGTATTTGGGACTCAGACTCAAAGACTTGCCAACATCCCTGGAGCATACTTGTATTGGAAGAAAAGTTTCCACAGGCAAAAAGGAAATTTTCCTCTTGGTACAAATAGAAAGCACACTCCCAGATCAGGATGGCAGCAGAGGAGAAAGGATTAAAGATTCCCTTCCCTCCTTCCTCTCTACATACACCATGGTATCAAATCAGACAATGGAGTACACCTGCTGTTGGCTTTTTTTTAAAGCCACTGATGCAGTTGCTCACTGTACAAACGGCGTCTCAACTATTATACAGACATTTCTTCAAATGCACCTCTGAGGCAGCCTTGATGAGCTGATGTCTCTGGCCAAAAAGAGAGAACACCCACCTTCAGGTCACGGTGTACGACACCCATGTCGTGCAGATATTTTACAGCATCTAGGATCTGTCGGATGAGCTGACTGGCATCTCGCTCTGTGTAAAATCCTTTCTCCACAATCCGATCAAAAAGCTCCCCACCTGAGACCCTAAAAAAGAGGAACACTACAAATAAGACCTATTCAAACATGGCTGCCTAAGGCAGGGTAGCAAATAGTGCTGCTCCCCTACTCACCTGATTTAAGGTATGTAAAGCCACCCACATGAATTCAGTGTATAAGGCAGAAAATTTTACTGCCTTCGTTATTTCATTTCTTTTTATTTATTTATTTTTACTCCCTGTGATGGGGGAAAATGCTTATGAGACCCTTTCCCATCATGACAAGTAAAAAATATAATAATAATAAACCCAATCACTAACCACTTGTTGTCCTTTCTCTCACGCCCAAAATCAGCTGCCTGAGGTGACTGCATTGTCTTTTCTAAAAATAGGGCCAGATGTTTAATGAGATGCCACACGCGTGCCCCCATGACATCCCAAGAAGCCCAGAGCATCCCACACACTTGTCCATCAGGCGGTGAAACCCGAGGCCTGCGGTTTTCCAGTTCTCAACTCACAGCTGCATGACGAGGTAGAGATGTCCCCCACTCTCATAGATGTCATCCAGAGCCACAATATTGGGATGCTTGATCCTGCCAGAAGAGAAGAGATCATCCCAATTAGGAGACAAGATACAGACATCTTTAAGCTATCCTTGCTCTACCTCCACCAAAATGAAATATTAATCTACTTGCTTCCCAACACGGCTCCTTCCCTTCTGGTTTAGGCTGCTTTTCTAGCCTTCATGGCTGCTCCAAATCTGAGGGACTTTCCAGAGGGCAGTTCCTGTCCCCTGTATCGCTAGTCCTGGCCAAACAAACATCACTTAGGCAACATTGCTTCCTCTAGTAGCTTTATACAGAAAAGCAGGCTTTGCGGAGGAGAAAAGAAATGTGAAGGGGACCTCCCATGCTAGTTTTGTGTAAGGAAGAATTCATTGAAGCCCATTCCTTTATCTGAGGAGCCCATTCCTTTATCTGAGGAGAGGGCTTGTGATATCTGACATTACCAATGCACCTCACCTTGATTCTTTAAGTTTTCAGCCCCGAGTTTGGAACCATCCTGACACTTTGGCATCCCTGCCTCCTCCAGCAGCCAACCACTCACGGGCTGCACACAGAGGACCCCTGTCCCATCTCTTTGGTGTGGTCTGCTGCTGGAGGAGATGGGGAAGAGCAGCTCGAGCTCCTGCCCAGATTAGAAAAACACTGGAAGAGGACCCCCGCAGTGCACAATGAAATGTGAGTGGGCCAGCTCACAACTAGCCTAGAAATTGGGGAGAGGGTGGTTTCCTTCATACTAAAAACATGGATCATAGTGAATGCTACACATAGCATGGTCTCTGGATCCCACTAGTGGCCAGTACTAGTAACTTCCATCTTTAGAAATATATATTTCTAGGATTTTCCTTTTAATATTTAAAGACCATGGATAAGTGAATCAACAGATACTGATTCTGTAAATAAGAGGATCCTACTATACATCAGTAAAATAAAAAAAATTATTGTCCAAGCATACTTTTGGATGGTGTACATACAGCTAGCTGTACACCTAAGTTTTTTTTTTTATGAAACAGTAGAGTAGCTGCAAGACTAAGCTGTGAACCAGAAAGATCCCACAGACAAACCTAGCCTCTTCCATGAACTCACCTATAAGTGAGCTACCATGTGTCAGCTTTAAGACATCACACTCTCAAACATACACGGGCAATAAAGGAATCACAATAATACATTGAAGGGTGGATGTAAGGATTAATGAAATCATGTGAGTGAATGTTTATGATGCTACTAAATCTTATTATGTGCTGGGGTAATGTCCACACAGTTAGTAAAGAATTTAAATTTCCTTTTGAAGGACAGGGTATAAAACAAAAGGTTTTTGGTGTGTTTATTTTTAAATTTAAAAAAAAATGCAGAATATTCTTGTATATACAATTTTTTTTACAACAGTCAAATTGTTTTTTTTAAATGGGTTGGAATGATTCTGACATGAAGGATTAGGCTTCTGAAATAGTAAAAAAAGAAATATATATAATTAATTTTCTGGAACGTACAATATAACATGGACATGAGGCCTTACATCACTTGACAGTGATATCAGCCAACAAGAAATTTGTAGAAGGGCTCTCATGAAAAGTCAGGGTAGATCGTGGCAAAGCTGAAAATTTAAAATCCAGCCTTTGTTTTGGTGACAAAAGGAAGGGAAGTTTCCTCAGCTCTCCTTCACTACCAAGATGACAACTGTACTGTATAACTATTTTGCTACAAAGGAACAGAAAAGCAGAAATAATGAAAGGAAACCAGTAACTGAAGGGTCCTCTGAAGTCAGCACCATGCAGAGAAAAGGACTGACATAAAGGGGGCAATTAAGGGAGCAGTGTCAAGGGGCAATTCAGTGAAAATTCATCAGTAACCCCACGGCCTTACCCAACAGGAAGCCACAGTAGTGCAGAAAAGCTTCCAAGGTTATTTCACCAGGCCACACTGGACTTGCTAATATTATAATTTCATTTTCAATTTTAAAAAAATATTGCAGTGAATCCAATTTGAAAGGGGGGGTAGAAACCGGAGGCCAACATGAGGGGCCACCTACAAGAATTTGGTAACGACTGGTTTCTTTGTCAGAAGAAAATGTATGAAATACAGTGGTGCGCTTTACGATTGCCCCGCATTACGATGAAACCGCATTACGATGATCTTTTGCGATTGCAATTGCGATCGCAAAATGATGGTCTGAATGGGTTTTTTTCACTTTGCGATGATCGGTTCCCTGCTTCGGGAACCGATTCTTTGCAAAACAACGATTTTCCTCCAGCTGATTGGCGGTTTCAAAATGGCCGCCGGGCAAATAAAATGGCTCCCCGCTGTTTACTCGGACGGATTCCTCGCTGCACAGGCACCGAAAATGGCCGCCCTATGGAGGATCTTCGCTGGACTGTGAGTTTCCAGCCCACTGGAACGTATTGAAGGGATTTCAATGTGTTTCAATGAGCTTTTTATTTTTGCATCACGACGTTTTCGTTCTACAGCAATTTCGCTGGAACGAATTAATGTCGTAATGTGAGGCACCACTGTACAACAATCTCAGACTACACACCAAAGGAACCTTAATATCCAGGCGATGTGCTGCAATTAATTGATGTTACTAGGAAACAAGGACCAGGAGACACGGTTCTGGTGTCTTTCCTTAACCCCAACCATCTCTTCCCATCTTGTCCGATGCAGCTTAAGATTCCTTCTTGAAATAAGCTGCTGGGGAGATCGCTCACAACTCCCTAGAATAGTTGTGGGCGACACACAGCCTGCATACAGAGCCCTTTGCTAGCTTTTGAAGCCCTTGCCACCTCCCCTACCCTGAGTCTGAGTAGAAGTTTGTTTAAAGGACTATATATATGTCCCCACGTGAGCCTTCCCACTTCTTAAGATCTTCAGAGGAGGCCCTCCTCTCAGTCTTGTTGCCATCACTGGGATGGCAGATGCAGACTCTCAGGAGAGGGCCTTCTCCGTGGCTGCTCCCAGGTTCGGGAAAGCTCCCCCTCGGGAGGTTAGGTTGACCCCCTTCCCTTTTATCTTTCTGCTGACCGCTGAAGACCCACTTCTTCATTTCATGCAGGCATTTAATAACCCTAAATGAGTCCCCACATGAGTTTGTTTTTTTAAGTTTTAAATGCATTTAATCAGTTAATGTATTTGTAGTTAAACTGGGCAACATGTTGTGCTTTTACTTGTTTTAACATAGTGAACCACCTTGTTTCCTCTCATCAGGAGAAATGTGGCCTACAAATGAGACTAAATCAATAAAAAACAAGTTGCATGCTGTAAGTACACCTTGTTATAAAATAAAAATCTGGTTAATTTTTGCCTTCACGACACCCTGAAAGTTGGTGATATGGCAGAAAGATCAGCAATAGAGGTAGGGGGCTATCTCAATGGGTTAAAGGGAGTAAGGTATATATCCCAGAGGCTGTCTTCAAAGATCTGCCCACTTCCTTTCTTTTGAATTAAGTTGCCTCTTTCCACCATCCATTTTGCAGAACTTGGAAAGTTTTATTGTAGTGGTCGAAATCCAATTGGTACTCCAGCTAGAGTACTGAATTCATTGCTAAAAACGTACATAAATCCCACGGATTCAAGGGGTCTGCTCTAAATTGGGACCACTAATTGGAACCAGGCCAGAGATTACAATTCCAGCATCCTCCCCAACCAGCATATTCAGCGGCCCTGGTGGCTGCGGTATCCTGGAAGTTGTAGTCCAGAAGCATCCCTTTTTCCAAACTCGGACACTCTGTGATTTCTGCTTTTGACCGGACAAGAGTCTGCTTTAGTTCTTCAAAGCGTGCTGCCCTGAAAAGCTTATAAATACATCCCTAGAACATTGACAACATGACCCGGTGGGCTCTGTCGACAGAACAGTGACACCCGATGGAGCAGCAACGTTTTCTAAATGTCTCACCCCCTCGTTCCCACCAAAGGATGCAGATTTCGTGCCCTTGCTGAGCATTAAGAGAGGCACAGGAATGATCATGTGGTTTGCTCTGGGCACAAGAGGAGCTTCCACAATGCCAACCTAGACTATTTTCAGAAAGACCGATATCCCAACCCAGATAGGGGGATAAGGGAATTATGAGTACATGTGGCTGTTTCAGAGGGCTCTTGACATGTGAGGAAGCACACATAGAGGTCCACAACGGTGTCGCACATATAGGGAGGAAGAGATTTCAAGCACATGGAGGCATGCTCATACTGTATGTATATCTTTGTAGAGCTGCACTCACAGAAGCCAAGGCATACATTAGATATTGGCACACAGAACTTGGAAGCAACTAGCTACAAATATAATGATGATTAGCTGATTATTTTTCCCAGTAATAAAGATAGGACTCTAGACTGTATTACCATTGTAATTTAACAAGGGAGAACTTCATCCATTCTGGTATGTGATCAAAATATGAAAATCAGCACCTGTAATCACGTAGGTGTCAGGGAAACCGCCATCACAACAATTAAAAAAAAATAAGTGAGAGAAAAAGACCTTGCAGTGCCTACCCCCAGTCTTTGGGATGGGGGGGATCTTGAATATTTATGTGAGTCAAGGTGTTGACACTGGGCTGTCTGTTGGTGCCTTCTTCATAGGCTGCTGCTCTCTCTCAGTACATTTAGAAGTTGCTTAAGGAGAGACTAAAGCTCAGGAAAGTTACTTCTGGACTACATTATTCCCTCCACATCTAAAGCTGAGAAAAGTTTTTTTTTTGCCTGAATCTCTCTCGAGATCCACAGCTTAAGCAAAGTTCATTTTTCATACTACATTCCCCATTCTTTACATACCAGTTTTGCTTTTCGTTTTTTGCCTGCTTGAATGACTCCCTATTCTCTCTACTACTACTAATTTTCACTACTTTCACTATTTTTCCCCACTCTCTCAACTCAAGGACATAAAACCGTTCACATAGCCTGGAAAAGTTCCTTTTTTTTTTTTTAACCAGGCCGGCTGAGGGATTCTGGAAATTGTCGTCCAAATAAGGGAACTTTCTCAAAATGTGCTCTAGCAGCACCACGGGTCCAAGAGGATGGGGGGAAAGGCGGAAGAGCACTACCCACTTGTGTAGCACCGCAATCTCATTCTCAATGCTGCTCTCCTTCCCTTCCAGCACCTTCTTTGCAATGCATTTGATGGCCACCAGCTTCTGGGTTGATTTCTCTTCAGCCAGCACCACTTCTGAGAAGGCACCCCTGGAAAACAGAAATGATTGTTGGGGACCGCATGGACACCTGATGTGCCCCCAAAGGAGCACGGTCTACCATCCTTGGCCAGATTGATGCAGGGACCCTAGTAAGCAAAGAGAGGGGGTCAAGAATGGTTGGTATTCCATTGGGCTGAGCCATGGCTTGGGGGTGTGTGTGAAGCCAGTGAGTCCCAGGTTCCTAATGCAAGTCCCCTCACCCTCTTCCCCTGCCTTCCTTGCCAGCACTGGCCCCTCCCCATTCACTCAGCTGGATCTCTCACTCAGCCATTGTCACCACAGCAACCTGCAGAATCTCTGCTATTTATAGCAGAACCTGTGAGAGATGGCACCAGGCGGGCAGGCAGGCAAGAGAGAGAATGTGCCAGGAGGAAAGGAGTGAGAAGGGAAGGTTCACTGGGCAAGGCCTTGGGAAAACTGTGCCAGGTAGGAAAAAAAGATTCTCTATGGCTTATGAGGTGGTGATCCTCATGACGACGATGCTGGTGGAGCTGTGCAGATCAGTTTTGGGTAAGAGCAAATCTAGCACAGTCCTACTAGCATCTGAAGAGGGACAAGGAAGGGACGGAAAGTCACAGAAGGGTGAAATCCTGATACTTGCCTGGCAAGGGGAGAAACAAGACTATTATGCCCCAGCAGACAGCTTCTTTCATCCACAAGCATGTGTTGTTGTTCCCCTGCATGGACAGGTGCACATGGGCCCATGCACCTGCATGCATTCAAACACACACACACACACACACACACACACACACACACACACACACACACACACACACACACACACACAGAGAGAGAGCTTTCTCTACAGGCCTGGACTGTGCTTTCTTCAACACACAAAGGAAGCTACTGAGACCATCCCCTTGCTTATCTTCAGTGTTTGTGATTACAGTTCTCTGGTATCTCAGTTCTATCTATAACAGCGATAAAAAGGGGGCAGGGCAATGGCATGAGTTCAAGGAAAAATAAATCTTCACTGCAAAGCTAGAAGGAAGTCTTGTTTTGTTTACAGACCTAAGAGTGTTCAAGCCAAAAGAGGCACGGGTCAAGACAAACTTCAGCAAGTCAGCGATTCCAAGGGTATCAAGGCCACACCATCTGCACTACTTATGCCCTGCCTTTGTTTCCCTCCTGATGTCTGTGTGTGCAAATGGCTGCTTGCCTGCCTTTCTATATGCCTATTTGTGCCCAGTGAATACCCTCTTTTGCCCCAAGATTTACTCGTCCCTTCTAGCTCTGCCCACCAGAGTTTCGCTTTCTGCCTCACCAACCACAGTGGGTAGACACCACCGTTGCCCACCAGAAGATCTCCATTTGCCAGCTGCTTTTTATGGTCCAGGAAGAGTCATGGAGGAAAAGGCAATCAATGGCTATTCCTCAAGGGCCCTCTATGCTATATCCAGGATCAAAGGCCACATGCCTCTGAGTACCAGCTGCCAGGGAACAACAGGGCACAAGGGCGTAGCAGCCTTGTTTTGGCTCCATGTGAACATCCCAAAGCCGTAGGTCATCCACAGTGGGAAATGGAATGCTGAACTGAATAAGCCCTTCAATCTGCTTCAGTAGAGGCTTCTTAGGTTCTTGTGAAAAGTTAAGAGTTCTAAAAAGGATGCCTTACAAAACCTGTCACCTAGTTGGGTTGATAGGGTGGCTACAGGAAGAAGAAGACAAGGAGGCCTCTGTATTTAACAGCCGTGCAGAAGGGGGAATTTCAGGAGATGGAGCTTGCTACACGAGCCTTTCCTACTGAATTTCTTCTTCCAGACAATTGTTAAAAGTACTTGAGCTGTCTTCTCTTTTTCATAGCGCCAATGGATTGGGCTACTCCCATCTCCATCACTGTTAGGACCCTGCCTCTGGTGATATAAGACAATGCTTGTTTGTCCCAATTGTTTAATTACTTTTTTTCAAAAGCCCACCGTGCCATATTCTCCCGTGCACAGTCATTACTTAGAATTGTGATGTCTCTCTAAGCATGTACTTCAGCGCTTTTAAACCACTGTAGCTGCCTGTGGAAAAGAAGGTTGCGAACAGGAATTCAATCTGCACGGAGGCTTCGGCCTTGTAGGAATGGCATGACCTTGCAGATTCTTGTTAGCCATCATGGTAGCTGGTTACAGCAAACGCAACAAAGAACTTCATGGCATCTTAAAGGCTACCACGCTGAAGATGACATAAGCTTTGGTGGATTAGAGGCTGCTGCTTCAGTGGTGTAAAATGTTAAGTTATTTATATCTTTGAAGAGGCAGGCTTATGACAGCCACTTTTATTTTGACGAAGAGGCAGCCAGCTTGTGGGGGAGCTCTCTGAAACGTGCTCCCTGTCAGCTGTCGGCAGGAAGCTGCCCTCACCTAGCTGCTATACATGCAGACCCCACTTCTAGGGGTTGCAAAGCACCTGGTGGGGAGAGAAGCTTGAAGGAAAACCTTGTACAGTACACGCTCCCACCCAATTTGGGAGCATGTTCAGGTGTATCGCCTGCTTCTTCTTCAGAGTAAAAGCGGCCAGCTTAAGCAGGCATTTCAAAAAGCATGAACCATGTAATGCACAGTTTGCCCTTAAAAAGCACACAAGATAAACATAGCAACCACTCAAAACAACATTGACTTGTCACGAAGTATTGTTGCGCAACTCACATCTCGTCTTGGAAACAGAAAAAGGAGCAGCCAACGGAGAGGGCTTCCCCACCCCCATTCCAAGGCACTTGAGAAATTTTTCTCAACACTGGGAAATGGACCTCCAAGGTATTTATGGAGACTTCTGTGCACTCTCACCTTTTCATCCTTTCTGTAATTAACACATTAATCCTGCCTAAGTGTCTTACCCGTCTCCAGCCTGGCCTCTCTCCACTCTGAAAAGAAACCAGTCTAGGCAACTTTGCTGGCGGCCAGCTCTACCTCCGGGGGTCAAACATAGCTCCTGGCCTTCAGACAGAGATCAAGCTCCTTGCCATAAATCCTTCCCCCACCTGGTGTCCTCCTGATTTGTTTAATTACACCTCCCATCATCCCCACCCAGGACAGACCAACTTTGTCCTACCAGAAATTCTGGATACTAATCTCCATCAGCACCCCCCATTATGGCCAATGGTAAGAGTCTGATGGAGCTGCAGTTGAAAACAATTCAGGGGAAGGAGGATGTGAAAATTTTCCACACTCTGCCACTGAGCATCGTGCTAGGGGATCATGGGAGTTGTAATCCAGCACATCAGGAGGGCACAATATTGGGGAAAACTGCTATGTGGGAAGAAGGATGGGACTATAAGGAGGTGGGAGAGACAAAGCAGCCTTTGGGGAGGGGAGTAAACATTTTTCTTCTCCCACGCTGAATATAAACATTGATTTCTTAAGTCTACCTTTGTTCACAAATATCTCACATGGATTACATCCGTTTGATAAAACAAAGCTGGAGAAAAGTGAGACTGAAAATGGCTCCTGGCATAAGTCACACAGAGGCCTCACCACCTCAGCCATGGGAAATAAATCCCTCCCACTCTGAAAAAAAAAATAAAAAATGTTAGGGTTCTATGGGTTGTCCAGATACTTAAGCAGTAGCTTAGATCTGTCAATATTGACCAAGGCCTGTACTAATATTTGAGACCATCTCATTCCAAAACACATTCAACATCTGCAGGCCCAGCCCTGGCACAAATCTTGAGGTGGAGTATATTGATAATTCAGGGTGGGTGGAAGAGTAAATGTTTAGAAGGAACTTACTTGTACCAAAATATGGGCTCTGAATCCTGCTCCACATTTTCCCCTCCTTCTACTTTGCCCCATTTAGCAGCTGACTGCTGCAACCATGTGATCCTAAAAATGTCCATGACAGGCCACCACATGATCTAAGGCGGAATTCCAGAACCAGCATCCTTCAAATGTGCCAGACAACAAGTCCCACCATCCACATCAGAATGGGAGTTATAATCCAACCTATCTGTCTGATGCCATGCTAGAGAAAGCTATTCTAGAAAAAACATGAACATAGACAACAGAGACATGTAGTCCTTTAGGGGCACAACCCATTCCCCTAATATCCTGAAGTAAAAACTGGTGGAAAATGGTAAATCATGATCCCAGTAGTGTGATTTGTCACCAGCGAGGTGAAGAGGGAGGACGGTTATAGCTCCTTCCAAAGTGCCAGAGGGGGAAAAAACCTGAATTTCAACCCATTCTGAGGTGAACATGACCAATCAATGATCTACAGACCCATCATATCTGCAATATACTTGGTTTTTCACCAAGATTCTATCCTTTTAAGAAAATGGAGAATGATGAGTGAGCAAGAAGGCCAAACAATTTTAGATAAGGCTACAAATATCTCTGTCCCTGACTTTACAAAGTTCTCACTAATGATGCACCAGACCCATGACTCACAGGGTCAATGTCAGGCGGACTTTCTAAGTAGCAGGAGCTATGACATTATCTGCCACCCCCCTCAGGACGCCCTATTCGCTCAGAGCTTAGTTGCAATACTCAAAGTACCTGGGAAAGAAAGGCATTTGCTCAGGAACAAGTTATTCCTGCTGTAATGCAAAGTAATGGGGGTGGGGGTGGTTATGGCTTGATCCTGAATAGTCAATTAAGAGCCATCAAGTGGCTCTTAATGATTCATAAGGACATTCAGCTGCCTCAATTACTGGACTCTTCTTACAGGGGTGGGGGCAGAAGGGGCATGAGGTGGCTATGGCCTCTACCCCAATGAGACCCTACACCTCGAAATGTATTAGTACAATGCTGGCTCTTATTGAAGGCAATTGTACAAGGAAGACAAAGCACTTTTAACTATGCACCATCTCAGAGTCAGTCCTGTCGTTGTACAAAATAAACCAAATGCTTAAAGCAGTAGTTGCTGGGATCAACAGCAGTTCCTTTCTGTTCTTCCTGCTCTTTCTAGCCAGGAAAGAATTACCATAGGCCATGCAGTTCTTGCTCTCATCCCCAAAGCTGACCGGATGCTCTTCCACATGGTGAAGGATGCTATCCTGTTGCCAAAGCTCAAATAAGATTCAGCAGGCAGTCCGGTCAGCTCCTCTACGTGGGACTGATGCTTTGACAATTGGCAGTTTAACTCAGGATGTTTGTCCCTACCTTCTCTAGACACTTTCTACAAGTTTGGCCACCTTGATGTGGGAGAAAAAAATATATATATCCTGGTAGCTACTTCAACTTGAAATTGTTTTGGGTTTTGGTTTCCAAAGGTCTCTAAGTTATAAGCAGTAGCCAGGCGTGAATAAAACATAATGGCTCATTTAATGACTTTTCCTCAAAAGCTATACAATGAGCAGGACCAGTAGCTCTTGCAGTCATCCATCTGCAAACAACTTAAAATAATCAAAAGTGAAATAGGACTCTCAAATGGCTGGGAAATCCTACGTTATGTTAACAAAGGCTACCTTTCTTCAATTGGGTGCCCCCCACATATCCTGCACAAATCTGGGAATGATGGGACATGTAGTCAAACAAACCAGGCTTAATAGAAGAACAAACCAGCCTCAGTAGGAACAAATCCTTGGAACACACATCAAAGATAGATCAGTTGGGACCTCCTGGTTCTGGCTGATTTGGAAGAGATTTGCAAATGGCTTCTGAATTCCAGCTATCTTCCAAGAGGAACAACAATCTTCCCTGTTCCCACCACCCATCACCTCCTAGTTTGCTAAAACTAAAATAGCTTTTAACTGGAAGAATTGGAAATAAATTTGTGTGTAAAAAAATCCAGATA
The DNA here is from genome assembly GCF_051106095.1 of Pogona vitticeps. Lineage (NCBI taxonomy): Eukaryota > Metazoa > Chordata > Lepidosauria > Squamata > Agamidae > Pogona > Pogona vitticeps. The sequence continues at coordinate 34,057,007 of NC_135784.1, forward strand.
TTGACAACACTAGTACACTGACAATGAGTTACATGCTCAGAGGCACCCTTTTTATTCAATTAGCGATATAAATTTACTCTGTCCAGCCATGGCCAACCAGTACTTCACTTTTGGTGATCTCTGTGGTTTGGAGTGTGTGTGAGAGAGAGTCTCGCACAAAGTTGATCCTAGTAGCCTGCTCAGTCCTACCTTAAAGGGATCAGTGACAACCCAAATAACCTCAGAAAGCAATTGCATGAACTCACGTGCCCAGGACTTCCCGGAATTCATAGATCTCCCGGATATCTGCAGCATGCTTCTTCCAGCTGGGATCCTCCTTTTCCAAAGGCATGGTTCTTCCTAAGCTAAACTGTGGGCCACCAAATGTTCAGGATCAGAGGGGAAGGCAGCGGCGGCCAGCTGAGAACCTACCGAGGCAAGGACAGACACAGGGTGTTAAAACAGACAGGATCTCAAGGCAGGATTGTGTCCAGAAGCGAAGCACGACCTCAGAGAAGAATAAAAGAGGGGCAACACAAAACAGATGCCCCTTAGCACATTCAAGTCTTGCACAGCACATGGCCTTCCAGTGAAAGGGGGGGCGTGAAACCAATCAGCATGACAATCCCAGAGCCCATGGGGCACCCTATTTGCTGTGAAGCGGCTGAAGTTTAAAAACATTTGCTCAGAATGCATGCAAAAAAAAAAAATCTTCTGAAACTGTCTCCTTGCAGCTCAGCTGTCTCTGGCAAGCCCCTCAGAGAGGCCACGACCTGCTCAACAGGAGCTGGGCCCTCACTGTGACAAGCAGCAGAGCAGGAGATCTCCTGAGGATAAGGGGCGGAGGCCGGGAGACGGGGGGGGGGGGGGGAGCGTGCGTCGCCTTACCTAAAACTCCTTGCCACTTCCACTCATCTCAAGCGCACCTCTTCCCAATTTATTTCATCTTGGTGCCCTTAAGCATATTGCTCAGACTTTATCCTATTTGGTAACATGACTGCTGTCTCCATGGCAACAGCTACAGCTCCTGCAACACGGCAAAAAGACAGCTCTTCCCTCTGCCCGGACCGGTGTCTGCCGGAGGGCAGAACCCTCTGACGATTGTCACACAGGCCCCTTAAAAATTCCTAGGCTCTTTGCCCACTCCCTCCTTTGGAGATTCAGCGAGCCAGTCCTCCATAAGTAATATTTCCACCCACCCACCCGCATTCGGTGGCTTGCTTCTGTGCAGACTAAGCACGACCCCGTCTGTGTTTTCAGTCTCATCTGTTTGACTTTTGTTTTGGCTGAACTACGACTGCCTTAGGCTGAAAAAGAAATGATGCATTTTTAAAAAATAATAATAAAGTAAAATTAAAATCATAAAATATACGGCGCACAGACATTTTGAAAGCCGAGTTACATAATGCCCGTTCCCCTCCCTCCTCGCTGCAAAGAAAGATCCACTTTCAGTATAAAGTCACACAAGGACAACCCAAGTTCCTCTTGGCTCAGGTTCCTGCCATACAAGCAGGCATGGTCTCCGCTGAAGGGCAGAGACACCCTGGTTAGAGGAAGGGCAAGCTCTATTGGGTAACATCCACTCAAGGAAATGGAGTCAGGGTGAGCCCGTATTGCTTCGCCTTTCCCAGAGCAACCTGCCATCAACGCACACAAGGATGTACCTCCTGGAGATTCTTCCCCATGTTTAAAAAAAAAAAACCATCCCCCTAGAAAGCTAACATGTTAAAGAGAAGGCATTCTCCTATAGACTGCCCGTTGTCCCAAGATGCTAATATTTTTCTTTATAGTTGACAAAGGGAACAAGGGAGAAGACTCACCCTATCCTTCTGAACTGGTGACCTGTCTATAAGAGATGTAGCATGCCTTTTTTTAAAATAATGAGTCCTTCACCTCTGTGACAACAGCACAGACACTAAAGAGCAGAAGATGATTCAGATCTTTTGGCTAAACTAATTTAACTCTCTACATGTGAATTTTAGGAACCAAAATCATTGGTGCCTTCCAGATGGACAGGGTGTAGTTTTGTCACTTAAAAACCAATTAAGCAAACTTATGCCATTTGTAAAGTGGGAAATGGGGGATGGCTAAACCATCTAACACACAATGTAACATCAACAGGCTCAGTCTGTCTCTTTAATCCTACAAGCTAACCATGGGGGAGGTGTGCATAAATTCATTGCATCCATGCATGCATGCGTGTGTGCACACATATCTGCAGGTGTGAATGTGTAAAAGCAGCACAGCACTCTCTATCTGATACAATCAGGATTCCAGCTTGGCCAAAACAGCAGTTTCATGGTGAACTTTACAACTCAGCAGACATATTTAAACATTAGCTTTCATCTATGAATTAACCACATGCCGATTGAATGACATGTTCCCCTCCAAGGAAAAAAGTAACTCTATGCCTGGGTTGGCTTAGTATGGAATTATCCCACCTAGATAACAAGGTGCTAAATGCCATGCTGAAATCCAAGCCAAATGCAACAGCTAAATAAACCAATAAATAGATGAAGGACTCAGCTGAGTGTCACATAAGACTCATCTAAAAGACTTGCTCTTATACTCGTTAGTCAATATTATATAACTGCAGATCCTCTTCACAGAATTGCATAAGTGGCCAATAGTTACGTTATAGCTGGGAATCTATCCTGACTTGAGCCGAAGCCTGAAGGACCACTTTACTAGTTTCACCTACCTTTAAAGCGAAAGCCTCAAATTTGCGAAGGGGCCCTGTTTAAATAGAGAAAATTGCAAGAAGGAGGGGGGTGCTTAATCCTTCACCCCCCAGCCCAGGATGTCTACCATGCCTTGGATGTTTTTCAAGGGGATGGGGAAGGAAATAAATAGAGGACATTCAGGTAAATGAAGTTGCAAACTGCAAGGCCTCATCTGTCTTTTTTCTTGCTGCCCCACTCATTTGTCATCAGCAACGAATACTGCCTGGGATGTTAGAGAAAGAGGAAAAGAAGAAGGAAGGGTAGTAGCAGCAGCAATTGCAAAAAGCTCTCTTCCTTTGTTCCCTTCTTTCGTTGGTTGATTATGTGCTATCCAGTCACATATGACTCATAGTGACTCGAAGAGGGCTCTTCAGGTATGTATTCTCGAAGGCTTTCACAGCCAGGATCCGATGAACACAGAGTTCTAAGTCCTGTCCTCTGAAGATGCCCATGGCCACAGAGACTGGTGAAATGTGAGGAAGAAAAACCTCCAGAACATGGCCAAACACCCCAAAAAAAACCCACAACAGCCATCTTTTCAGGTATGTGAGATATTTAAATAGGAGTTTTACTAGCCAGCACCACTCTGCCTCCCAGTTAGTTCTTGCCCAAGCAGGAACATGAACCTGGGTCTCCTGAGTCTTAGTCCATGGCTCTGTCTACTACACCAGAGCATTACGCCCTTAACTATTAAGATAAACACCAAGGAGAGCAAAATAAATGAGAACATGTGGCCCTACTATATGGCAAAATGGAAAGTGAACATCTCAGAGAGCAGATGCTGGCTGATAGGAAATAGCGGGAAGCTGTTGCAGGAAGACACAGGAAAGTGTGCCATATACCCTGGCCTGTACCCCAAAAGTTCACCTGGTGGCCCTCAGATCCAGTGGATGAGTCTATTCTTGCACTAGTAAGATTGCCACACCAGTTGGTTCAATACAGAGTGAAATCTTATCTTCTGCTTTTCTCAGCACAATGTTTCAAACATTCCCTAGAAAAAGCAGGAAGCAGTTCCAGAAAGAGTTGCTGGAACACAAGGTAAAGCGTGCCAGCTCCCAATATCACACATTTAGGCAGTGGGCTCTTTAATGCCTTTTCCCCTGCACGAAAGACTCCAAAAGATTTCTCTTCTTATGGACTGCAGTTACTTGTTTTTGTTTTGTATGTACATTAGCATCTCAAAATGAGGTACGTTCGAAACTGGGAGGTACCTGTGCATAATACAGCTGAGGTGCGTAGCATTGCTATTCAAACCAGGGAAGAGAGGGTTTACATAGCTTACTGCCTGCGTGGTGTGGATGTAAGTAGCGCAAAGGCAAGAATGCTCCCTGGGTTCATGCCATCTGGAAAGGGTCAGATCTGGATCTCCCAAGCTGCATGATCAGAACCATTACAAGAAGAGTTTTCCATGTGAAACAGTGGGGTGAATGGTGCTTCATCTATTCCCCTGCAATCAATGTGCATCATAGTCAAAGTCAACCATGTTATTTGGGCACCTAAGGAAGATCGTTCTGCAAGCACTTCCCCTCCTGCCCAACATAAAATTGCCATGAGTTGGATCTAGACTCAGCCATACTTAAGAGCAATACATCCCTTAAAATTAATGGATCCAAATAGCCCAGTTCAAGAATAATAAATGACTAACCAACTACTATTTGTTACCTTTTTTATGACTACCAAATACTATGGTCTCGGCAGTCACTCCCGTCTGCCTAATGGTAGGGCTGGCACTGCATAGGATTAAAAGATGAGGGCTCACTCGCAGCTTATTTAAACCATTACTGGCTTATATTCACAAAGGCTTTCACGGCCGGGATCTAATGGTTGTTGTGGGTTTTTTGGGCTCTTTGGCCGTGTTCTGAATGTTGTTCTTCCTAATGTTTCACCAGTCTCTGTGGCCGGCATCTTCAGAGGCCAGGAAGGTATGTGAGATATCTGAAGATGCTGGCCACAGAGAGTGGCGAAACATTAGGAAGAACAACCTTCAGAACACGGCCAAAGAGCCCGAAAAAACCCACAACAACCTTTACTGGCTTCTCTGAAAGGCATTAGCAGCTCTGAAGGCCTCAGGGAGCTTGAGATAGATGGACAGAATGACTTAGCTCAAGATGAAGGCTATAGGGACGTGGTGGCGCTGTGGGCTAAACCGCAAAAGCCTGTGCTGCAGGGTCAGAAGACCAAGCAGTCGTAAGATCGAATCCACGCGACGGAGTGAGCTCCCGTCACTTGTCCCAGCTCCCGCCAACCTAGCGGTTCGAATGCATGCAAATGCGAGTAGATAAATAGGGACCACCTCGGTGGGAAGGTAACAGCGTTCCGTGTCTAAGTCGCACTGGCCATGTGACCACGGAAGATTGTCTTCGGACAAAACGCTGGCTCTATGGCTTGGAAACGGGGATGAGCACCGCCCCCTAGAGTCGAACACGAGTGGACAAAAATTGTCAAGGGGAACCTTTACCTTTACCTATAGTACTGTAAGGACTTGTACTGTACCAAATGATCTGCTCTTCTCACCAAAAACTGCTACTATAATGACCAAGGCTTGAAGCTATAGAGAGCAAGTTTCAGTGTGGCGTGCCTTTTGACATCCCTTCGGTTTTGGCTCTTAAAAGAAATCTCCATGCATGGAATTCTTTAACTCTAAGGATATGTCTTTAGCTTCAGGTTCCATCTAGTAGAGTTCCTGGAAAACACACAGCCAACCTTCCAAGCTTGAAGTCTTCCTCCTCCCCCCAGCTCTGTACTACATCCGATCAGATCTCTCTCTATTGTCAGCTCCTGTCACAGGGCAATCAATGCTAAAGAGGTTCAAGAAGCTATCCACATGACCTCTAGCTCTTAGTAAAGTCAAGACATAGACACAGACAAAGCAAAACAGATAAAGATAGCTCAGCATTGTCAGGAGTGGCAGGCACGGAACACGGCAATGCCAGACAGATACCGGTATAGAGGAAAAACACAGCCCTCCACCAGCAAATGCATAAACAAGGAGCACTTCCCCACCTCATGCCACACATACATACAGGGACCAAAGGCAAATGCACAAGCACAAATGCAGAGAGAATGCTGATGCACCTTTCTGAATCAGAGGTAGGACAGGGGAACTGGTATTTCCCATCATGTTGCCATAGCTATGCCAGCTGCCTGTCACACAATATACAGAATGTCTGATATCCAGGGTTAGGTGGGTTGCATAACTGCGGGGAAATACAATGGGAAAACCATCCTGCTATTTGCCCGAATGTATAACTACCGTGCTAGGAAGAAGCTAACAAGGAGGGCTTCTTTGCTGCCTCTGAAGCCATGCGGTGGAAAGGACCAACCAGGACCCTGTCTGAGCCCTTTAAGCATCCCTCTGTATCTTACTAAGTGATAGCTTTTGGGAGGGTAGTAAAATAAGAGAATGTCCAACATGCAATTTTTTTTTCATTTTATTTATAAAAAAAAACCAGAAACAGTCAAGAAAACAGCTTGGCTCTCCTTACACCTATGCTGTTCCCAGTGCCACCGTCCAAAATATGTACAGTACAAATCAATCAGATTAGAAGGAACAATGTTCCTGAGTGAGAAATCCCATTTTCAACCGCCAAACAACAGAACTTGACTGCTGAGAAAAATGTGAAAATGGAGGTGGGCTAGAGAGGCATCTGAATCCCACACAACAAAACTTGCGATGTAATCTGTATTCTTGTTTTTCTCAAAAGCAAGCCCCTAAAGAGCCATTCCTAGGTAAGCATGTATAAGTAGTGCAGGCCAAGGCGGCTTTCGCCCTCCCCTCCCTTATTATTAAACAAAGCTTCCACTTCCTCTGGCATTTCCGTTCTTTAGTAAACAGAACTCCCTCCACTTCTGCATTTCCTCCAGCAAGTATAAAATAATTAGCACAAGACAGATCTTTAAAATATCTAATAAAAAAAATAATTATGTCCCATCAAGTCAGTTCTGACTTACGGTGGCCATTTACAGGGTTTCCTAGGTAGAGAATACACAGAAGTCATTTACCATTCCTTTTTTTTTCTGGGGACATCCTGGCACTGTGCAGCTTACCCAAGGCTCCACGGGCTGGGCTCCACTCACTGGAGACAAAGTGGAGAATCCACCTCCCAGTTTTTTGCCTGTGCAGCCAGATGCCTAAACCACAGAGCTATCCAGCCAGCTTTAACACATCTATCAAGAACCAATATGATGTAGTGATGAGCTAGGTCTCCGGAGACCTGGGTTCAAATCCCCACTCAACCATGGCACTGGTAAATCCACCCCTTAAATATCTCACATGCCTCTCACATGGGAGTCACCCTAAGTTAGATGGGACTTGACAGCATAAAACAATAGTGGACGATTCAAGAGAAGGAATGGAAAACAATTTTGCAAATTTATCATGTTGAGGGGCTGTTTAGAAACAGCCTAACAACAAATAAAGTAACAAAACATAAATGTGCACCCTCAGAAGGAAATGTGTGCATTAAACTAACACGCAGCCACCGGAGTATCGTCACATTCAGAAAGACGCTATGTACTACAGGGAGATAACAGTAGATTTGAAAAGAGACAGGTTCTTGTCGGCAAAACAATTATGTAACATTCACACCCAGATGCAGATCAGTAAAATGGCAATCACACGTTCATGTTCATACTTTTATTCTTATTATCTCTCTCACACACAGAGAGAGTTGCATACTCAGACACTGCTGATTTCACAGCAAATAATCACACATGGGAGTCAATGAAAAGCAAAGCCTATGCCCACCTCTGCCCTCAGATGTGTTTTGTGTTCTCGCAGCTGTATAAAAAAAAGGCAGCTTAGACATCCACGCAAAGATAGGTATATCGGTACAGAGACAAAGGAATATATCACATGGGTCTCTTCCCACTGGCACGATGATACAAAGAAAGGTACATGACACATTCCACTGATATCTCTTCGCACAAAGATCACTGATGGGTACTGGGTTCAAAGACACACACGCAGCACAGCATGAAAATATGGATACTGGCATGAGCAACAATTTGCACACAAAGATACCAGGTACATCACATAGGAAATACCATACAGAACCCTGTACAGGCGGTGGAAACATTGCACAGAGCAGACCGATACCTGCTCAGACAGAACTATACATTAGAACCTACAATCCTACAGGTTCAAGGTCATCTCACACAAACCTTCTACACACTGAGGAGAGAAACAACTGCATGTCGTCCCCCCCCTTCCCGTCCCCCACCCGCCTGGAGACACAGACCAAGAGGGCAGAGTCATCAACTCAAGGAAAGGGCAGTACGGGGCATAATTCCAGTCTTGCAAAACAACTGCATGCCTCTGTTCACTGTGCCTGAAGTCCCACTGTGTCCAGCAAGGTAAATACAAGCACGAAAAGCATCGCAAAGGTAGGCAGGTAGGCAGGTGCAGAGCAAAGGAAAGCTACCAGCCTTTACAGACTGGAATTGAACACACACACACACACACACACACACACACACACACACACACACACACACACACACACACACACACACTTAGGAGACCCTCCCGTCTGTATGCAGAGAGAAGGGATCAGGATGGAACGCCCGCCCATAAACATTTACACAGCGATGGCAAGGAGATACGAACCCTGATCCGGTACTCTCACACACATATACCCGCGGACGGTGGCAAGTGCGGGCACAGGGAGGACCACCTCCGCTCTCCCACTTATATGCCACATGGGCAAGTCATGGCAAACATATATACACACACACACACACACACTCAGGACGACCCGCAGCCCACACAGGGACCCCGGGAGGCTCGCTCACGCGGTGCAAACAAGGCGCGATGGGCAATGCCACTCACTCACTCAACCCACCAGCCCACCCCGCTCGGTCCTAAACCGCCCCTCACCTTTTCTTTTTTATCTGTGGCTTGCAAAGGTGGGTTCCCTAGATCACGCCTTCCGGCCGGAGCGGTCCCTGCCCGCCTGCCTGCCCGCCTTCTCCCTCCTTCCCTCCCCGCGCAAGCTGCGCGCCGCCGAGCCTTCGAAAATCGCCGCTCTCCCTTCGCCGCTCGCCCGTCAGGCGCGCGCCCCCCCCAGCAAAGACGTCACCGCGAGCAGGCGGGGCTCGACACGCGAAGGGAGCCAATCGGCGCCGGCCCGAGAGGCGGGCGTTGCCCTGCAGGCCACGGGATTGCACTAAAATTAACTCGGGCTGGTGGGGCGCGAGATGGGTGGGGCCGGGCGGGCTAAAGCAGCGGAACGCGCCCATTCATAAAATGCATGCATACGCGCATCTCCCCGAGCAATGAGGCGAGGGGGTAATGCAGGGGCGTTTTTCGACGCGGTGAAAATCCTGCCCTTTCTGTTCCTCCAACCTGGTTTCTGCGGGGTTTTCCCCCCCCCTTGCTCCCGAGCCTTCCCTCCCGCCGCCACTTGCCAGGGCTCCCTTGTTACGATACACAGTTATAAAAGCTCCACACGCCACTTCGACGGCATGGGGGGACTTCCCGTGTGAGGAGCAACCCGAACTTTTCTCTGCTAGGAAGCTGCACCACGCTCCCCGCCCCCCCCCCCCCGAGCTGCAGCACGACAGGTGAATTTGCATTCACGCATAGGAAGAGCCTAGATAGAGACCGTCTTCCTGCGGGAACCTCGAGCCTGCCTCCTCTTCTGAAGCCTTTTCCAGAACGCCCTTCATTAAGAAAATGCACATCCTCAGACTGCTACGGGATCCAGGGATCAGGTTCCTCTTAGTTCACTCTGAAGGCACATATTGGCAGAGCCCTAACTAGGGCAGCCGGCTTTATTCCAGGATACCAGAGAGAGAGAGAAGAGAGCTGGCGGGGCTTTGCCTCAAGGGACCAGGCAGAGCGCATCCAGCTTTGCCCCAGGGCAGCAGGCAGCGAGAGTGAGGACAATGCTCGGTCTGTCCTCATCTGGCAAAGCTAAAAGCAGCCGGGGCGGTCAGGTGGCATAAGGACACCTAACTTGCGGCAGGGAAGTCAAGTCTCACCTCCTCATTTGCAAAGACACCCCCACTGTGATTCCCAATGGCTGGGGGGGAGGGGGGACAGGACCCAAACATCCAGTGCATACAGAGGTGGAAGCATCCGGATTGAGCACTGGTCACCTTGGGCTCCACCAACTGGAGCAGGAAGTGGCCAGAAGGAGGCTGACCACACAGAGCGCTTCCCCCAGCTGCTCATGGTGAAGGCATAGTGATCCAGACTTCTAGGATTGATGGAGCCCCTTAATCTACTGCCATATGATGGGACACCAGGCCTTGAACCAAGAATGGGAGATGGTGCAAGTGTCTATGTACCATACTTCTCCCCAACCCCCTCCAGTGGATGGCAGGATTACACAGAGCTTGATAAACTGGGCCGTGGGCCAGACAGCACAAAAAGTCAGTTTATTTATACAGTATGGTAAAACTGTATTATATATACATCAGTGTGTATATTAATACACACCTCTCTCCCTCTCTCACAGACACATACTTTTGATTTGCTTTTGTAGTCCTGACAATGTTGCTGATCCCCTGTAGAGGAAGGGAGATGCTTACCAGCGCACAATCCAGCAACTCCGTCTTGTAGGACTGTATCATTTTTTTTACAAAGTTGATATGGGGGTGTATTCTGTGCTGCTTGCCCAAGTGCCAAAAAGGCAAGTTATAGCTATAGGCATTGGAGTTTATTTTGTAAAAAAAAAAAAAAAAAAAAAAGCATTATCTCTTCCCCAAATTCCAGCCTATAGTTGTGCTTGAAATTTGCAATGCCATGGTCTAAATCTGGGTCTACCTAGCTCTGCAATCCTGGCAAGAGATCAGCAGCAGCCCTCAGCCAACAGGGCAAACACTAGAAGCTGGCCTGTGAAGCAAAAAAGTGGAAGGATGGGTTAAAGCCTATTTCAGAGTAAGCCCTCTCTCACAACAAACTGCTTCCCTGCAACATACCAGTCATTATAAAGCACCGGGGGTGAGGGGGGTGGCGACTCCTAGACATTGTAGGACTCTGGCTATCAGCAACCCAGTGAATCATCAGGGATGATGACCACTGAGTTTCAACAACATCTGGAGGGCCACACATTCCCTACTTTCTCGAAGGCAACACACACCGGATCCCAAAATCTAATCAATATTGCACGGCTCAGAGAGCTGCCCACACTGACAAGACTTCTGTTGCCTTTTTATTCTGAACTTCTAAAGAGCTGTTTAGAGAGTTAATCTCCAGTGAGCTACTGTGACCTTCTGTACTTTTTTTTCCCCCCAGCCTACAATTCCCATCAGCACAGCCAACAGTGAGGACTCCTGGGTACTGTAGGCCAAAACCTCTGGAGGACCACAGTTGCCTATCCTGATGTATATGATTCTTTCTCCTTTCACTTCACCCTCACAAGACAGTACATTAAGTTAGGTTAATAGAAAGTAACTTTCACTAGGTCGTCCCACTGAGGAGCTGGTGGGGACTCTGATTCTGCAAGAGTTGCACTCTGGGTTTTAGTCTGAACTTTGAGGGATCTATGCAAGGTACTGGAACTATCTGGAGGACTGGGCTTAGTACTTTAGATCTCTCCTAGAGGTCTTAAAGCTGAAGCTGATTCACCATCCTCCAGGAAATCAGAATTCAGCACCTGTCATTTCATAGTCCCAGACCTAACCTCTAACTACTACACAAATCATACTTCATCTTCCATTTTTTGATGCAACAACACAACCCTGGACAGGAGAGGCAGAAGGCTTGGAACAATGTTCTAAAAAGCAGAAAATGTCATCTTGTTAATCATCAGGGTCACAGGCTAAGAAATTTTGTCAGTATTAAAATATCAAGATGGAACTTTATGTTGGTGGACCATTATGATGCACAAACTGCACAGTTCTGAAAACGTTTTCCCACTGCTTTTCAGTTATGTATAGGGAGCTCCCAGCAACATTTCCCCCCTCCTTCTATACCCAAGATGAAAGCATGCAAGATGAAATGCATTAAAAACATGCTCCATTAGCCTAACTCATTCCACATTAATGGTCTCTTAGCCACAGGAACTAATTTTTGGAACATTTCTTCTTTTCTACTCTCCTACACATTGCCAATAACAAAAACATTAGCTTCATGAACCATGGCAGAGTGCTCTGCTGTGCCTTAATCTTCATTTGCTCTTTCTACTATGCAAATACTGTAAATCTTACTTACTGCACTCCTTACCTTTCTCATCTCACTCCCACTACCTCTGTCTCTTGACAGAACACAAGAAAAGTTGACATTTCTTGTGCATTGATTCATTATTAAAATTTGCTTGGCAGAAAGCCATATCAAGCCAAAATCAGCTTGTCTTGAAAACTTAGAAGTCTTGATTAGCTGTAGCAAAAGGCATGCAATTTACATAGGAAGGCATTGTCTGGTAGGCTATCCTTTGAATGCCCGCTTGAGCCTTTTCCAGAGGATTAAAAAATATTATCAAAAAACACACCACTAACATCATTCTTGTAGTTATGGGTTTATTGACACTCTGGGAGAATTCTACCAAGGTGCTCAGTTGTTGCAAATCTACAACAGACCACAGCATGTGAAGAACTAATATGTTCCTTTCCCAAAGGCCAGCTTCTCGTCCTAGGTTTCTGTACTCCTCTCCCCAACACACACTTGCTTCTATTTTCTGGGTGTCCCCAAAGTCACTTCCATTTTAAGTAGAAGCCTAGGAAGCATTTATCCATCTGCTGAACAGGCACAACAGAGCAGCTCGGAAACATGCTGGTGTGTGAGGAATGGAAAAAAAAAAGGCCTGAATGGGTTTTTTAAAAAAAGAAGAGAAGAAAAAAGAAAATGCACTGTTCTAGCTGTCTTGTCAGTGTGGAGTCAAACATTGAAAAGGTGGGAAGGCTGGCAGGGGTGAAGGTGCAGCAGGCAGAATGTGTCTGGGACAAAGGCAGGAGCCAACCAGAACTGTTCCGAACACCATGTGATTGACCTGCTGCGGTGGCTGTAACGCCTGTACAATCAAGGCCCCTTGTGCTATGCCTGACCTACAGCAGGGAGGTAGCTAACAAGTGGCCCTCCAGATGTGGTTGAACTGTATCTTTCATTGGCACTAGCTAGCTTATTAAAGGGCGCAGAACTGTGGGAGCTGTAACCCAACATCAGGAACATCTGGCTTACAACACGTGCTTACCTGCCTGTCTTTCCTTCCCATTACCTCCAGCTATAAAATGTTTATACATCTTGGCCTGATATGTTGCTAGGAGATTTGTGGATTCTCTCTATTGATTCAACCCACTGGAAGCCCCTTTGGGCCACCGAGCCGAGCTTTGTTCTTCCTGTTTGAAGATCGGAGGTGTTATCGCACTGGCCAGGAGGATGGGGTTTGGGGATCCTACCTGTTTCTTTGTCCAAAAGGGAGCTGCTGTTCTCCCCCTCTCCCCAAACTCCACTGTCATGGGGCTTAGGCCAGGAAATAGTGCTTCTGTGAGCCCAGGAGTAAAAGACAGTTCGGAGAAAGTTAGAAAGTGACTCTCGATACCAATTGTTGTTATCCTCACAAATGATTCCAGGCTCCTTATAATTCTGCTACCAGTCTGCATGCAAAGATGGAGGTGATGTCAAGTCACTCGGTTCATCTCACCAAAACAACCAACTCTGTCTTGGCCACCTTCTAATATCTGCCCCTGCTGAGTGTTATCCTCAGCTTAGCCGCATTTTTCCATCAAGGATCAAATGGCCTTCCTACACTTGGTTACACAGAGGCTGACCATAATTCAGTCAGGCAAAAGAAAAAGCATGTGGTCCACCATGATCACCATATAAAGAGCTGAGTAGAACAGAAAACAAGGTGGGAAGCGTCTGGGGCTGCCTCCCAGGCTCAGAAACGCCTCCAGCCACAAGGCAGCAGTCCCACCTTTGGCACTGCTTGGACTGCCACTGGGGAAGGTTCAACAGAAGACATATACAGTATTTCCCTCTTGTGTTCAGAGCTGGACACTAAACATTCCTACTTGGACCACCTATGGGAAAGTGCAAGCACCCATGTTTCACTGGCCATTTTAACTCAAGCCTGCTCCCAGAAGTGCACAAAAAGGTCAATAAACAGTTCCCCAAGTACATATCATTCAGGCACTTAGGGATTTTTTCCCCTCCCAGATAGGACATTCATTGTGCCTGTAGCTTCTGATTGTTCACAGGAAGCAAAACAAAAGGTAAGAAGTAAGTAAATCCAAGCCACCCCTCAAGAGCAACCCCCATTTTATGCTACAGATGGGCTGTGAAAGCTGGTGTGTTATGCCACAATCCAAGGCAGGCTGCCTCCATCGCCTGGACACAGCGAGATGGGCCCTATGAATATCAAAGAGGGACTGCCACCTTTAGTGATCCAGCCCCCCCCCCCCCCATGTCACAGCAATGCCCAAGAAGAGGTGGGATGCTGCCAAGGCCCAGCCTCAATGGATCCCTGGCTACAAAATGGCCAGACAGGATGCTGGTAAGCCAATGAAAGGAGCGGCTATAGTCTTAAGTTTTCAGCAGACTCCTCCCTTAAGCCAAGCCCTACAGAGACTGAAGTTCAAACGTAGGAACGTAGACAAATGTTTTGCACCCAAAGGCCAGTATTAGCAATCAAGCAGTTTCAGGATGCTTTCACGCTCCTTCAAGCTCTTCCAAGCCTGGTCTTTCTCCTTCTTTGTTGGGGTGCGCTTCTTCTGTCGTGCTGCCATTATCTTGCGGAACGCATCCATGACTTCATTATCCGCCATTCGGACCCGTTGCCGCAGCTCCTGTCGATTCATCTCATCCTTGGCCCTCCTAAAAATGGAACAGGACAAAACCCTGGTTACACAGTTCTTGTCGTAATTTGGATAGTTTCAAATTTTTCCGTCCACACAACACATGGCTAACATTGATTAATTTGCCTCAGCAATCAGTTTATTTCATCCTTGCCGAGAAATGTACCGATCACGTATTGTTTCAGCACATGCGAATGTTACAGTTGACTTATTTCCTTTGTGAAGGGGTTGGGGTTTGGGGAGAGTTGCCTACTTCATGGGCTCTGCACTTGTACCCTTAAAAAAACCTAAAGGGATATCAATAAATTGCTAGTAGCAATCACCGCAGGCATAAATACATTGCTCAGAAGGAGACAGCTCCACTGCCCTCCTGCAGGTGAAAGAGAGCTTGAACAGAGAAAGGGACATTTCCTTCTTTGAACTGTAAAAAAAGAGTTGCATTAACATATCCTCTCTCTTATTTTTTTAACCGTGCTCTTCACAATACTTTGCAAGTCTTGTTAAACCTACTTGCTCTTCTCGCTGCAGTTCAATCGGGAAAAGAAAAATGAAAGCTGAGAACTGAGAGGGAAATTCAGGGAATATTCAGGGAAATAAGGGGACAAATGAATAAATGAGGAAAAGGAAAAGGGGAGGACAAGAAAGCTCGTACCATTTTATCAATACAGTGGTGCCATCGTTGAACGGGGCAGGGAATTCCATTGGAATGCATTAAACATGGTTTAATGCGTTCCAAATGGGCCGAATACTCACCGTTCAGCGATGCTTCTTAATGGCCGGCAGCCATTTTCGCGCCCTTCCCTCGCTTAACGAGGGCGCGAAAACGCTGCGCGCGGCCATTTTGGGCCATTTCAGGGCTTCCAGCGGCCATTTTGGCCGCCGAACAGCTGATCGTCAGGCTTCATTTTGCGAAGATCGGTAAGCGAAACGCTTACCGGTCTTCGCAAAGCGAATTTTGCCCTATTAAAAAAACATTGAGCGATCGCATTAGCGATCCCAAAAAAGGGATCGCTATGCGATTTCGTCGTTGTACGGTGCGCTCGTTAAGCAAGGCACCACTGTATATCAATTCTGCAGTTTTTTAAAAAAGTGGACAAGGGGGAGGCTGGTTGTCCCAAGAAACAGTAGAGAAAATGTATTATCGAAGGCTTTCACGGCCTTCTGATGGTTGTTGTAGGTTTTTCGGGCTGTTTGGCTGTGTTCTGAAGGTTGTTCTTCCTAACGTTTCACCAGTCTCTGTGGCCGGGATCTTCAGAGGACAGGACTTAGAACTCTGTCTGTGTTCTGGCATAGTGTGTGGGACAGTTGAGTATTTGTACCTGTGGGATCAGCTTTTTATCCTTTTCAGTAGAGAAAATGATTTGACACAAAAGTCAACAGCACTGCAGTCTGCTATAGGTTCAAATCAAAAGAAATGTAGTGATGCAGTTCAAAACAATGTAAACATTCCTGCCAATTTTTTTCAGCGGTCACACACACACATATATGTGCAAAAAGAACCCGAGTTATATCAATTTTTTTCAGCGGCCTCATATACATACACACACACACACGTATATATACATATATACACACACCTATTTGTATATATATACTGTATATATATACTGTATATGCGTGTGTGTGTGTGTGTGTGTGTGTGTGTGTGTGTGTGTGTGTGTATATATACACAAACACACACACACAGTGGTGCCCCGCATAGCGATGTTAATCCGTTCCAGGATTTGTTGAATTCGTTGCTATGCGGGGGGGGGGGAACCCATAGGAACACATTAAACTCCATTTAATGCGTTCCTATGGGGCGAAAACTCAACGCTATGCGAAGATTCCCCCATCCGGCCGCCATTTTCGCCGCCTGGTAAGCGAGGGCAGGGCGCGAAAATGGAGCGGGCGGCCATTTTTTTCTTCCATCGGCCATTTTGGAACTGCCAATCAGCTGTTTTTAGAACATCGCAATGCGAAGATCGGTAAGCAAAACACTTACCGATCACCACAATGCGATGTTTTGCCATTCAAAACGTCGCAATGCGATCGCATTAGCAATCGCAAAAAACGCATCGCTATGTGGATTCTTCGTTAAACGGTGCGCTCGTTAAGCGAGGCACCACTGTGTGTGTATATATATGGAAACCACAGAGGAATTGAGCCACTAAATCCCCATTGATTCAACAGTCTATTATAGTGGCAATTTACTATGTAAAGTAACAGGATTTTGACCAGTGCCTCCGACTGAGGGCAAGAAAGCAAATACATTAAAGCTACTGAACCCTCTCCCTTTCCGTAATCTCACCTGAGCAACTCAGCCTTTTTGTTCCGGTTGTGCATGCTCAGGGCTTTCAGCTCAGCCTGCCTCTTCCGCAGTTCAGCTAACACTTCATCCTCCGAGTCCTCCGCAGGCCGGTCCTCTGACTCGAGCAGGCCTTGAGCAATCAGTTCTTCTTTGATACGTCCTTCCAGAGACTTGGTGTGGGGCACGCTAGAGAAGGGAAGTCAAGAGAAGCAACCCGATGGCAAAGCTCGGCACTCGATGTGGTCAGTCTTAGACACGCCTCGCCCTACCCCAAGATACCATGCGGGGAATTTTTCAAAAATAAAGTGATAAACGGACAAAAGACTGATTTCATTCACTGCAAACACAAATGGAGGCTCACCTGAAGGGCTTGTTCTGGCTGCGAGGGGACGTGCTGGCACCGTCCGCTGTAGAATCCTTGCCTGCTATCTCAGGGATCGGTGAATCATCAATAGGGGAGATTATGTTCTCCTACACAGTGAGGAGGAAAGGAGAGGCTTAGGGATGAAAGCAGCCACCTGCTGCCCTCCTATAGGGGTTTCAAACCTCATTGCCCATGATCAGAAATGCTGGGAGGTCCAAAGTATCTCCAGGATCCAAAGCTGCCTACCCCAGCTTAGAAAGCCTGATCTTTATACCCTGCCTCTGAGAAACCAGACCCAACTAGACCTGCATATCCAATGCTTACTTCTACAAGCGCCTGCAGGAGACGCTGGGTCAGAGGTCCAAAGGGGCAGCCATCCTCAGGCTGTTCGTGCTGGGATTCCGACTTCTTCAGCAAAGCATCAACATCTGGAGAGAAGGGAATGAAGCACTAGGGTAGAAAAGCATGGCGGCATTTGACGAAATGGCAACACTAAAGAAAATGGCCAGCCATGCTCACGAGTTATATGGTAGGAGAACTGGGAATTCTGATCACACTACTTCAAGGTGAAGGAAGCGAACCCCCTGGGCGCATGATAAAGGAAAAGTCTTCCATCAATTTGAGCATGGTCAGTCTTTCAGGCAAAGCTGAGCAAGCACAGCAGCAAAAAAACAACAGTGTTTGCTTCCCCCAGAGGCTCTTGTACTGCAATTCCCATAATCTCTCTCCAGTTCATGCCTACTAGCGCAGATGGGAGTGGCAGTGGGTGGCCACAGGTTCTCTACTCATGCTTTTAGGAGCCACCAGCCAATACATGTCCATTCCTAACCTTTTATATCTCAAAATGCATACAGTGGACCCTTGACTTACAGACGGCTTGACTTACAGACTTTTTGAGTTACAGACTTCTCTGGCCGCAAAATTTACGTTTGACTTGCAGACTGAGATTTGACTTACAGACCAGAAAAAAACCAAAATGGAACAAAAACGGCCTGTTACGGGATTAATCGGTTTTCAATGCACTGTAGGTCAATGGAGACTTGACTTATAGACTTTTTGACTTGAGAACCGCCTTCCAATACGGATTAAGTTCTCAAGTCAAGACCCCACTGTAACTGCAGATTTAAACATGTAGCCTCACTTACAAAAAGCAAGGGTGGGAAAGAGAGGCCCATCAGATCTTGAACTGCAACTCTGGTAGCCTTTCCCGATATAAAGCATGGGCTGGATCGGTGAGCTACAGAAAAAGATGGAACTCGCTTTTGGTTTGTCTACTCTGAAAGAAATTCCATGGAGAAGCGGGAGATACCTTTTGTATCCAGTTCTGCCAAAATGCCCTTCTTCTTGTCAGCAGTAGCTGCAGCCCGAGCCCCATCCTTCTGTTCCTCTAACATGTCTTCCTGGGCCCAGCGTTGAGAGTAATGCTTCCCCAGGGGTGGGATCTAGAAAGGCAGAACAACACTGAATTAACATGCAACAGTTCAGAAGGTGAGCAGAGCATTCAAGAAAAGGTCCCAATTCTGCCTCAGTCCTTATTAGGACTATATTGTCCTCCTCTTTTTTAAGATCCAGCTGTAACGTGGATCACACCAATGGATCTCTTGCTTTTTCTCTCTCCTTTCATCTCCCTTTATGCTTCCTCTGTTTCAACTGAACAAAATAATGAAAGGAGAAAAAATATGTCAGTTTTGCTTTCCCTGCCCCCTCCGCATTTTAACATTTTATTCCTCAAGTTTGTTCTATCCTATTATTTCAGGAATTCTCTTTTTTAAAAAAAAAGACTCGAAAGGAAATCCTCTCTCATGTGCTCTGGCTAAATTAAACAGGACTCATTATCCCTAGATAACGAGGAATGCGTTGTTATCTGCTTGCCAGATGTTACAGCAGAGAAGCCTCTCACCATAAAATAGCAGTAACTGTTATTCAAGATTAATGTACAGTACGTAGTTGCATACTCAGTGATCCACACCCAAACTTTGAAGAATGAACACTGAAAGCCCTAGGCCTGAAGGGACAAATCTCTCAGCTTCAGTTCTATCTACGTTTGAATTTCTTTCTATTCCAAATACAGTATGTGAATTATTCCCTCAATAGGTCCAGCACCTTCCCTTTCCTGCCTGCTGTGATATTCTCCTCAGCTTGTTCCAAGCAACTAAAATGGCCAGGTCACTCAAAGCAGTGATAATGGGTAGAAGGAAGGTTGTTCTCTCTGCATGCAGAACAATGCTCTCTTGTCTCCAAAGAGAGCAGTCGCTGTCTGGATGGCCAGCCGGTGCTCAAATGAGAGACAGGTACAAAATGGGTGTGGAGGTAAGAACGACCTGCTGAAGAAAGCCAGGATGTCATGCATGGCAGTAGAGTCTGAGGTCTATTCAGCATACGCTTTGTGTCTGAAAAAGTAGACTCTGATCTATCAAAACTCACACAGAAACACATCTGTTACTAATTAAAGAACCCACACTATTTTTTTTAAAAGTCCCTTTAATTTAACCAACATGCTAAGACAGGCTCACAGGACCTGCTTTATAAAAGAGGACTGGAGCTGCTCCACTCTCATCTTGCTACATTACCAAAATAATGGTAATTCTTTTTAAATGTTTATTACTAGCAAATTTCACCAGCTTCATTTCAACCTGGGCATGTTCGGCTTAAGTGAGAATCAGTTACCAGGTAGATTTCCGCTCTCAGACACTTAAACAAGAGGAAGACCACTGTGGGCCACGTTTTTGTGGCATGCAAGAACGAACTTCCTGCCAGCTGGTGCAAAGAATAAAAGCCAGTGCTGTCCTATTTTTGTGGCTATTTTCACTCAGGGTGGGGGTGGGTCCAGAAAAAAAAATGGAAGTAGCTGTCCAGACACTTCTGTGTGTTCTTCTTTCTTTCATATTCAGCAATTTCTAATTACTTGGGGGCCTTCTGTGTGGCCCAGGATATGTCCATGAGGCAAAAATCTGGCCAAAGTCTTTCCAAAGTTGCCCACTCCTACTCTAAACAACAACTTTTAGAAAACACTTTGAGTTATCAAAACTAACAAAATGTCTGAAAGTGTTTAAAATCTTAACAGGCCAAGGTGGTGTCTGAACCCAGTCTGACCTCTAAGATCCCTTACTCAGTGTTTTTGTGGTTCTACAAGCCATCCCAGCACTCCCATCCCACCAGACAGTGAAAAAAAAGCAAAGAATAAAATAGAAAAGAAGAAGGGTTTTAATTTATTGTGACATAATCCACCCCTCTTAACTGCATAGTTCTCAGTATGCTGAAGAACATAAAACCAAAGATCAGAACAAATTAATGATAAAATAGCAGAAGATAAACTAACACAGAAAAATATCAAGAAGAGAAAGTAAATATAGTGCAACACATTAAGAAACTGAGATAAAATGACTAGCTGAGGGGAGAAAAAAATACAGTACTGAGGTGCTAAAAAAAACCAGAAGCTTATCTTCATCTTATCTACGTTATCCAGATAGTGTGGCTGCTGATTTTGAGCCAGACATTCTGGAGAGTGAAGTCAAGTGGGCCTTAGAAAGCATGGCTAACAACAAGGCCAGTGGAGGTGATGGCATTCCAGTTGAACTATTTAATGGATTTGCGAAGGCTTTCATGACCAGGATCTAATAGTTGTTGTGGGTTTTTTGGGCTCTTTGGCCATGTTCTGAAGGTTGTTCTTCCTAATGTTTTGCCAGTCTCTGTGGCCGGCATCTTCAGAGGACAGCACTACCAGAGCACTCTGATGGCAGAAAGTGAGGAGGAATTAAAGAACCTTGTAATGAGGGTGAAAGAGGAGAGTGCAAAAAACGGTCTTAAACTCAACATCAAAAAAACTAAGATCATGGCCACTGGTCCCATCACTTCCTGGGAAATAGAAGGGGAAGATATGGAGGCAGTGACAGATTTTACTTTCTTGGGCTCCATGATCACTGCAGATGGTGACAGCAGCCACGAAATTAAGACATGCCTGCTTCTTGGGAGGAAAGCAATGAAAAACCTAGACAGCATCCTAAAAAGCAGAGACATCAACTTGCCGACAAAGGCCCAAATAGTCAAAGGTATGGTTTTTCCAGTAGCAATGTATGGAAATGAGAGCTGGACCATAAAGAAAGCTGAACACCGAAGAATTGATGCTTTTGAATTGTGGTGCTGGAGGAGGTTCTTGAGAGTCCCCTGGACTGCAAGAAGAACAAACCTAACCATTTTGAAAGAAGTCAACCCTGAGTGCTCACTGGAAGGACAGATCCTGAAGCTGAGGCTCCAATACTTTGGCCATCTCATGAGAAGAGAGGACACCCTGGAAAAGACCTTGATGTTAGAAAAGTGTGAAGGCAAGAGGAGAAGGGGACGACAGAGGATGAGATGGATGGAGAGTGTCATCAAAGCTACCAACATGAATTTGACCAAACTCCGGGAGGTAGTGGACGACAGGAGGGCCTGGCGTGCTCTGGTCCATGGGATCACGAAGAGTCGGACACGACTTAATGACTAAACAACAACAACAACAAGCCACATGCCCAGTCTGACAACAGCTCCATGTCTAGTGGCAGCCAAGCCTGGAAGTTGAGCAAAGGATGAGCAAGAAGTTGTATACAGATAGTTTGCAGAGTTCAGATAGGACAATGGTTACATCGTGCCATTATGATTGGCCCAAGGAAAGGCAATTAAGCAAGCCCTCCAGCACCTGTGAGAACGAAGAAGAATGGGTAGCAGCTCCTCCCAGAAGCAGCTGTGACGTTCCAGGAGAGTGTGCTCTACTACTGCAGAAACATCCAACAGCTTAGCAACTTTGGGGAGGGGCATTCCCCCCCCCCCCAGTCACAAAAGCATCAAAGAAACACAGCCACAGTTAGACAAAATGGCTGGGAGGTGGGAAGCAAGAAACCTAAGCCCGGAACTTGTCAGCAGGGGACACTGGTTTCTATCACGATCCTTTTTTACCTTGTAGTGTTCAGCTTCGTCTTCCGGGGGCTTGAGGAGCTCTTCTAGAGTACGTAGTTCCTCGTTAGTGAGGTCAGAACAATATGGCTCCACAGAGGCCCAGAATCTGAAACCAAAAAAACAACACAGCAGCACTGAAAAGCCAGCAAAACTGTAGGCAGGACTTATTTGCTCGGAAAGGCAACGAGACTTTATTAAGGTTTGGTGGGCACATCGAGAGGCCATGGGGAAAGGCAGAGTTGCTTATAAGTGCCTGTTCTCTTCACGCGCTGCAAACATTGAGTGGCTGCTTCCAGAGGTAGAAGGCCCTGCCAAGGAAAACTAGGCTGCCCCTTCGCCACTGTCCTCCTGCCAGCAGGCCCAGACACTTCTCTTCAGACAAACTTTGAGCAACTGACTGGCTCCTGAGAAAAAAAGGTTTTAAAAAAATTGCTGAGAAATATCTTTTAAAGTCGTTTATAAACAGCTTCTTCACTCTACTCCTTTTAAAATTATGATCCATTTAATTATGGTTTAGTTTTTTGTCTGTTTTCATCTCTACCTGCCTTTATCAGGAAAATCTAGATATCCACAAGGGATTGGTTCCAAGCCGCCGCAGATACTGAAAAAACTGAATAACGGACCTTATAGATAGCTTTGTCTCGGGCTGCATCTAGTAGCCGGTTGTAGTAATGACATCATTCTTTAATTTAATATTTTCAATATTTTCAAACCATGGATAAGTGAAACTGCAGATAACAATCCCACGGATGCAGGGGTCGTACTGCACCTGTTTTTAAGTTTCTTGTGAGAGTCCCAGTCCTGGAGGAAGGTGGGATAAAAGTCATTTAAACAGACCTGTGAATAATGATAACCACAGGATATTGATCATCCCAGCTAACTAACCTCTCCAAGATGGTGAGGATGAGGGTCTATGTTTGACACCCTTGCACACTAGAAATTCAAGAAGGATGGTTTGTTCTATAAAGTGATACACATATTCCTGCTCCCTTGTCTTATTTTTTTCCCTCAAGGTAAACCCAAAATTAAGGTGTGTTATACTGAAGTAGCTCTGGATATAAGCAGGTCCCAAGAGAATACACAAGGGACATAGACTCTCAGGAGTAATACATTCAGTGTCATGAACAAACCGTGAGGAAGGCTAAAGCCAAATGTGGGTGAGGCCTGTCCTTTTGTCCATTTCTGACATCTTTTTCTCTCTCTGTCTCTTCCCCCAATGAACTATTGGAAGAGGGATAGATCCCTCTTATCAGAAGTTAGAACAGGTTGGACATGGTGTGTGCGGGGGGAGCTTTCAAAACTAGTCTGAGGGTCACATTGAACTCGACTCTGGATCGCACGTAGCCCAAGAATAATATTGGTTCAACCTTACTGTAAGGACTGCAGAGAGAATGTACACATTTCACAATACGATGGTTGCCTATGAGCACAAGAACATAAATAGGACCATGGAACTCTTTCTCCTACGTACCTATTGGGAGCATCATTTTTAGGAATACGGGGCACATCAATTGGGTCATCTGGAAATTCATATTCTTGGATTTTCGGTTGTAAGTTCTTGGATTTGGGCCGGCCAGGTCCCTGCCCAGTGCTGTGGCCTCCTTTCCCTTCCAGCTTCTGCTTCTTAGGCTTGCCATGTTTAATAGGAGTGCCCACTTCATGCTCCTTGCCCAGCTTCAAAAACCGCCTGTCTCCTTTCTTGTCTTGCCAGTCTGTCAGAATCTGGGAAAAGAAATAAAACCAGAAGATTTGTCCAAGATGATCACTGCTCTAGAACTATGGCAAGAATCCTTGGCGCCCACTACTTCAGGGGAAAATGAAAACATCAGGGTGCTAAATGAAGGTTCCCAAAATATGGGTGGGTGATTGCTGTTTAACACCTCACAAGATCCAATTCACATCAAGAAGCATCGTCTTCTCAGCCTATGTTACACCGAACCTCTTGAGAGACTGCCTTATTAATTTCTATACATTTATAGAGACGGGATCAGAGGAGCTTAGCAGGCACATGGAAAAGTATTGGTTTGAGGCTTTTTCACTAAGGATGCACATTTGGTTTTGGAATTATTTTATTCACCACATAATGTCACATTTGGATAGTCCTGAATTTTTCCAAATCTAAATCCGATAGTTCGAAGTAACTTTAATAATAATTCTTAATATTTGAAATCCTATTTATTCCTATAGGTCAGAAACCAAAAAGCTAGGTTTATGCTTGCTAGGGGAAAAACTAAAAATGAAACTCATTCCTCAGGCATCCTGGAGTGATTTCTTAGGGAATGAAACTTAAGGACACTTTGGCACCAATGGCAGCAGGCACAGAGAACTCAGTGACTCCTGATTGGGGTTGTCATGGGTTTCCACAGGGAGGGGGGTGGGCATAGAGCAAAACTTGTCAATAATGTCTGTCCGCACCAATGAAATCTAGAAGAAGGCATGGACACCAGAAAGTATTTTTTTTCACATTGATTCTTTCCAACTGAAAGGTAGGCATAGTTAAAGGTTTCCCTTGACATTTAGTCCCGTCGTGTCCAACTCTATGGCGCAGTGTTCATCCCCATTTCCAAGCCGCAGAGCCAGCGTTTGTCCAAAAACAAATTCCATGGCCACGTGGCCAGCGCGACTAGACAGGGAATGCCGTTACCTTCCCACTTAGGTGGTACCTATTTATCTACTCACATTTTTACATACTTTCAAACTGCTAAGTTGGCATCAGCTGGGACAAGCGACAGCTCACTCCATCTCATGGATTCGATCTTATGACAGCTGGTCTTCTGACCTTGCAGCATAGAGACTTCTGCGGTTTAACCCGCAGCGCCACCACATCCCTTGTGAAAGGTAGGCATAGCCGCTTATAAATCCTCTGAACACTTGCTGTTAGGAAATGCTCCACTGAAAGCCTGCACTGCAGCAGTTTCCTCTAAGTCTTTTTCTTAATACTCAACTTATATTTTCATTCTCTACATCTCATTGTATATTGCTAACTTAATAAATTTAGGAATAAGATTTAGGATTTGTAGATTCATAGATTAATACATTATAAACCAACAGGGAAATATTAGGTTTAACCCCTGTTGGGGTATATCAGGTAGGAAAGTAAGATTTAGTTATATGTAGGCAGCTGTATTAAGTTAATAGATGTTGTGTCTGCATGTGTGCTTGTGTGGTTTTCATTAGAAGGTTTGTGTTCTGCTGTAGCAAAATCAGATACAGTTATTTGGGTGGAGTCAGCATGCAGCATGAAATGTGGGTGTGATGGAAGTAGGCACTTGGGGAAGGCTGCTGGAATGCCTTCTACTGAGCTTCTACTAGGAGGAATAGGAGAGGGGGAAGGGAAAATGTGCTAATGTGGCAGAGAAGTCTCTGCTTCAAAGTGAGACAGGTATGAGTGAACTACAGACATGCTCCAATGGCATCAGAGGGCAGAAGTTTAGCCCCCAGCCCAGGGAAGCAGAGAGGTAGATGGGCAAATAACAACAAGTGGGAAGCAGCAAATGCCAGGCCCATACCACGAATAAGTTCCAGGATACCTTGGAAGAATAGGAAAAGGTGATTTGCAAATGTAAAAATGCCGGGATTACTTGGGTGTCTAGGGGAGATGATAGCCCTAGATGACCAGCCATTCTCTCTCGTGAATACTCAAAAGAACACTGGTTTCCACAAGTTTATAGCAGAACTGGCACCCCATTACCAATCGCTATCCCGAACAACCCTTTGCAACAGGGTGGTGCCAGATTTATATTGCTGTGTCAGACAACTGGCACAGCAGTAGCTGGACAGGGCACAGGTGATATATTTTAAAAGTGACATCTGTTTGTCACAGATGATGGGCAAACATGGATGCAGTCACACAAGCTGAAAAGATGAAACAGGTGCAGTGCATGGCCCATATTTTCAATCAAGTAGCTCAGGGTGCTTTGTGGACAGTATGCAAGACACATGCATAGAATGGAGTAGACCAGGCAGGACATTTTCACCACAGTGTCCAGGACAGTGAGCTGTTGCAGCAGAGGCAAGAAAAACTGGGATTGCCACTGCACCGAAATGAGGAGCCATACTTCCCACAGAAAATGTAAAGGCATTATTTAATCAGATCCCCCCCCAACCTTATGCATCTGATTGATTTTTCAAGATCTACATGAGTTAAGTATTCCAGTCCATAATGGCCTCCCAGCTGACCACACACAGCTAGTAGATGTGACCACAAGACTACATGGGCTGCGCCATCTATGTGTCAGGCCTATAAAATTAATAGAAAATCTTGCTTGACCCTTGACTTCTGTAGGAACAATTCCTGCTTTATCAATTGTTTGTCCCATAGGAGGGAAAGTTATCCAGAAAACATAAGCTAAAGCATTCCCATTCAGAACTGCTGGATAGCTGACGAAGCCAGAGGTTGAGAGTTCAATTCCCCAATGTGTCTCCTTGACAGGGGCTGGACTCAGTGACCCATAGGGTCACTTCCAGCTCTGCAGTTCTAAAATTATTATTACAGATTACCATCTAACCTGAGTCTCGGTCTCCAACACTCGAAGTCGGCGACTAGCAGAAGACAGCAGTGTTTCAAGCTCCAGTTGCAAGGTGTCCAGTTCTTCAATACCAATACCATCATCTTCAGAACGGGCCAGTACAGCTGTGTAGCGGGGGCACACCTTGAGGTGATCCACAGACTTAAAATCATGGAACTGAAGAGGACAGTCCTTTAGCTCAGACATGATGCAACTGGGTCTGTGGAAAGGAAAAGCAACACAAATGCCAGGTGTAACAGATGCAAGCAAAAGAAATACAATGCCTGCCCAAGATAGTTAAATGGAAAAGTGACAACTACCCAGGGATGGGCTGAGATGAAGTAGAAATCAGACAAATTAGCCCAGAAGAGATCTTACTAATTAAAAAAAAGAGAGACAAGAGAGCTGATCAAAGTAAAGAAACTTGCAAAAATATGAATGCAGGTCTTACTGAAATGAAGAACAAGACAAAGGCATCCAGTACCGAGGAGCAACAGCTGGGTTTAAAAGGGATGGGAACGATGAAGCTGCTATGTGACAAAAGGAAAGAGAAGACACGGGATGCAAGAGAAGAGGGTTGGAGGCAGATATGAATGGAGCACATCGACAGGGGCATTTGCGGGGACTGGCTTTACAGGGTTAGCCGGCTTTACCAACAAGGGAACACGAAACGAGGAAAAAAAAAAGGACGTGCCTCGGGAGGAGGTGGGGAGGCAGCTGCTTTTAGGAAGGAAAAAAAATGAAGAGGTGGAAACACTGAGGATTCTCCACGACCAAGAAAGAGATGAATGAAAAAAAAGGGGGGACGGGGAGATGGATTGTGCCAGGAGGGGGCGCTGGAAGGAGGAGGGGGAAAAAAATGACTGGGGCTGTTTCCGGTTCCAGGGGCACCTTCCGGGTTACACCCACCGTGAGCGCGCAGGGAAGGGAAGCACCCCCCTCCCCCCCACGCCGCTGAGAGAGCGCGAGCAGACGGGCCACTCGACGACCACGGAAAAAATGGGGGGGGTATACAAAAATGAGCTCGCCCGCCGACCGCTTCCTCCAGTTCCACAGAATTCCCTTCCGGCCTCTCCCTTCAGAAGGAGCCGCGCCCTCCCATTGGCTTAACGCCCCTCGCTCTTGCCCCGCCTCTATTGGCTGAGCGCCAGGTTCTGTGGGTGGTGCAAGTTCGGGTTTTTTTTCTTCTTCTTCTTCTCCCCACCACCTTATTCTCCCGCTAATTGGTTGCGGTTTCTTAGGTCCCGCCCACGGGCTCTCTTGTTCCCAAATATGGAGGCAGGGAGGCTGGGTTGTACCAACTCAGAAATGGAGGGGGTGGTGGCTGGCAGGAGCAGATTAGAGAAACCAAGTCCGTGCACGAGGATGATTGCAATCCTTTCGGTGTTTTACTTGGAAAGCTTTCTCTCCCTTTTGTATTAACTGGGACGGAGTAGAAGCACCTATGGCAGGATATTGTCCCCCCCATTCCAGGGCCCTTTGGATCAGTCCATATTTTCCGGAAGTGGAGGATCTATTTTCCTTTGGCGGCGGCAGCTTCCGTTTCCGCTCTCGGGACCAAGCTCTCAGGCTGTCGCCGCAACTGCTTTTGCTGCAATGGTGAGGGGGTTGGGGCGGGGGCGGCAGGCGGCTGTTGCGAGGGGACGTCTTTGGGCCGAGTTGGGAAGGGAGGAGAGAAGGCCCAGACGTTAAAGCTGGGTTTTTTGGGGGGAGGTTGCGGGAAGAGCAGGATGTGTCCAGCAGGGCAGAGCCAAGGTTGGGAAGGTGAGGCTGGTTCAAAGAGGAAGAGAGGATGTTAAGGTGGTTGCGTGGGGTGTCCGTAGACGTTAGCAAGCATGAAAAGGAAGGAGACGGGGAGAGAGATGCTGTGAAGATATTTCACGTAGTGTCAGTCCAGATCGAGGGAACGGACGAGGGAAGAGGCTGTTGGGTCTTTTCCCACCTCAAAAGGGTTGAGAAAAGGCACCGCCTTCTGGACCGATGGCTACTGCTCACTGGAGATCTTACTGATGGCCTTGTGATCCCATCTTGCAGCGAGGAGGATGCGAGCTAGACCCTGGGCTTCTGGTCTTGTTGATAGAATTTGTCATGCCTGTCATGTCTGGTTTCTTTCCTTACAGACCGCCACCCTCCGCCCCTATCTCAATGCTGTGCGTGCTACTCTGCAGGCCGCCCTGTGCCTGGAGAACTTTTCGTCCCAAGTGGTAGAACGGCACAACAAGCCGGAGGTTGAAGTCAGGTGTGTGTGTGTGGGAAGAAAAAATATGGAACCGTTTTATGCTTTATATGCCTGAGATCTGGAAGTTTTCGGGCGTAGCCTTGTTCAGTTTTCCACCTAAAGTTGATGGATTGCCTTAGACTGACACTTTAAAAATGGTTTAAATGTTGAACAACAGGAAGAAGACTAAATGACAGTTACAGGGGAGGTGCAATAAAAAGGTAACTGCTGGATAGTTCAGTTGGTTTAGGCATCTGGCTGCAGAGCCAGAGTTTCCCACTGTGTCTCCTTGTCAGGAGCTGGGCTTGGTGCTCCATAGGGTCCCTTCCAGCTCTGCCATTCTATAATGATGATGTGCAAGAATCTCTTTGCAGATACAACACATGGGAAAGAATGGGGAGTAAAAAAAATATTTAAAGGTAGGAAAAAATTGTACTGCAAAACCATGGAAGAATTGAATGGGATACATCAAAAGTGTTATGGAGGTTAGAGAAAGGGAGACTCATGTAGAGCTAGAGAGAATCCCAAGGGACGTTGAGCCCAACCTTCCATCTATATGGAAAATTGACAGTTGCAACATTCTTAACATATAACTGTCTAGCCTTTTCTTAAAAGTATCCGGTGTAGGAGAGTTCCCCACCTTCCCAGATAGTCTAATCTACTGTTGAGGACTTCTTCCATGAACTTGTTCCAAAGTATCCACATCATAAGAACTTCCAAAACTCTAAGTTGTTATTTGTTAAGAGTTCACCGACAGTAAAAAAACATATTTTCTCTTTTCCCATGTTCTCTGGAGTTTCTCGTAGACTTTTCTGCATCAGCAGTAGTGACCTTCTAAAGATTTTAACTTTTTAATCATTTTTTCCTTTATTGCATGAATCTAATATGTCTTTTCTAGCTGTTGCATAAATCTAATAAACCATGCTTTGTCCAGGGCAGAGGGGAGAAATGAGGTTCAGCGCAGCTGTAAAACGATGCTCATTGATTAAAATAAGTATCTTAATTTCACAATACTAGCAGTGACTGACTAGGAAAGATATTTGGGGTTATGAGTGGTTATATAAGTGAAAGCATGGTCTTTGCATGCAGTAGTAATATTCATGCTTCATGTTATTAGCAAAGAGGATTGTACAAAGTAACCAGTAATGGAATGATTTTAGTTATGACAACATTTGGGTTGTTGTCTATACTGTAGTTTTTCTGTCTTAAGTTAGAAAAAATATCATAGGACCAGAAAAGTTGTGTAAAGGGGCAACTAAAATATTTAACAGACCTTCAGTGCAGGAAAAAGCAACAGTGTTAGACTTCAAGATTACCTGAAGATGCTAATTGGCAATGTATTCAGAATAGACAAAAGGAAGTATGTCATATAATGTGAATGATTTTATCAGTTGGGTCTCA